>NC_062563.1:9627500-9927500 GCF_022837055.1 Prionailurus viverrinus
AATGTTGCGTTTGTCACTCTCCTATCTTTTTTGTATTTTGTTGCATCACGCACGGAGGCATCTCTAAATGATACAGACTCAGTCGTGCTTGTGTCTGAGCTTTATAAAAACAGCACCCTAGGGTGTGTCGTCTTAGGTAACTTGTTTTTATCCCTCCCCTGTTTGCTTCTAAGATTCATCCACATCGTTGCCCGTGGCTGTGGCTCTTTCATTCTTCACTGCCGTATAAGCCTCCACCACTCTGGGATTTACTTATTCCTTGCTTCATGTGGTTCCTGGCCCCTGCATTTCGCCTGACTCGCTCCTTCCCAGGGATCAGCTTTAGAATGACACTTTCTCAGACGGTCTCAGCTGCCATCCATCAAAAAGGATATGCTTTTGGGGCGCCTGGGTGGCTCAGTTGGTTTAGCATCCGACTTCAGTTCAGGTCATGATCTCATGTTTCGTGAGTTTGAGCCCCACATCGGGCTCTGTGCTGACAGCGTGGAGCCTGGAGCCTGCTTGGGATTCTGTGTCTCCCTCTCTCTCTGCCCCTCCCCCACTCATGCTCTGTCTCTCTCTCTCTCTCTCTCTCTCTCTCTGTGTCAAAAATAAATAAACACTAAAAAAAAATTAACGAAAATTTTTTGTGCCCTTGACACTAAAAAAGGATATGCTTTCTTGTTCTGTTTTTTTCCTTAACTGTAATTCCAGTATAGTTTACAGTGTTCTGTTTGTTTCAGGCATACAACATAGCGATTCAACAATTCCATGCATCACCCAGAGCTCATCACAAGTGCCCTCCCGCATCCCCATCACCTATGTCGCCCACCTCCCGTCTGGGGACCGTCCGTGTGTCCTCTATGGGTACGACTCTGTTTCTTGGTTTCTCTCACTCTCGCTCTCTCCTTTTTCCTTTGTTCATTTGTTTTGTTTCTTCCATTCCCCGTGTGAGCGCAATCACACGGCACTCGTCTTTCTCTGGCTGACTGACTTGCTTAGCTACTCTCTACCTCCATCATGTTGTTGCAAATGGCAAGGTTTCATTCTTATTTACGGCTGAGGAAGAGTCCAGTGGACACACAGAGCACGTCTTCTGTGTCCATTCTTCAATCAGCGGACACTTGGGCTGTTTCTGGAATTCGGCTCCTGTCAATAATGCTGCTATAAACATAGGGGTGCGTGTCACACGTTGCATCGGCAATCTTGTATTTTTTTAGGCAAATACCCAGTGGTGCAATTGCTGGGTCAGAGGGTATTTGAACTTTTTGAGGAAGCTCCATATCGCTTTCCGCAGGGCCTGTGCAAGCTTGGATTCCCACCGGCATGGCCCGAGGGTTCCTTTTCCTCCACGTCCTTGCTGGCACTTGTTTTCTTTCTGGTTGTTTTCTATAGAGACATTTGGATTTTGTTTCTTTCAAGATGCTTGCCACAATTCGTAGTCACTTTTTCAGTCTGCTCATTTTCTTGCTCATTGCTGATTGTCAGGAGCCTCTATGTCCCATCAGGGGAGGACCTTGTCCGCTCTAACTCTTGCTGTCACTTCTGTGCTCAATTCTCCATGAATACATGTCATTTTGTTTTTCAAAATGTGATGAATATTCACGGGCAAGGAATTGTGATCACACCCCTGAAAAACGCTAGCTACCTGGCCCGCTACGCTGGACAGAGAAATCCAGTATTTCCAGTTCACGGTGCCTGGAACCGAGGTGCTTGGTCAACATTTGTTACGGGCTGTGAGTAGAAGTGACGTCTTCAAATTCTAGGTCATGCCCTTGACACAGAAAGCTCTGCCTGTGGCTCTCCATTTAGGTCTCCCCACTTAGCGGAAGTGTAGACACAGTGGTAAGCTATTTTGAGCCAGGCAGACAAGGAAGTCGTCCCAGGCACGAAGGAGCAACAAGGAAGAAGGTGTCCGGGGACAGACACCGTGGGACCGTCACACCAGCCCCAGGCTTAGAGGGAAAATGAACTGTTCTCGTGTTTAACCAAAGCCATTCTGGGTTCCTACCATGGTAGTCAGAGCACTATGCTGATGGACCCAGTGTCAGACACTCCTGGGAGGGGATTCTTCTCCCCCAACGAGACATACCCAACCACCGAGCCATACTCTGACTCTGTCCTCCTCTTGTCACCCATAGAGGTGACAAGTGGGCCCCCAAGATCCAGGGATCCTCTCCGAAGCACCACCTCCTTCCCTTCCTCCAAGCTTCTCCACTCGGATACTTTCCTTGTTAACAGCACTTCATTATTTTTTTAATTTTGATCTATTTTTGAGAGAGAGAGCACAAGTGGGAAAGGGGTACAGAGAAAGGGAAACAGAGGATCTGAAGAGGGCTCCATGCTGACAGTGGAGAGCCCGAAACGGGGCTCGAACCCACAGACCATGAGATCGTGACCCGAACTGAAGTGGGACACTTAACCGACTGAGTCCCCCCAGGCACCCCCCCCCCCGGCTTATTGATAGTACTTTAAAATTATCTCTCGGGGCGCCTGGGTGGCGCAGTCGGTTAAGCGTCCGACTTCAGCCAGGTCACGATCTCACGGTCCGTGAGTTCGAGCCCCGCGTCAGGCTCTGGGCTGATGGCTCGGAGCCTGGAGCCTGCTTCCGATTCTGTGTCTCCCTCTCTCTCTCTGCCCCTCCCCCGTTCATGCTCTGTCTCTCTCTGTCCCACAAATAAATAAACATTGAAAAAAAAATTTTTTTTTAATAAATAAATAAATAAATAAATAAAAGTATCTCTCATCCCCATTGGCTTCTCTACAATGCTTGGGATTGGACTTCATTCCCCAAATAGCAGAGGGGCTGAGAGGAAAACAATGAGACGGCAGCAGAAGATTCTATGACAATCGGTTTCCATGGCCAGAATTCCCAGACTTTCCCCAGAAACCTGTCTTGAATCTGCCCCCGACACAAACTAGATAGTCAAGACCTGACAGCATCCAGCATTCCCCAAATCTTTATGGCCTGAAAATGCCTAGGCAGGCATCACCAGGTGCCCTCCTCCGCCAAAATGAAGTCCTAATAAAACCTGTAGCTACAGCCGTGCAACTTCTCGGAGAACCCGCCCAAACCAACCATTTGGGAAATCCACACCAGAGAAACTAAAGGAAGTGACTTCTCGTATGAAATCGTTACTTATAAACCAGGAAAATGCTGAGGAGCATCTGCCAAAAACAATAGTTTGAGAAGAGCGGGTCGGCTGCTGACCCATCTGACGATAATTAACTGGCAGGAGCTGTTGTCTATTCAGGCCGCTCCAGGGTGGATCTAATGAAGTCAGACCGTTTGGGGAATAAGAAAAGGCTTATTTTTCAGTCCCCTGTTATCCCCGGGGTTGGCCCACAGCTCATTTAATCATAGTATCAACGCACAGAGAAACAAGACATCACGGTAACAGGAAATGGCAGCCATGTTTTGAGTGCTTCCTACACGGCCAGGTAATAAGCCACGCGTTCTAAACATTGTCTCATTACAGTTGCGTAACAAACAAACTATCACGTAGGTCTTTTCCCCACGTCTATCCCCATGTTTATCTACGGGAGAACCAAGGTTTGGAAAAGCTAAACTATCATGTAGGCCCTATCCCCACGTCTATCTGGGGGAGAACCAAGGTTTGGAAAAGCTCAACTATCACGTTGGTCCTATCCCCACGTCTATCTGGGGGAGAACCAAGGTTTGGAAAAGGTAAACAACGTGCCGAAGCCCACCCTACCAGCGAGGCGTAAATTCAGGATTCAAACTGCTTGCATCCTTCTTCTTAACAGTCATGACACTATTCCCCAAACTCTAGCCGTTTCTGTATCTCATACACAATTTTTGCCATATCTGTGTAACAACGGTCATAACGATAGGAAATACTTTTCTTTCAATCAGCTTTCCTTTTATTTTTACTTAGCTGAATTTATTTAAATGGAAATGTTATATGAAAACCATAAATGTAAAACACCAAGAATCATTTACCTTAAGTAGATAACCACCTTGAATATACCACAATATAAACATAAAAAAATGCTATTAAATTCTACCTAGACTTAGCTGCTGAAGGATCTGAGCCTGAAGTTTGTTCTTGCTTTGTTAGGTGGGGAGGTTAACACATGAGAAAGTGATGATAAACACTATACTAACATCAAGTAAGCCTTGCTCCCCAACCCAGACAGAAGGACCCAAAGAGAATTCAACGAGCAACTCCTTTCCACTGTGTAGGAATGTGTCAGTGTTATTTAATGATGAGTGAATGTGCTCCCAAACCATACTGAGTATCCTATTTTCTGTTTAAAGAAATACCGTATTATTCTCTGCTCTCATCCAAGAGAAATATGCTGGAAACAGAGACTTACACTCATGGACATTTTTAAGAGTCTACATCAATTATCTAGAAACAATGTGAAGCTTGCTCCTCTTGAAGCCCACTGCTAATGCCTGCTTATGGACTAAAAATCTGAGAAAAGTGGTAAAAGTCAACATTAATCTATTTTTCTTCAAAAAGGATTTATCCATGAATTCCACTGGTTCATTCGTTCAGTGAGTACTCGCTGAGAGCTCTAAGCGCTGGGAATAAAGTGATAAGCAATTCAGACGTTGTCCTGCCCTCACATGGCCTATGAAACATGAAAATGGTGTCATAGTAGCCTGACTAGATGGCAACATTTATCTAACAGCAATGGAACGATCCTATACAGAGCCTTCCTGCTCCTTAAGTAGAACACTGGACTAAGAAATTAGACCGGCAGATAGGGGGGCAGGAGGGATCATAATCTGGCCTCTTCACTCCTTAAAACAGTGTTTAACTGGGAGTGAAAACAGTCAGTTAACTGTCCTTGGTTTATTGGTTGGAAAGGAGCCAGCCTCCCAAATGTCTAGGACCTGAATTTCACTACTCAGTTTACTCACTGTGTTTCTTCCTCAACATAGAGAGTCACAGAACCCTCTCGCGTCGCCAGGAAAACAGTGGTGATCAACCAGTCGGTGTCTGGGAATCAGAAAGACCTAGCCTCAGGAGGAGCCAAGATGGCAGACCAGCATGGAAGTTTCCTGTGTGTCTCACATCCATGAAGTACAGCCAGACCAACACTAAACTATCCCGCACACCTAGAAAACGGATCTGAGGATTAACACAACAATCCGCACAACCTGAACCACAGAACTCAGCAGGTACGCGACGCAGAGGGGTGAACTGGGGGAGGAAGCTGCGGAGGGCAGGGAGGTGCTTTTGTGTGGGGAGAGAGGATGGAGATGGGGGGGTGGGTAGAATATGAGAAAAGCACCCCACAAAGCAGTGGGAGAGAAAGTGGCAAATTGGAAACAGCCGCAGGGACTGAACTAAAAAGGGAGAAAGGAGAAAGGAGAGGGTTTAAATTCCATTAAGACTGTAACCAGGGGACACGCAGAGTCTGAAACTCCGCAGCTCGATACCTGCCGGTGCTCTGGTGGGAACGACGAATCCCCAGGAGCAGAGTGGGGTCCCGGGTTCTTCGGGCCACATGGGGAGTGGTGGTTCCCCCGCTGGGCGGACATCCAGTAGAGGCTGTGCGGCCCCCGGACAGGCAAAAGCCCCAGTGGACCCGGGAGACCAACCACATTCGCTGGCGCTGGAACGAGGTCTCTGGTGGTAAAGCCCGGGGCTAGACGTCTGCATGTTGGGATTTGCCACAATCCCTGAAACGCTGCTGCCACACGATCCCTGAACTTTTTCAGGGGCGGCCCAGCACCCAGCCGCAGTCTCTGGGCACCGGCAGCAGCATGGTCAGGCGAACGTCCCTGAGTGCGGCCGGCATTCAGCCATCGCTCCGTGAGACCCACTGCAGAGGGGCGGGAGGAGTCAAAGGCGCGATCCCCCAGAAGTAAGGGGTCGGGAAAAACAGCCACATCAGAGAGAAAACTCAGGAGGGAGGCACTGCCTGGGGCTTGGTCACAGACAGCGGAAAAGCGGGGAGTGGACGGAAGCCGAAGACAAAGGACGGGTGCGCGACTGCTGGTCGGGGAGAACAGAGTTCCGATACTAGAGACTGGGTAGCTGGGTGCCACCATTGTCACTGGTCCCCGGCGCATACGCCACAACAACCCACCCCAGGAAACTAAGCAGCGCCATCTAGTGGAGAGCGGAGCCGTTACACTAAGCCCCGCCCAACTGGGCCAACCTCGCTCTTGAGGAACACAAGTCTCTCCACCTGTTTAGTTTATGGGCTATAAAACACTTCATAGTTTGACTTCGAGCAGAAAACGAAGTAATTTCAGTCATATTTCAGTCTGTTCACCGGTCCATCTATTCATTTTTCTTTCTTTCTTTTTTCTTTTTTCTCTTTTTCATTTCTTTTCTTTCTCTTGAATACAGAAAGGGGGAAAATCCATTTTTACTTCCAATTTTTTTAAAAAATATTTTTCTTTAATTTTTTCTACTCTGTTTTTTACTTTTGTGTATAAATTTTTTCAAATTCTATTTTACTTCCATCATTTCATTTTAGTCTACTTCAGTGTATTCATTTTTTCAAAGCTTCAAATAATTTCCTTTTTTTTTTTTCCTTTTTCTTTCCCCTTTTGTCTCTAATCTATCAAGCCCCTTTCAACGCCCAGAACAAAACACACCTAGGATCTAGCATCATTTATTCGATTTTGTGTGTGTGTGTTTGTTTTCAATTTTTTAATTTTAATATTTTTTTAATTTTAATTTTTCCCTCATTAATTACTTTTCTCCCTTCAAAATGACAAACGAAAAATTCACCCCAAAAGAAAGAGCAGGAAGAAACGACAGCCAGGGACTTAACCAACACAGATACAAGCAAGATGTCTGAACCAGAATTTAGAATCATGATAATAAGAGTACTAGCTGGAGTCAAAAATAGATTAGAATTCCTTTCTGTGGAGATAAAAGAAGTGAGAGCTGGTCAGGATGAAATAAAAAATGCTATAACTGAGCTGTAATCTCGAATGGATGCCATGGCCGCAAAAATGGATGACACAGAACAGAGAATCAATGATATAGAGGACAAAGTTATGGAGAATAATATAAAGCAGAGGGAGATTAAGGCAAAAGAGCACGATTTAAGAATTAGAGAAATCGGTGACTCATTAAAAAGGAACAACATCAGAATCATAGGGGTCCCAGAAGAGGAAGAGTGGGGGGGGGGGTGGAAGGGTTATATGAGCAAATCATAGCAGAAAACTTTCCTAACCCTGGGAAAGACACAGACATCAAAATCCAGGAAGCACAGAGGACTCCCATTAGATTCAACAAAAACCGACCACCAACAAGGCATATCATAGTCAAATTCACAAAATACTCAGGCAAGGAGAGAATCATGAAAGCAGCAAGGGAAAAAAAGTCCTTAACCTACAAGGGAAGACAGATCAGGTTTGCAGCAGACCTATCCACAGAAACTTGGCAGGCCAGAAAGGAGTGGCAGGATATATTTAATGTACTGAATCAGAAAATATGCAGCTAAGAATTCTTTATCCACCAGGGCTGTCATTCAAAATAGAAGGAGAGATAAAAAGTTTCCCAAACAAACAAAAATTAAAGGAGTTTGTGACCATTAAACCAACCCTGAAAGAAATTTTAAGGGGGACTATCTGAGGGGAGGAAAAAATGAAAAAATGTAAACAAAAACAAAACAACAACAACAAAAAAAAACAAATCAATAAAGACCAAAAGCAACAAAGACTAGAAAGGACCAGAGAACACCACCAGAAACTCCAACTCCACAAGCAACATAATGGCAATAAATTCATATCTTTCAGTACTCACTCTAAACATCAATGGACTAAATGCTCCAGTCAAGACATAGAGTCACAGAATGGATAAGAAAACAAGATCCATCTATATGCTGTTTACAAGAGACCCACTTTAGACCTAAATACAACTTCAGATTGAAAGTAAGGGGATGGAGAACCATCTATTATGCTAATGGTCAACAAAAGAAAGCCAGAGTAGCCATACCTATATCAGACAATCTAGACTTTAAAATAAAGACTGTATCAAGAGAGGCAGAAGGGCATTCTATCATAATCAAGGGGTCTATCCACCAAGAAGACCTAACAATTGTAAACATTTATGCTCCAAATGTGACAACACCCAGATATATAAACCAATTAATCACAAACATAAAGAAACTCATTGATAATAATACCATAATAGTAGGGGACTTCCAACACCCCGCTTGCAGCAATGGACAGATCATCTAATCAAAAAATGAACGAGGAAACAATGGCTTTGAATGACACACTGGACCAGATGGACTTAACAGATATATTCAGAACATTTCATGCTAAAGCAGCGGAATATACATTCTTCTCCAGTGCACATGGAACATTCTGAGACACATATCAGCCCTCAAGAAGTACAAAAAGATCAAGATCATACCATGCATATTTTCCAACCACCATGCTATGAACCTTGAAATCAACCACAAGAAAAAATTTGGAAAGGTAACAAATACTTGGAGATTAAAAGAACATCCTACTAAAGAATGAATGGTCTAACCAAGAAGTTAAAGAGGAAATTAAAAAGTTCATGGAAGCCAATGAAAATGATAACACCACAACCCAAAATCTCTGGGATGCAGGAAAGGCAGTCATAAGAGGAAAGTATATAGCAATCCAGGCCTTCCTAAAGAAGGAAGAAAGGTCTCAGATATACAACCTAACATAACACCTTAAAGAGCTGGAAAAATAACAGCAAATGAAACCCCAAAACAGCAGAAGACAGGAAATAATAAAGATTAGGGCAGAAATTAATGCTATCAAAACCAAACCAAACCAAACCAAACAGTAGAACAGATCAATGAAACCAGAAGCCTGTTCTTTGAAAGAATTAACAAAATTGATAAGCCACTAGCCAGTTTGATCAAAAAGAAAAAGGAAAGGACCCAAATAAATAAAATCAAGAATGAAACAGAAGAGATCACAACCAACACAGCAGAAATAAAAACAATAATAAGAGAATATTATGAGCAATTATATGTCAATAAAATGGGCAATATGGAAGAAATGGACAAATTCCTAGAAACATATACACTACCAAAACTGAGACAGGAAGAAATAGAAACGTTAAACAGACCCATAACCAGTAAAGAAATCAAATTAGTAATCAAAAATCTCCCAAAAAACAAGAGTCCAGGGCCAGATGGCTTTCCAGGGGAATGCCACCAAACATTTAAGGAAGAATTAATACCTATTCTCTTGAAGCTGTTCCAAAAAATAGAAATGGGAGGAAAACTTCCAAAATCTTTCTTAAAGCCAGCATTACCTTGATTCCAAAACCAGACAGAGACCCCACTGAAAAGGAGACCAATTTCCCTGATGAACTTGGATGCAAAAATCCTCCACAAGATATTTGCCAACTGGATCCAACAATACATTAAAAAAATTATTCACCACAACCCAGTGGGATTTATATCTGGGATGCAGGGCTGGTTCAATATTTGCAAAATAATCAATGTGATTCATCACATCAGTAAAAGAAAGGACAAGAACCATATGATCCTCTCAATAGATGCAGAGAAAGCACTTAACAAAATACAGCATCCTTTCTTGATAAAAACCCTGAAGAAAGTTGGGATAGAAGGATCATACCTCAACATCATAAAAGCCATATATGAAAAACCCAACACTAATATCATCCACAATAGGGAAAAACAGAGCTTTCCCCCTAAGGTTAGGAACAAGACAGGGATGTCCACTCTCGCCACTGTTATTCAACATAGTATTGGAAGTCTTAGCCTCGGCAATCAGACAACACAAAGAAATAAAAGGCATCCAAATCGGCCAGGAGGAGGTCAAACTTTCACTCTTCGCGATGACATGATACTCTATATGGAAAACCCAAAAGATTCCACCAAAAAACTGCTAGAACTGATTCATGAATTCAGCAAAGTGGCAAAATATAAAATCAATGCACAGAAATTGATTGCATTCCTATTCACCAACAATGAAGCAACGGAAAGAGAAATCAAGGAATTGATCCCATTTACAATTGCACCAAAAACCATAAAATACCTAGGAATAAATCTAACCAAAGAGGTGAAAATCTATACACTGAAAACTATACAAAGCTTATGAAAGAAATTGGAGAATACACAAAAAAATGGAAAAAGATTCCATGCTCCTGGATAGGAAGAACAAATATTGTTAAAATGTCAATACTACCCTAAGCAATCTACCTATTCAATGCAATCCCTATCAAAATAACACCAGCATTCCTCACAGAGCTAGAACAAATAATCCTAAAATTTGTATGGAACCAGAAATGACCCCGAATAGCCAAAGCAATCTCGAAAAAGAAAACCAAAGCCGGAGGCATCACAATTCCGGACTTCAAGCTGTACTACAAAGCAGTAATCACCAAGACAGTACGGTACCGGCACGAAAACAGACACTCAGATCAATGGAACAGAATAGAGAACCCAGAAATGGACCCACAATCATATGGCCAACTCATCTTTGACAAAGCAGGCAAGAATATCCAATGGAATAAAGACAGTCTCTTCAGCAAGTGGTGCTGGGAAAACGGGACAGCAACATGCACAAGAATGAACCTGGACCACTTTCTTACACCAGACACAAAAATAAACTCAAAATGGATAAAAGACCTAAATGTAAGACAGGAAGCCATCAAAATCCTGGAGGAGAAAGCAGGCAAAAACCTCTTTGACCTCGGCCACAGCAACTTCTTACTGAACATATCTCTGCAGGCAAGGGAAGCAAAAGCAAAAATGAACTACTGGGACCTCATCAAAATAAAAAGCTTCTGCACAGCGAAGGAAACGATCGGCAAAACTAAAAGGCGACCGACAGAATGGGAGAAGATACTTGCAAATGACATATCAGAGACAGGGTGAGTATCCAAAATCTATAAAGAACTTATCAAACTCAACACCCAAAAAACAAATAATCCAGTGAAGAAATGGGCAAAAGGCATGAATAGACACTTCTCCAAAGAAGACATCCAGATGGCCAACCGACACATGAAAAAATGCTCCACATCACTCATCATCAGGGAAATACAAATCAAAACCACAATGAGATACCACCTCACACCTGTCAGAAGGGCTAACACTAACAACTCAGGCAACAACAGATGTTGGCAAGGATGCGGAGAGAGAGGATCTCTTTTGCGCTGCTGGTGGGAATGCAAACTGGTGCAGCCACTCTGGAAAACAGTACGGAGGTTCCTCAAAAAATTAAAAACAGAACTACCCTATGACCCAGCATTTTCACTACTACGTATTTATCCAAGGGATACTGGTGTGCTGTTTTGAAGGGATACATGCACCCCAATGTTTATAGCAGCACTATCGACAATAGCCAAAGTATGGAAAAAGCCCAAATGTGCACCGATGGATGAACGGATAAAGATGTGGTATATATATCCAATGGAGTATTACTCGGCCATCAAACCGAATGAAATCTTGCCATTTGCAACTACGTGGACGGAACTAGAGGGCATTATGCTAAGCGAAATTACTCAGAGAAAGACAAATATCATATGACGTCACTCAGATGAGGACTTTAAGACACAGAACAGGTGAACATAAGGGAAGGGAAGCAAAAAGAATATAAAAACAGGGAGAAAGACAAAACATAAGAGACTCTTAAATGTGGAGAACAAATAGAGGGTTGCTGGAGGGGCTGTGGGAGGGCAGATGGGCTAAATATGTAAGGGGCACTAAGGAATCTACTCCTGAAATCATTGTTGCACTAGATGCTAACTAATTTGGATGTAAATTGAAAAAATAAAATTAAAAAAATAATAATAAAATAAGATTAAAAAAAAAAAGACTTAGCCTCAAGACTTGGCTCCGTGACCTCCTATCTATGTGACTTATGTGGCTTTCCTCTCTAAGTTTCTTTATGGAATAGAGTCATCATAATAATTATACTGTGGTTACTGGAAAGATTGAACGAAGCGATACACTGAGATATGATCGCCCCTACGAGATTTTATTGCAGCTTGAAACACCACCCATGTAGAAATGAATGTGCCAAGGCTCTGAGTTTCTTCAGGCATAAAAGGTGAAAGGAAAAAGACCCACTGGGATTCTTGCCTCAGGGGCTGCAAAATGCCTTGCTCTTGGAGAAGAATCATGGAACCCACTGAGCATGCTCCTGGCAGTCTTGTCATGCAGGGAGGTGCTGCTATGGTCATGCTTCCTGTATTGATGCAGGTGCCACTTGTCATTCACTACAGCAGTGGTTCTCAAATAGGGACCATTTTGGCCCCAGAGGGCATTTGACAATGTCTGGAGATATTTTCGTTTGTCACGCTGGGTGGGTTGTAGGTAGAGGACAGGGACACTGCTGAACAGCCTACGATGCACAGGACAGCCTCCACCACAGGAAATGATCACGGTCAAAACATCAAGAGCGCTCCTGTTCTGGAATAAGGCGAACCTCACCAAACCAGTGCCTGGTGGTAAAGTAAACCCTTGTATTTCTAAGTCAGGACACCTGTGCCCTAAAGAAACCAGCTGATGCAAATGGGTAAGACAAGGATATTTCAAAGGGAAAGAAGAGTCAGATGTGGGAAAGCTTGGTGAGAGTGAAGACGTGGGGCTTGGAGGAGGAGTGTTTACTCTCCTGGGTGTTCCCTCCACCAGTCTAAAGAGCAGAAGACAAGGATCCAGGTATTAGATTGTGATTAGATCACTAAAATGTGATTCAGTAAAATTGCCCAATTTTTTACGTTTATTTATTTGGGGGAGGGAGTACGGGCAGAGAGAGGGAGAGAGAGAATCCCAAACGGAGCCCGATGTAGGACTGGACCCCACAAACCTTGAGATGACGACCTGAGCCAAAACCAAGAGTCAGATGCTTAACCGACTGAGCCACCCAGGCACCCCTAAAATTTCACAAGTTTTAAGGAGCTTGCAAGGGAAGTCGGTTGTGGGCCAAATATGGCTCATGCTCATCTGAATGACCTTGGAGGGTGAATCAATTCAACACAACGAGATAAGTACAAAGTAGAAGTGAGTACCAAGGTGGAGAGGCAGCCTGGAGCTTGGCCGTGTTACCCTCCGCCCAGATAAATGGAGAGGCCTTGGAAGGCAACAGGCACAGCAGCAAAGAACCTGGGCTGCAGAAGTCCTGGCCACCATCACTCAGCTGGAGAAGTTCCTCCTGTCTCTAAGTATCTATAGGATGCTAAGCACGTCCCCTTGTGATGCTGGTCTCAGGCGGGTGAGATAAGACATGCGCAGTACGTGATAAGGACACCGTTAAAGGCAGCCGTGACAGTGGCTTGTTCTGCAAAGTCCCAACTTGGTTTTGAAATAGGCCCTGTGATGAAACCACAGTAGAATAAATACTGTCAGCTTACAGCATTACTTCTGGTCTGACAGGTAAGTGGGCTTCCATTTGGGTCTTATGCTCTGTATTTGAGCACTCTAATTGGGAGAATGAGGTCCAAGTCAGGATAAATCACAGAAATGCAAACTTTCTATTTTGTGTATAATTCACAAGCCAGAATTTCCAGCGAAGCTTTGGAGCTTATCCTTTTTTTTTTTTTTTCCTTTTTTTTTCTTCTTTTTAGGATAAGAAATGTTCTTGAAACAGAAGACATTGTAGACAGCTCTCATTGCCTTCTGGGTAATCATGTCTTTAAAGTAAGCTCCTGAGGCTTATTATGAAACAAATTGCATCTTACTCATGTCCTTGGAGAGACGGTTTAGATGGATGGGTGTTGGAGTGGAAGCTTCCAGAAGCCGATCTTGTTTCCAAGGAAAAGAATATGCTTTCGCTTTTTCATGGTATACAGTGGATTGTTTCTATGCCCGGTCCTGAGTCTTCCACAGGAACACATAATGGCTATCTGCTGCCACAACGGTGAAGGAATTTTCCACTCTGATAACTGTGATGCTGTCTCATCTTTATGAGGTGCAGAGGGAACGAGTGTTTGCCTGGAATTAGCAACTGTTAACCCATCTTCTCCTGGGAGCTTAAGACTCAACAGCAGCCGTTAGCCGACATTTACCGAACCCCTCCTATGTGTGTGCAGCGCTGTTCTAGAACCTAGAGCTTCAGGGCTGTGGAAGTCACAGTTATGTAGTCACGGTCACTGGAGTGGCCTCTGGGGAAGGTGGCAGGGACCAGGGCCAGGAGCAAGGCTCAGTCAGGGTCTCAGCAAGAGAGGGGTGCACACTCCCAACTGTGTGGTGTAAGAAGCACTTAATAAAGGGACTGTCTACACAGACTGAGGCAGTGTCTGGGCGAAGCAACATCTAGAACAGTGACGGTGGCAACCATTAACACCCCCAGGCCTGACGGGACAAGAAGAGAAAGTGCCACCAGAACCGAGAAAGGTAACTGCATGGAGAGGAACACCAAGGGGACCTGTGGCCTGTTTTACAGTGACAACCATCCCATGGACATGCAGAGGGGAGGGAGGTGGGGGCAATACCCCAAACTCTTTCTCTCCCACCCTCAATCTTCTTTGGTGCCCTTACTGGCCAAGCCCAACAGGAAACTGGAAGGCAGAGAGCCCATCGGTGCAGACCCCATGGTCAGCCTCCCAGGACACGGAGCAGGCTGATGGGGATGTGGACCTAGACAGACCAGCGAAAGGGATCCAACACGTTGTCCAGCATCTGTGATGTTTGACTTTGTACAAGGAAAATGCATTCAAGTGAAGAAGGTGAAGGACGCGAGGGAGAAAGAGGAAAAAAGGAAGAAAAGGCAGGAACAGGTGAAGAAAGGTAAGTCAACAGGCAATGAAGTTCAGAGGAGGTATGTCCTTGAGTAAACACCAGTTGCTACGGAAACACCAGGAGGAGTCCCTACCTCGGACCTGGGGAGTCAGGTAGGGCCTCCTGAGGAAGGAACCCCTGAATTGACACTTGAAGAGCTGGTAAGAATTTGCCAGGTCAGAAGGTAGAGAATGGCACTGACAGAGGTCCACGAGTGAACCAAGGTTCTTGGAGGTCAAAGCTAAGTTTAGGGAGAAGCAAGAAGTAAGACTGGTGGAGGAAACAGAGCATCCGAAAGACCGTTGGATGTAACAACAAGGAGCTTCATGCTAAAGCAAATGGGAGACGTGGAAATGAGGGACGAGAGTAAATCGGCACTTTCATTTTTTTCCTCCAGCTTTACTCCCAGGAAGTACATTTAATGCTGCCAACCTTTTGGCAAACACATACCTGTTTGTCCCTGTACTTGACAAAAGGAAAGCATGCGTGGGAGATTGGTTTGCCTTTTTAATCCATGGCCAAGATCCAAAGGGCCCAGAAAAACAACACAGGTGGTTCTTTGGTTGGCTGAATGTTTCCATGAGAAAAGAAACTGCTGTCTACTATCCACGGCACACCTGAGTAGAGATACCAACATTTCGAAAGGCAATCCGACACACCTTTGGCATTTAAGAACCGAAGTCTTCAGCCTCGGCATGGTGAGCCAAGCCCAGATTAATGACCTTTCAGACTATAGGCTCAAGGAATTCGAAATAGGTCAGCCTTGCAAAGAATTTTAAGAAATCGTTGAACCACAACAAATCAGACTTCTCATTGGTTCCACCCACCCTTAAGCAAGTGGCCCTCCCCATATCCTCGGAGACTCCATTTCCTCTGTTCCCTCCACTTGGAGGTTGGGAGAACAAACATAGACTGCTTGCAAAGACACTACCTTCGGTGCAAAACAAAGGATGTACATAAATAGAAGCCTGGTAACTCCTCATTGGGTTCATCATTTCCAGGCCACCAGTTCATGGAGGAGGGCCAATTTTCATAACTCATGTGAGTGTTCTTTGCATATTTGCTTTCTTTATGAGATGTGTTTTGCAATAAATGAATCATGCAATATAGTGATCTGACAGATAAAATTCCCAGGTCATGGTTTGTTTTTGTCTTTATCTTGGTAACATGCATTCTGCAATTATGAGTTTGGAAATAGAAACTGTCTTATCACCCCCACCCCCGCCCCGGCACTGATAACCACTGGCAGGATCCCCCAAATCCTAAAACAAACATGAACATGATCCACTGGTTTAGTCTATATGTTTTTCAAAGGACGTGGGGGTGGGGGGGGGTGTTCTACGGATTTTACCTTTTTTCTGGATTTCCAAATCTTGTAGGATATTAACATCAGCACTTACCTGATGCCCTTTCTTAACAGATCTTCTCAAACTACACTACCCTTGCTCTCACTACACTAAATCTTTGCCAACATCGAGGTTCACATTTCTGCAAAGGACAGTTCTGGGCGGGGGGGGCATGGCTTTGTTATAAGGGTTCTACCCAGGACAGCTACCCCTTCTTGGGGCCAATGGCTCCTCCCCTACTCTTCCAACTTGTTCTGGGGGTGGCTCTTGGTCACATAAGTCCCTTCCCCTTCCTAAACACGTGAATGAACACAGTCTGGGCCAATGATCCCATCATATCCCCTGGCCACAGTGGTCGGTCCAGGGATGGCATAAGTCTAAGGCCAAGGCCAGTCAGAGAAGCAGGGATAAGACTAATAGTGAAACTTCAGACTCAGTCAATGCCCTTGATCCACGTATGCCTGAAACTAGCTGCTCCATCCTGCCCATGGTTTGCTTCAAGAAGGCAATAAATGTCCCTCTTTTGCTTAAGATAGTTTGATTTTTCTATAACCTGTAGGTGAATGAGTCCTGATGAATATATCATGCTTGTCATGCTTTTTAGAAAATAAAACGATCGGGGCGCCTGGGTGGCGCAGTCGGTTAAGCGTCCGACTTCAGCCAGGTCACGATCTCGCGGTCCGGGAGTTCGAGCCCCGCGTCGGGCTCTGGGCTGATGGCTCAGAGCCTGGAGCCTGTTTCCGATTCTGTGTCTCCCTCTCTCTCTCTGCCCCTCCCCCGTTCATGCTCTGTCTCTCTCTGTCCCAAAAATAAATAAACGTTGAAAAAAAAATTAAAAAAAAAAAAAGAAAAGAAAATGATCAATTTTCTTTCTATGTTAAATTTCTTTACCCATAAAATGCTAACAGAATATCACAGGTCCCTGGTATGGCTGTGACCTGTGCACCCCCGCTCCCGCCCCGCTGGGACCACCCCCATTTGATCAACGCCCTGCTGCTGCAATCTTGACATTTTAATCATGTTTAATGTTTGAAGGAAAAGCCCCACAAATTAGGTAGCTGGTCCAGAGAGAACCCAGCACTTGGTGACATCACAGAGGTAATAAGGGAGGGGTTCGTACACAAAGGGCACCCATACCTCAGAGTGGAATCATTCTTTCCACTGGTGGTATAATGAGCAGACGCTAATGAGGGGGGGAAGGGGAAGACCGTGGGGGGCGGCTGCTGATGGAATTGGCCATGACCTCCAGAAAGGCATTTTTGGTGGGTCCCTAGGAAGCACTGGGGAGAGACCCCCTGGGGTGGGGTAGGAAGGGCAAACTCTGATCGTATGTTCAAGTCAGTGGAAGACGTTCTAAATGAAGGAACAAAATAAACACTCCTCATTAGGAAAAAAAAAAAAAAAGTCATTAGGGCCAGACTGCCTGTACAGGCAGATTAGTAGATAATTAAAGAGTTAGGGATAAGATATCTTTTACTGGGTGAGAAGCAGTGTTCTAAGCCAGAAATTCTCAAATGTTAGGTCTCAGGAAGCCTTTACACTTTCACAAACCATTTAGCTTCCCAAAGAGCTTTTGTCTGTATGGCGTAGAGCGATCAATATTTACCACAAGAGGAGTTCAAACCAGGAAAGTTTCCAAATATATATTTACCAATTCGTGTTAAAACCATAATATATTAATAATAATACATAATAGAAATAAATAATAGCAAACCCATTCCATGTTAACGTAAACACCCTATGCTTATAAAAATGTAACTATAGTTCCGAAAACATTTTTGTAGTGAGAGGCATATTTTTAAAGTGTGGTTTCAGACTCTGGCTACATTGTCCTTCCCACCCCCCACCCCCGTACTCAGTCTGTGGTGATATGTTGTTCTGGTTGAAATAAGTATACGAGAAAAATCCAGTCGGACACAAGTATGTAGTTCGAAAAGAGAAGACTATTTTAAGATTTTCAGATAAGAATGGATGCTCTCCTCTGATACTACACCAAAACTCAACAGGTAATAAAGCCGATTGCCATGTGAAATCAAAAAGCGTTTCAGATTAACAGGAAAATCCATTTGCTCTATCTTGCAATTTGAATGGATCTTTTACACATGCCTGATTTTCTAATAGCAGAGACTGGTCGCCTGGAAAACACGGACTTACCAAGTTGTAAAGTTATTCCAGATACTGGTGCGTTTCCTACCCTACCATCTCATCAGAAGTTGGTTAAGCGTCCGCCTCTTGATTTCAGCTAAGGGCATGATCTCACGGTTGGTGAGTCTGAGCCCGACGCTGGGTTGTGCACTGATGGCACAAAGCCTGCTTGGGATCTCTGTATCCCTCTCTCTCTCTCTCTGCCCCTCCTCTGCTCTCTCTTTCTCTCTCTCAAAAATAAATAAATAAATGTTTTGTTTTGTTTTGTTTTGTTTTTAAGTACTGAAGTATGAGAATGCTGTTGAGCTCAGAGTGGTGGCTTCGAGTTTTCCAAAATTCTAATTTTTGCTCAAAAATAAAAATGTTATCATTGGCCACAAATATCACTAGTTGCTGTCCTTGCAAGGACGGTTCCTTTTGTTCATTTAAAAAAAAAAAAAAAAAAAAAAAACCTGCCAGATCCTGAGGTCTGAGTCACCATAAATTGTCATTCATTCTTCCAGGTAAATATGGTGTTTCCTGGAAACAATGGTGACTTCATCTCCCAGCTCAATCAAACAAGGGTTTTCTCTTAAAGATACCGTCCTAATTCATGACACAGCAGCAGTTCTTTATATATACCTCCCATTTCATCAGACAGAATATTAAAAACATCAAGATTTAATAAAATTAAGACATGTTACTACTTCAAGGGTGCTATTGATTGATTGATTGATTGATTTTTGAGAGACAGAGAGAGACAGAGCACAAGCGGGGGAGGGGCAGAGAGAGGGAGACACAGAATCTGAAGCAGGTTCCAGGCTCCGAGCTGTCAGCACAGAGCCCGACGTGGGGCTCGAACTCACAAACCGCAAGATCCTGACGTGAGCCGAAGTCGGACGCTCAACCGACTGAGCCCCCCAGGCGCCCCTTCAAGGGCGCTCTTAAGTGAAACTGGCATCCATTTTTTATCCCTGCCAGTACACTCTGGTGAAGACCAGGCTATGATACCACCACCTTGAGTCACACTGAGTCTCCGGAAGATCTACCCATCACTGCTCTGTACCATCAGCCCAGATGTCCACTCAGTGAGAAAGGCAGCCTCTTCGGCATCATTTCAAAAATACTTTTGCCTTTGTGGATCCTAGTCTCTGGGATCAAATCACACTTTGAGAACTGCTCCTCTAACCTACCCCCCGACCCACCTACCCGCCCCCCCCCCCCCACTCAATCATTGCAAGAACTCTGGGACATGGATGTTATTATCCCCATTTGCCAGAGAAGAAAACTGAGGCAAAGTGAGGCTTGCTTCTGACCATCAGCCACTGAGAGGAAGGGGCAAAAATTCGGCTGAAGCATGGGCTCCCAGCCACTAGGGTGAAAAGAGGGTATGATTTCATCTGCATATTATTTCCAGCTCTTTGAGACAGATATGCTACAGTAATGAGGGCAAAAGGGAAAGGAATGTGAAGTCAGACCAAAGAATAAAAAGAAAGATCAAAGAGAGGAAATTAGCTTGGATGAAAGATTACCATTTATCCACGAAAGTAAGATATCTTCCCCCACAAAGCCAGAACACAGCACATTTAAAACTGCACTGATGTAAAGGACAATTTAGATTTTTTAAAAATCGAGTAATAGAATAATGACAAGTATAAACTGAAAGCCTGGGATGGCACACTTGGGTCAACATCAGAGTTCAAGGAGAAGGGGCTGAGGGCTGAGCCAGGCTCTCAGAGAGCAGTACATGCCTTTTTCTTTAAGAGCAATTTACCAGGACTTATCCAAGCCTGTAAGAGCAATCCCTTAAGACCATCCAATTTCCTTTCTTTCTAATTCCGTACTTAGCAGAGCAACCTTCTGATAATTAATTTGGTTTCTCAGGTAAGTCAATACCGGGAAAGAGACTGGTTGAATTATTGTGCCAGCTGTATGGGCCTGCTCTAAATGAATAAATTGGTTTGTGGATTTATCAGTCCACTCCCCAAGAGTTCAGTTTGCAAATACCACTTTTCCTGGGGCGCGCTGACATTCGACTTGTCGACTTGCAATGCTGCGTGACCAAAGCGAGCGGGGCTGTTTTAAGACTTTCATAACCCTGGGCACTCATCATGGGGGTTCACTCTGCCGTGTTAGATCAACTGTATTACAATGCACACACAGTCCCCGGGCTGCCATATTGCACAACACCAGTTGTGAATGGAGCTCCCAGGAATTGTGACAATAAGTGGCCCCACTTCTACTCTACATTAAATATCATTTGTTTTGTTAAAAATAAGCGGAAAGAATTTTTCTAAGGTTGCCTGTTTCGCTGTAAGTCACTCACTTGATTTACTTGTGGCCACAAGATCCCGGCAATCGTATGCATGGCAGGAAATGCTAATCGCCCCCGGGATCCATTCTCTATTTCTTCATTTAGCTGAAGGCTTTCCTGTATCTCTAAACGTGGCCGTGTCTTTAAGTCCGGCCAGTTGGGTATGAGCAGGCATTACGTGGGTGACTTCCAGATCACATTCCTTAGAACAGAAATGAGTTCATTTCTTTTATCCTCATTCCTTCTTGTAGTAACTTGGAACCGCTTAGTCAAGGTCAACAAGGACAAGACTTCAAAGGCTGGTAAAGCAAGGAAGGAACCCGGGCCCCTGGATGGCATCATGGAACAGATTTGCCTCTCCGTGGACCACCTACCCACCTTCACACTATTGGACAGGAGAGAAATAAACTACCATGGTTTTGTTTTATATTGGGGGTCTCTCTATTACGTAGGCTTATCTTATACCCTGGCTGATAGCAGGGGTTGTAGTAAAGTGAGAGAATCAAATTATACATTTTTGTAATGAAGATTTTTATGATTGTTCAATTAAAGCCAGCATCCTTTCTACTATCTAGCAGCCCTAAACTACCTGGCTCCGGCTCCTCTCTGACCTCATTTCCTCTTAATACCCCCCCAACACACACACACACACACACACACACACACACACACACACACACACACTCTCTCTCTCTCTCTCTCTCTCTCTCTCTCTCAGACTCTCTGGACTCCTTGTTTCTCATCACATCAGACATCCCCTTGCCTCAGGATCTTTGCACTTACTGTCCCTTTCACATGAATACCCTACCCCGTAACACTTTATGGCAAATCCCCCCACCTGCTTCAGACCTTTGTTCAAATGTCACCTTCTCAGGGAAGCCTTCCTTGACCACCTGACTTACAAGTACACTTACCCTGCCTCTCCCCAGGCCACCATGCACCCAACGACTCCCCCTCTGCCTTATTTCTCCTGTGGGACTTATGAACATAAGACACATTTATCTCACATACTGTCTTTCTCCTTTCATCCCAAGGGCAGGTATTTTTGTGTTTTGGTCTCTGTGATACACCCAGAACCCAAGGGAACCTAATACATGCTTAGTAAATATTTGTTGAATAAATCAGTTAATCATTTTCAAATTAATGTTTTTCTTTATATGTTAAACTGATTTTTTTTTTTTTTGCTTTCAGATTTCAAGTATTTTGGAGGCCCCTAAAAGGTGTATAGGCTGTAGGCACTGGGCACAGAGTGCCTAAGGCATGCCGTAGACCAGAATGTGTGAGGGACAAGGATGCACCCCCCCTCCCCGCCCCCGCTCCCATCTTGCCAACACAGAGCCCTCGGCACAAGACAGCAGACACTGAGCTCTTCTCACGGCCCCGGAACCCTAGTCATACTCTGTCCGTGTGCCCTGCCCCCATCCTTCCTGGCCCCCCAGTTTCTGCCCTTGGGCTTTTGGGGCTGTTTTTGCCACATGCAAGAGAACTAGGTCCTGGGAGTGTATGCCCTTTCTACCTGGCTCTTAGCCAGCGACCAACTGGAAAGGAATACAAAGGCCCAAGCCTTTTGCCACCAGTTGGGAAAGGCTCTGAGGTGTGGTTTCTACTCCAGAGCCTCCTTCCCCCATCAGGCAGATCAGGAGGAGGCTGGGATTTGCCTGAGGTCACACATGGCTTGCCTTCTTTCTCTTCCCTGTCCTGCTCCCCTCCCCTGCTCCCCTGGGATCCTTTTATCCCATTCTTCTGGGAACACATTCTCAATAAATCCCTTGCACAGGAATCCTTGTCTCAGCTCCTGCTTCTAAGGAACCTGACCTAAGACGCCCAAAACAGCCTCCCCCCGGCCACACTCGGCTGCCTGACTTTGCCAAGAGATAAAAAGCCACGTTGGCCTTGGCTGCCAGTGGCTGCCGTCCCCCCAACCGAGGCTAAAGTAGCTCACGGGGACACTTTGCTGTGCTCCTCACGGCACCGACGTCCGGCACGGCCACCGCCACGCAGATCCCCCGGGGGGAGGGAGAAACTACTGGATGAAGCAGGGAAAGAAAACGACCGCACGATGCTCAGAAGCACAAAGGTTGGAGAAGAGTGCCAAACTACTGAGAAGCGGGTTCGAGCTCAACTCACCTACCGATTTGTTATAGGACCCAGATGGGCCTCCCTGTGACAAATTCCGGCGAGGCCACCCTCCAGTGCCAAGACAGGGTTGAGCTTCTGGTTCTTCCAGAGAAAACGTACCACGGCAGCACTCTTGTTTCCAGCCTGCTTGTTTGAATTAGAGCTTTGCAGCATTTTAGCTATGGTATCTCTGGGGAGGAGTGAATATGTCAGTGTAATTAACTCATCTGATGAGAGAGGTCTTGTTTATTTCCCCTACAAAATAACAGGTGGTGGCTGAGCTCCGATACATTATGCTGATATGAAATGCATTTAGCATAAATCATATTAAATAAATAGGGAGACAAAATGATTTCAAGGTACATTTTTTATTGTTTTAAATTAAGTTTTGCAAGGGAACAGCTGCATACCAAAAAGCCACAAAGCTGCTACCCACCTCCAATCTGCTCTTCTGAGAAAGAGTTAATGACACGCTCAAGTTCCACCCACCAGGACTAATAGAAACTTGAGTATTGTTTTCAAATTAGGAACCAAACAATCGCTGGCTTTCTGAGCACCCTCTTTGCCCACGGCCAAGAGCGGTCTAATCAATTTGGGTAATCAGTTAAAACAACCTTACACAATTCATTTCACAAAATCCACAGTGACATTCATTTAATAAACACGTGGAAGCAACACCATGTGCTGGGCATTAAGTAAATAAAGACAAATAAGACAGAGTCTTTGCCACCGAGGGCTCAGAGCCTGAGAAGGATAGTAGACAATGAGGTGTTTTCAGGGATTATAATGGCAAAGCATATCCTTTCTCTCTACGAAAACTTCAGAGGTTTCCAAACGTGACTTTTTTTTGTTTGCAGTTAAATGAAGCCCAATCCCGGAAAGTAGAAAAAGTAGTGTCGGTCAACAGGAAATGCTGCAGAACTCCGGACGTGTTGGATTTGCTCTGAGCATCAGGGACGTCAGGTGGGAGGAAATGGGGAAGGGAAGGAGGAGGCGGTGTGCAGGGAGCAGCAAAGACCACTCCAGCCTCAAAGTCTGCAACTAGTAAGAGCCAAGAGGCCTGAAATGTGCTGAGTACTGGCCCCAAACATACTAGTCCCTCGTCCCTGGAACCTGTCCCTGGTGCCTTATGGGGGAAAGAAAAACGCACAGAATGCAGACAGGGTTAAATTGATGGAGAGATTATCTGGGATTATCCCCCGGCCCCAGTGCCATCAAAGTGTCCTTATAAGAAAGAGGCAGAGGGGCGCCTGGGTGGCGCAGTCGGTTGAGCGTCCGACTTCAGCCAGGTCACGATCTCGCGGTCCGTGAGTTCAAGCCCTGCGTCGGGCTCTGGGCTGATGGCTCAGAGCCTGGAGCCTGTTTCCAATTCTGTGTCTCCCTCTCTCTCTGCCCCTCCCCCGTTCATGCTCTGTCTCTCTCTGTCCCAAAAATAAATAAACATTAAAAAAATAAAGAAACTCATTGGGGCGCCTGGGTGGCGCAGTCGGTTAAGCGTCCGACTTCAGCCAGGTCACGATCTCGCGATCCGTGAGTTCGAGCCCCGCGTCGGGCTCTGGGCTGATGGCTCAGAGCCTGGAGCCTGTTTCCGATTCTGTGTCTCCCTCTCTCTCTGCCCCTCCCCCATCCATGCTCTGTCTCTCTCTGTCCCAAAAATAAATAAACGTTGAAAAAAAAAAAAATAAAAATAAATAAAAAAAAAAAAAAAAAGAAAGAGGCAGAGAGAGCTCGCCCACACAGAAGACAGTGTGACCCCAGAGGCCAACACTAGAGAACATAGACTCACAATTTCGATTATTCCTCAAGAAGGAATTCTAGACAGAGAAATTATAAAGCTAATAATAACAATACAACACAATCTCCTGGAGCTGAAGACGGAAAAAAATTCTTTGAATTGAATGGGCCTTTGAACATCAAGCAAGACAAAAACTAATAATAATAAAATAAAAGCCCTCCCCTATCCACTTACGTGGAAATTTCAGGACAAAAGATACAAGTATAGGAAGTTGAAAACGGACCATAGAGCTAAAATAGCTTACCTAAATTATTAAAATTCTGGTTCGCATTGGATGTCACGGCTAACATTGTCAACAGCATCTGGTGCCCAAGGCCTGAGTTCAAATTCTGCTAACACCATCGACAACCTGGTGGGCAGCATAGCACAGAACCAAGAGCTTAAGGGTCTGTTCTCACCAGCATTCAATGCTCAGTCTGCTCTGAGGCCAGCTATCCAAAACCAGGTAGGTTCGTTAATAAACCTGAGTAAACTTCCTTACCATTAGTTACGGCAAGCCTCAACTCTACAGCGCCCCGCGTGGTCATCATCCCTGAGAGCACATGAAGGCAGCATAATACAGGAAGTGCACAAGTGTCCTTGTAAACCATGAGTTGCAAACCAGAGAGCTTGAATTTGATCTGGTACAAAGACCTATTTTATTGCTCAGGAGTGAAAAGAAATTAAAACTCAGAATGTCCAGAATAACCCAGATTCCCTAGTTCGCTTAAGGAAATCTGTCAAAGCCGGGACCACGTGCCGGCAGGACAACGGACTGGCTTTGGCCATCTCTGTAGACTCCGACTTGGCTCCACAGGCTGGGAGGGTGTGGTTTGTCAAAGTCCCCTCCGGTCTCCGCTCTCAAACACCTGCCTGATTCACCGGCTGGCATCAGCTGACTGACCCAGGAACGTATTTGATTGTGCAAACTCTGCCATGAACAAGGGACTTCCAAGTAGCCAGTTCAGGGCTTGCAGGAGTGAGGTTTCTCCTCTCCACCCAGTTGGAACTCCCGGGGCTCAAGAGACCACGGTCCTCAGTCCATAATGGGCATGTCATATAATCACACTGTAGCGCATTATCATTTCATTTAAAAGGAGTGACTGCTGAAATTACATTTCCCA
The DNA here is from genome assembly GCF_022837055.1 of Prionailurus viverrinus. NCBI lineage: Eukaryota > Metazoa > Chordata > Mammalia > Carnivora > Felidae > Prionailurus > Prionailurus viverrinus. The sequence continues at coordinate 9,652,959 of NC_062563.1, forward strand.
TGTAAAACAATAACACGATTCCCAGTTGACCAGCAAATAAATAAGAGAAAACAGCTTTGTAATTATTTCAACAGTGGTCTGATTCAAAAAAAAAAACAAAAAAAAAAAAAAACAAAGCAAAACCCATCAAATGCCATGTCAAGAGAGAGCACTAAGCAGCAAGCACTGGGCAAACATTTTATCTGAGTTGAGTCCAGCACCTGCTACTCTGAGGATGACTTCTATAATGAAAAGCTGTCGTGTGCAAATGACTCATCACACGAAAATTCCGCTGTAGATGTCGGAGATGCACGTGGTGCGTGTGAGAAAGAAATTAATCAATACGAAGATGAACACCAGCAGTCTATCGCAACCACGCTGTTTGACAATCATGCGACGGAGGGCGGGGGGACAGACAGGGCTCAGGAAACTCACAAAAGTGCAGGAAACGCCAGCGGTAATCATGAATTAGTGACTCTGGCTAGAAATGGGAAAAACAAGAGTATGCAGAGGAAAAAAATATCGTCAGCAAACGCCCATCCCTATGTCGCTAGTCGAAGCCACCAATATCTCTCCCCTGAATTATGACAGCGAACGGCTCGCTGGCCTGTTCCCCACCATACGTGACCCTCACAGCAGCCAGAACCGTCCCGTTACAACACAATTCACATCGAGCGACCTACGCCTCTAATCGGACTCTTCTGTTGGCATCCCTGTCACTTGTTCATAAAAGCCCCAGTCCCCACGTGACCTATGGAACCTGAATGGCTGGATCCCCCATTCCCTGTCTTTCCTTCATGTCCTCCAGGCACAACTAGACGCAGTTTTCAAAGCCTGCCAGGCATGACAGGTGCCGTTCTGTCCTTCTCCAATTGGCTTCTCTCAGACAACCCAGAGCTTGCTCCTCAGGAGGTCTTTTTTTTTTTTTTTAATTTTTTTTCAACGTTTTTACTTATTTTTGGGACAGAGAGAGACAGAGCATGAACGGGGGAGGGGCAGAGAGAGAGGGAGACACAGAATCGGAAACAGGCTCCAGGCTCCGAGCCATCAGCCCAGAGCCCGACGCGGGGCTCGAACTCACGGACCGCGAGATCGTGACCTGGCTGAAGTCGGACGCTCAACTGACTGCGCCACCCAGTCGCCCCCTCAGGAGGTCTTTTAAAGGCCTCCTCCCCATGCAGCTCTCCCTGGCCAGTCTATCTGACAGCCATGACCACTCCCTTCCCTGTCTTCTTAGCGTGTGACCCTCTCAATTACAGACATTTGAGTCAAACGTCGGGTGTACTGTCTGTCTGCCCAGTTAGACCACAGACTCCAGGAGATGGGAAAGGTTTGCCTGTTTTGTTCTCTATGGTAGCCCATGTACCAGGAGAGTGTCTGGGATGTAGAAGGTGCTCAACAAAGATTTGTTGAATTCATGACGGCAATTCAGAGATAAATTCAGGAAAACAATGATAATAACATGCAAAAAGGATTGGGTAAATTTACCATCCCCCAAACGGCCCCCTCCCCCTCCAAGAGGATCTGTACCAATCTCCTCCCAATGGAACAGATCAACTGGAGGTTCTGGAAAGAGGAGCTCCAAGAACTGTGCCTGGAATGGTGACCCTCTTCCCCCTTCTCCTGTGGAGTATCTGTATGGTGCACCCTAGCCTAAAACCATCAGTCTCTCTCTCTCTTCCTCCTTCATCAAGAATGAAAATGGTTTGATTTGTAATTCCGTTTGACAAACACTTATTTGCTGAATTGAATTTGCAAGGATGCTCAGGCTTCAGTGTGGCAGAAAGAGAAAATTATTATTTAGTCTTAGAAGGAGTCTTTACTCCACTCATTTGTGAAGATTAACAATAAATATTAGGCAGCAATCTGATTGCGTCGTATTTGCACACATCTTCTATAAAAACCATTGATGGTGGAGCGCCTGGGAGACTCAGTCATTAAGCGTTCAACTTCGGCTCAGGTTATGATCTCATCGTTTGTGGGTTCGAGCCCCATGCAGGACTCTGCTGTAGCACAGAACCCACTTCAGATCCTCTGTCTCTGCCTCTCTCTTCCCTTCTCTCTCTCTCTCTCTCTCTCTCTCTCAAAAAAAAAAACTGATGGTAATTTGACAATATGTGATGCTCTTCTGCAAAACTGCAGCACGATCAAGAGTTAAGAACCAGAAAACGGTGCATTTCCAAGAAGCCCATTCTCCCAATGCAGTGTCTGCTTTGGGGCAAGTCCTCCTCCTCTATGTGGAAAAACAAGCCTCTTCCAGAGCAGATCACTGCTGCAAGACAGGTACATGAACCGAAGGAGGGGCCACATGAGCTGATTCACCTGAGAAAGCCATACGACATTGGTAAGCATACTCTGCATTATCCTTTCTCCTTCCTTCAGTCTAGCAGAGGTATCTTAAAAGGTTGAGGAAGGCTGCCTCACAAATAATCATGCTTATGACTGAGCACATTGTGTTTGCAACTTCTCAACTGCAGCACTGTTGAAATTTGGGACTGGGAAATTCTTTGCTGTGTGTGTTGGGCAGGGGAGGGGGGCGGGTTGTCTCTGTTCATTGTAAGATGTTCAGCATCATCCATGACCTCTACCCATTAGAGGCTAGTAGCACTACCTTCCACAGAATCAGAAATGTCTCCAGACATTGCCAAATGGTCCCTGGAGGGCAGAATCATCCTCAGTTGAGAACTACGGTTGTCGAATGATCTTTCCACAAACTGAATTATATTTTCATCACCTACGGTTAAAAATAATACATGATGAGGTCCTGTAAATGTATTACCATGGTATGTTTTATGGCCATTTCTTTTTCTCCTTCTGTATTACTTCCACCATATTTCAGGCTCTTAGGAGCTCGGTCTTAATCAGGGAGAAAATTTGATCGCAAGGAATAGAAATCCAACCCACTTAGACCAAGTAAAAAAAAGTATAGGTCTGAAGTATGCAGAAAAATTTCTAGACCAAAGAAAGCACAGGGAGGATTTCCAAGATACACCGGTGGTCGATCTCTTTCCCTCCTCCTCTCCTTGTTCTTCATCCCTCACCCCAACTCATTTGCCTTCCGCGCAGCAGCAAGAGAGAGTCCTTGAAAACCTCCTGCCTCCTGGCTCTTTCACTCGTCCTCTGCCTACAGTGTCCTTTCTCCCAGATGTCCATGTGGCTTGTTCCTTCACTTCATTCAAGTTCCTGCTCAGGTGGGACCTTTCAGAGAGGCCTTCCTTGGCTAATCTATCTACCATAGCAAGACTCCCTCCAATTATTCCCTGTGTCCTTACTCTGTTACCCTTTCTTCGTAGCTCTTAACTCTACACCATAAGTTCAAGCAGTGTTATGTACCGTCTCTCTCCCACTTCTATACAGCAAATGCCAGGAGGTGAGGCCATGTCACTCCCGCATCCTCAAAGCCTAGAATCCTCAGAGGTTGGGCTTGCTGAATCAATACTTGTTCCCAATCAGTATTTGTCCAATGAGTGGATAGATTCTTCCGTCTCTGAAGACAGACTCCTATGTTCAACACCCTTCCAGGTAGATCTTCAAGGATATCCCAGAGTGTATGACCCCGACTTGGTAAGAGTTGGGTTCCAGTTTGGGTTCTACACCAGTTAACTAATCCAGTCTCTGTGTCACTCTGAATTTGGGAAGAAAAAACTACCTGATCTGATTATCTTGTTTGGGTGCTCACTCCTTGTCCAACCAGGTGTGGTAAGGAGTCAGGCTTCTAGGGATAAATCCTCTAAGCCACGCATGTAAACAGATTATCTAAGAAAGGGGTGTGAATTGGTCAAGATTATGCAATTGTAGGTATGAGAGATTTCAGTGATGTCATGACTCCAAGAGCTTCCTGACTTTCTGGGGGATCCAGAGGACGAAGGTCGTGCACGCAGCCTAAAACTCAAGTCGTGTTGGCAAAAGGCAGAAAGGCTAAGGTAATACACAGGCCAAAGACCATGGCAAGTGGGTGCTAACTACCACCACCACCTCTGGATCGTTTTTTGTGGTTTTTTTTTAATGTTTATCTTTATTTTTGAGACAGAGAGAGACAGAGCATGAGCGGGGGAGAGGCAGAGAGAGAGAGGGAGACCCAGAATCCGAAGCAGGCTCCAGACTCTGAGCCATCAGCACAGAGCCCGACGCGGGGCTCGAACTCGTCAACTGCGAGATCATGATCTGAGCTGAAGTCGGACGCTCCACCGACGGAGCCACCCAGGCGCCCCACCCCTGGATTATTAATAGGAGTTTTAATCAGGAGATCAAAGAAAGGTTCCAAGACTAAAGTCGAAAGAGTCTAATTAAGGAGGAGAATGTAAATTATTCCCAAATTGCAAGCAAGCAAGTAGAAAGTATATCCAAACTTGAAATCAGACATGGTCTAGGCTGCAGTGTGGTTGGGTATACACCTGGGAATGGGCTGTGGGGAGGGAAGGGAATATTGACACGCCAAGACCCAAGACAGAAAGAAAGACTTAAGCATGTGGGTTGAGCACGAAGAAATCGATAAGAGATGAAATTATTCCCTATTATTTGATAGGAGAGTCTTTCACAAGAGAGTAGGCAGAACAGGGTACCTTGGTCACAATTTAACAAGGATCTGCCTTTGAGCCCTGGAGAGGATGTCTGCAGAGATCTTATATACCTTTTCTGAGAAAGTATGAAAAGGTATGCAATGTCTCTTGAACAAAAGGCCGATCTCAGCAGGAGGTGGTGATATAGCTGGGCACAAGCCCAGGGGATTTCTCACGGTCCTAATAACCAGCTCCCATCACGAGCCAATCCATCATATACACTATTTCCACATTAATGTTATTAAAATGACACTTACAGCATGTCACTCCTTTGTTCAGAAGCCATCGATGACTCACTGATGCCTACTGGATGAAGTACAAATGACTTGACCCTGGCACTTACAATCTTCCATGATTTACACTAAAGAGTTTGTTGTCCAAGAGCCAATGAGTGCAAGACTGAGTGTTATGGGTTAACTTGTGTCTCCCCCAAAAGATATGTGGAAGCCTCAAACCTCAGTACCTCAGAATTTGACCTTACTTGGCAATAAGGTCTTTGCAGATTTAACCAAGTTAAGATGAGGTCATCAAGAGTGGGCACTACTCCAGTACAACTGGTATCCTTATAAAAAAGGCAAATTTGGGCACCATACGAAGGGAAAACTAGGTAAAGACACATGGGGAGAAGAGGGCCCTGTGGTAACAGAGGCAAAAGTTGGACTGATGTACCTGCCAAGCCAGGGAGCACCAAGGATCATCAGAAGCTAGAAGAGGCAAGGAAGTATTCTCTCCTGGCGTCATCTGAGGGAGCCTGGCCTGGCTAACACCTTCATTTCATACTCACGGTCTCCAGAGGGGTGATAGAATTCATTTCTGTTGGTTTAAGTCACCCAGCTTATACCACTTTGTAACAATAACCATAGAAAACTAACACCCTGGGGGAAATGGTGAGAGAGGAGTTTTGCTTAATGGCACATGACAAGAGGGTGACCAGTTCTCCCATTTTTCCCAGCATGGAGGATCTTTCACAGGGACTTTAAATACTAAAACTGGGAAAGTCTGAGCACACTGGAATGAACTGGTCACCTTCTACTGCAGCTCCCTGAGTAGGGCAGAACCCCAGGGAAGAAGTAGACCAGTGCATAAAGAACCAGGAACTTCCTTTTGAGAGTCGAGTTAGAGAGGACGGTCAATGCAGAACCTAGTGGCTTCAACCAAGGCACAGTGGCAAAAAGAAGGGGGGGAGGGGGGCAAAGAGACACAAAAGTTAAATTTAACATGAAGGTCCTACAAATTAAGATCAGAAAACTCATCCCCACAGGAGCTGAACCAGGAGAGAGATCAGGGAAATGGTGAGAAACGGAAAGTGCTCGTAACTGACTTCCCTGGGACAGATTCACCACACCTTCCCCAACACTGCGTATTTTTTTCGATTTATACTTGTTTATAATTAGGAGGAAAGAGATCATGTTTTATTTCTTTTTTAAATATAATTCATTGTCAAATTAGCTAACATACAGCGTGCAAAGTGTGCTCTTGGTTTTTGGGGTAGATGCCCGTGGTTCATTACTTACATACAACACCCAGCACCCATCCCAACAAGTGCCCTCCTCAATGCCCATCACCCACTTACCCCTCTCCCCCACTCCCCACTCCCCCATCCACCCTCAGTTTGTCCCCTGTATTTAAGAGTCTCTGATGGTTTGCCTCCCTCCCTCTCTGTTTGTAACTATTCCCCCCCCTTCCCTCCCCCATGGTCTTCTGTTAAGTTTCTCAAGATCCACATAGGAGTGAGAACAAATGATATCTGTCCTTCTCTGGCTGACTGATTTCACTCAGCACAATACCTTCCAGTTCCATCCACGTTGCTGCAAATGGCGTGATTTCATTCTTTCTCATTACCAAGTAGTATTCCATTGTATATCTAAACCACATCTTCTCTATCCATTCGTCAGTTGATGAACTCTTTCCATAATTTGGCTATTGTCGATAGCACTGCTATAAACATTGGGGTGCATGTGCCCCTATGCATCAGCCCTCCTGTATCCTTTGGATAAATTCCTAGTAGTGCTATTGCTGGGTCATCGGGTACTTCTATTTTTAATTTTTTGAGGAGCCTCCACACTGTTTTCCAGAGCGGCTGCACCAGTTTGCATTCCCATCAACAGTGCAAGAGGGTTCCCATTTCTGTTTTAATATGAAGTTTTCTTATTATGGTTGAACACTATGAAATGTTTATTAGCCTTTTGTATTTCCTCTTATATAAATGGAATATTTGGTCTTTTGCTCACTTTTCTCCCTAGACCTTAGTCCCTAAAAATTGGTTTTCATGAATTCTTCAACAGTAAATATATTTACACCTTTTGAGCCATATATGTGGCACATATATACCCATGCTTATAGTGTGCCTTTTAATAGGCTTTATGTTACTTTCTAAAGTATAGAAATTTTGCAGGGGGGCCTGGGTGGCTCAGTCAGTTAAGTGACTGACTCTTGCTTTCTGGTCAGGTCATGATCTCAGGGTTCGTGGGACTGGGCCCCACATGAACCTCTGCGCTGACAGCACAGAACCTGCTTGGGATTCTCTCTCTCTCCTCTCTCTCTGCCCCTCCCCTGCTCCTGCTATGAATGAATGAATAAATAAATAAATAAAATATTTAAAAAATAAAATATAGACATATTACTTAAATTGTTAATGGATTCTTTGTGATGTCAATATTTTTTTTAAGGTTTAGATTGTCCTTGCCCACACAGAGAACAAATTAAAGTTGTTTTTAATTTTTTAATAGAAAATGTTAATATTTTATCTCTAGAAATAGGGACCCATTGGGTTAAAATACTCATCTTTCCATTTCACTATAAACAGTCACGTCACCTTTGCTTGTTCTACTAAACGGCTCTCCTTCATCCTTCCTGGGTCTGCCAAAACACAAACCAGGGCCCAGAATACAGAACAGAGTTTCAGAAGGCCTCACTCTCACCACGTGGACGGATAGAAGGAACTAACTAGCATATTTGAAAATATGAAAGTGACCCTGAAAACCCAAAGAACAGCAGAGAGACTAGAGGATGGAGTGTTGGGAAAAATAAGGAAGGGAGTAAGATAAGGGACCAACTTCCAGAAACCATATCAGAGATAAAAGGAGAAGGGATCTTCGAGAATTATGAGGATGAACTGGAACACTGTCATTTCCTTGCAAAACATACTGGAGATCATATTAAATAGTGCTTGCTTACCATTCTGTACTTCTAGAACTAACTTTTAAGGATGTATCTCATGTTAAGCCATATTTCACTTTTTCTTAAAATTTTTTAAATTTCTTTTGAGAAAGAGAGAGAGTGCAAGTGGGGGAGGGTCAGAGAGAGACAGAGAGAGAAAGAGAGAGAGAGAGAGAGAGAGAGAGAGAGCGCATCCCAAGCAGGCTCCGAGCTGTCAGCACAGAGCCTTATGTAGGACTCGAACTCAGGAACCATGAGATCATGACCTGAGCTGAAATCAAGAGTCAGAGGAACCATGAGATCATGACCTGAGCTGAAATCAAGAGTCAGATGCTTAACTGACTGAGCCACCCAGGCGCCCCCATATTTCACACTTTTGGTAAGTGACATCTCTAACTAGAGAGTGCAGCCATGGTGTCTCGAAATGCAGAAAGCCAAGCTTCATCATGGCATACTGTCCATACTTTGTCCCTTCCTTACTGGCTTGAAGTATGTTGATGAGGCAACAAAAATTCAAGCCTCCTGTGGACTGCAGCTGCCTTCTGTCTGTCTGCACCTAGTCTCTGGGCGACATGGGTTTGAGAAACAGGCTGTGAGTTTCTCTTCCACTCTTCCTCTGTTTGCATAATCTCCTCCTCCCTTGCATGGCTTCTGCCTTTGATGTTAGAGCTTAAGGGCTCCTGAGACTCGCCCCACCCTGAAAGTTCACCTTTTAAAAAAGGGATGATGAGGGGGTGCCTGGGTGGCTCAATCGGTTAAGCGTCCGATTTCTGCTCAGGTCATCTCACAGTTCATGAGTTCGAATCCCACGTCGGGCTCTGTGCTGACAGCTCAGAGTCTGGAGCCTGCTTCGAATTCTGTGCCCCCCTCTCTCTGCCCCTCCCCTGCTCACACTCTGTCTCTCAAAAATAAATAAACGTTAAAAAGTAAATAAAGAATGAGTATATAACATCTTTTAATTTTCACTATTTATATAATTTAAGTATTATTTACATGTATAAGACAGTATTCATGAGTTTGATGTATTATATGTTCAAGATCTAGGAATGTGGCTCATGTTCTTTTATTTCTTATTAAATTCACCTGAAAATAACTCTTGTGTTACATTTTACAATTTTTTTTTCTCAATAAGCTGTATTTTCTTCTTACGCACGCTCAGCATCTATCGGGGACTAAATAATGAATACCCATTATAAAACTTCTTTCTTTACTATAAATAGCCTTGTCTTGTAATACAACTTTAACATGAAAGATCAAATCCCTCTCTGTTTATCTCTCTATAACATGACCTTGGCATGCATGGAAATCTCATATATTTACGGAGCAATCTATACCAGTACTGTTAGGCGCTGGGAAGTTGGGTTCAAATGATGGCCGTGGTGTTTAGCATCAGGAAGCTCAGTTTGGAATGGGTTTTAAGGAACCTTCCCTTTTCTGGCCTAGCAGTCCTGCCTAACTGCACTGCAGTCCTTAGTTTAGGGACAGGAATGGCCCACAGGCTCCTAGAAAATTTGGTGTGGAAAAAAAAAAAATCTCACCTCCATTGTTTCCTGGCAGGAAGGCATGGTGTAAGTCCACACTCTGTAAGCAACAGTTTCCAAGAAAGATGCAAAATTTTGCTGATATTGTCAACATCTTGTTGATTAACTTTCTTTGGAAGAAGCATCTAAAACAACTAATCAATAACAGGGCAAAATCTTCTCCTGCTACTGACCCTTCAGTTGCTTGAAGTTTAAAAAAAAAAAAAAAAAAGCAACTTATGTTTATGTAATTTTTAACAACTACCAGAACAAATCCTGAGTCAGTGTTTGACAATCCAAAGCCCTTTAAAGGCCTCATAGGGATTGCAAGTTGTTTATTGATCAAATCCTTGTGTTTGGCAAATTACTTTCTCTATGAAATTGGGGGAAGATAGTCCAACAGTATGAATGAGTTAGTTTTTTTCTTCCAAGACCAATAACAAAAAAATTTACACGGAAGAATTATATGTGAATCAGCAAGCAATGCTGTGAGACTTATCTTCAGAGGAGAAAACCTACATATTTGTCCAATTGAAAATAGTCACTCTTGCCTCCTGTCTGTTAAGGAAAAAGGTAAAAAGCGACCCACTACATTAATCCTTAAAAAGGATGGCTTGAAAAAGAAGATTTAAAATGGTCTCCAAGAAAAGGAAAATATGGGGGCGCCTGGGTGGCGCAGTCGGTTAGGTGTCCGACTTCAGCCAGGTCACGATCTCGCGGTTCGGGAGTTCGAGCCCCGCGTCAGGCTCTGGGCTGATGGCTCAGAGCCTGGAGCCTGTTTCCGATTCTGTGTCTCCCTCTCTCTCTGCCCCTCCCCCGTTCATGCTCTGTCTCTCTCTGTCCCAAAAATAAATAAATAAACGTTGAAAAAAAAATTAAAAAAAAAAAAAAGAAAAGGAAAATATGAAGTTTTTCAAAAGATTTTTTAATGTTTATTTATTTTGAGAGTAAGAGAGAGAAAGCAAGAGTGGAGGGGCAGAGAGAGAGGGGGAGAGAGAGAATCCCAAGCAGGCTCTGTATTGTCAGTGCAGAGCCCAACGCAAGGCTTGAACTCACAAACCGTGAGCTCATGGCCTGAGCCCAAATCAAGGGTTGGACATTTAAATGACTGAGCCACCCAGGTGCCCCCAAATATGAAGATTTTTACCAATCTTTTCTTTAAACTGATAACATACAGGGGCGCCTGGGTGGCTCAGTCGGTTGAGCGTCCGACTTCGGCTCAGGTCATGATCTCACAGTCCGTGAGTTCAAGCCCCGCGTCGGGCTCTGTGCTGACTGCTCGGAGCCTGGAGCCTGTTTCGGGTTCTGTGTCTCCCTCTCTCTCTGACCCTCCCCGTTCATGATCTGTCTCTCTCTGTCTCAAAAATAAATAAACATTAAAAAAAAAAATTTTTTTAACTGATAACATACAGTGAAATTTCACATTTGTAGACATTTACGACGTGAACAATTGGACAATTCTTCACTGTATTTTGTTTTTTCACTACAATTTTTAGGCAAAAACAATACCGAGATAATCAACAACGTACGTAGCACCAACACCAACCAATCAGAACAGACATGCCCTTGTGTAGATGTTAGCTCTTTAGCTGCTTAACCACTAGGGAGCTCTAGGGTCGAGCCTTAGGTGGCCAGGAAAGGGTAGGGGCACTTAAAGGGGCTTAGAGAACTAGAAGGATCCAGATACAAACTGATCTGGCAATGCAATCATCTCTGCTGACTATCAACTCTAAGTTCAAGGTCAAACCCCGTTACAAAGAATGTTACAGAACCATCCCAATTCTTTGGCTGTGACAGTTTGTCATAAGAGATTCCATTATTACCATAACCCTACTTACACACTTTTGGTTTAAAGAGGACAGAAAGGGAACAACTGGGGTGCAATCCCTGTGAGTGTCAGTGAGGAAATGCAAAGATCTTAGCAAACTGGAGAGGAGGTTTAATATTTTGTAGTTGTCAGTCCCCCCATCTCTTCTGTTCTCAAAATCTTAAACGTTTTGGTGTGCTGCATTTGGTTTGGGTGGTGCATTTGGTCAGGGATCTTCAGAGAAACAGAACCAGTGGGATATGAACAAAGAGAGAACTTTATTTTCAGAAATTTGCTCACATGAGAGTAGGGGCTGGCAATTCCAGTTGCAGAGCAGGCTTGCAGGCAATTCAGGTAAGAGTTGATGTTGTAGCCTGAAGTCTGACTCTTAAGGGCATGCCAGCAGGCAGAAAAACTCAGGTAGGGTTTCTATGTGGCAGTCTACATTCAGAATGACTTCTCCCTTGAGAAACTTCCGTCTTGGCTTTTAAGGCCTTCGACTGATTGGATGAGGCCCACCAACATGATAAAGGGTAATCTGCTTTACTTAAAGTCAACTGATTATAAATGTTAACCACATCCACAAACACAGGTGCTAGGAATTCACATCAACAGCCGGACTAGTATTTGACCCAACAACTGGGCACCATAGCCTAGCGAAGTTGGCACACAAAATTGACCTTCACAGGTGGCTATTTTGCAAGCTCAACAGTAGGCAGGGTGACGGAGAGGCTACCCTATGGCAAAATCAAAAGGCCAAGGCTAATTCAGTATCTTTAAGCACGTGCTCTCTTCCAGGCCCTGTGCCAAGGACATGTCTCATTTATACCTGACAATGGCCCGATGGGATCAATATCTTTATTATTCTACTTTGCACATGATCAAACAATGCTTTAGACAGATCAGGTTGCTTGCTGCATTCGTTTATTATTATTGCTGTAACAAATTAATACAAACTTAATGGCTTAAAACAATACAAATTTATCTTATAGTTCTGGGAGCCAAGAGTCTGAAATGGGTCACGCTAGGCCACAATCAATATGTCAGCAGGGCTCCACTCAGGCTCTGGGAGAGAATCTGTTTCTTACCTCGCCCACCTTCTGGCCCTGTGTGTACCCCTTAGCTTGTGGCCTCTTCTTCCGTCCTCAAGGCCAACAACATAGCATCTTCCGGTCTCTCTCTCTCTATGACCCCCTTCTTGTGGTGATATTGGGCCCACCCAGATAATCCAGGATTATATTCCACCTCACGATCCTTAATCATACCTGCAAAGTCCATTTTGCCAGGTAAGGGATGTGTTTACAAGGTTCAGAGATTAGAGCACCAGCATCTTTGGGGCAGCCATTTTTCTGTCTCCACACTTGCTCAATCTCACAAAGCTAATAGTGCTGGAGACTGGATTCAAAACCAGTTCTATCCGACCCCAGAGCCTACACTCTGGACTATGGTGGCACTTCAACTCTCAAAAGTAGCACACAAACAGAATTCAAGTCATCAGGGTGATTGTTTACTTCATGACCAGAAGCAGGGACCAACAAAAGCATTGGTCATAGAGAGTTGTAGGCAGGTTAACAAAGCACCGCTCAAGAAGTTATTCAAAGGCACATGGAAATGCTTTGTTTTAAAGAATGCTTCGGTACCATGGGATTACACTTTCATGACCAATTGAAAAAGGTGAATTCTACAGGCTTTCAACATTAAACTGAAGCTTCTCTGATCACATAGCTTAGCTATAAAGCCAAATTTGGAAGAAGTTGAATTAAAAAGTGTTTTTGCCAGAAGAGAGAAAGGAGACAGATAAGGACACGTTAATGCCACAGCGATGGCTATTGTCCTCACACAAAACACCCCAAAATCTCAAGGATCAGTTTTCAAACTTGACCGACTCTAAGAAGCCACAGGGATAAAATGGGCTTTGGAGGACTTGAAAAATAAAGCTTGGAATCTCCAGGCTTGTGACAGAAAGAAGAGGGATTTGTTCCCTTGGGTGAGGGGGAGTTCAAAACAGAACTCTGAAACACCATGAATAAAATAGCCCAAGGAAACAGAAACTAAGACAACAAACAGCTCCATACAAACTCACTGTGTATTCCCATCTGATGGTCTTTTCCCAAATTGCTCAGCTAATCAAGCTGCGAGGCAACATTTAAACACCATGACCTTGGAAGCAGTCTGCCCAAAGGGCATGAAACACAGTACGGGGCGCAAGAATGCCTATCCCACGACTCAGAGGCACAAAAAAATCTAACTTTTCAATTACTTCATTCCTCCTGCCATTTTCTCTGCCCTGAAAGGTATTTGGCTACTGATTTATAGATATGATGGGCTCCAAAATACTACTTCTCTTCTTATTTTGGGGGAAGGAAGATTAAGCAAGAGAGAAGAAAGGAATTTTCACCTGCGTTCTATGTCCACCTCCCAGGAAATACGACTCCTTTATTACAGACAGTGGGGGTGCTCTCCTGGGACCATTCGCCCCTCCGTGGAACTCTAGCCATGTCTGGAGGCCCTTTGTGTTGTCACAACTCAGAAGGTGGGAATAGAGGAGGGGGAGGTGCCATTGGCTTTCAGCAGGGATATTGCTAACCATCCTACGAAGCCCAGAACAGCACATGTCACAGAATTATCCAGCTCAGAGAATCAATATTGACAGAGTTGAGGAACCCTGATGTACGCAGTGTAGCAGAGAAGGACAGGGCTCTGGAACCAGAAAGCTTGTGTTCAAATCCTGGCTCTGCCACAGCCCGGCTAACAACCCTTGACATGTGTTTCCTCGTCTCCAAACTCAACAATGAGAGCACCCACCTTGTGGGGGATTTGTGGGGATCAAACAAATTAACCTAAGTGAGTACTTGGGGTACAGCCTGGCACAAATGATACACATATTGCTAAATACATCATACTATAATACTAGAACCACTGGCTCAAAACTATTTGTTACCTGCCCCACTAACTTGTGAATATCATGAGGGCAGAACTTGACCTTAATCATCCACATCATCTCAGCACCAACCCATGACCTACACAGACTTAAACCAGACCAGAAGCCAAAGGCTCAGGGGCGCCCGGGTGGCTCAGTCGGTGAAGCGTCCACTGCAGCTCAGGTCATGATCTCACGTTTCGTGAGTTTGAGCCCCGCGTCAGGCTCTGTGCTGACAGCTTGGAGCTTGCTTCAGATTCTGTGTCTCCCTCTCTCTCTACCCCGTCCCCGTTCCCGCTCTGTCTCTCTCGTGCCCTCTCAAAAATAAATAAACATTAAAAAAAAAATTTGTTTTTTTTTTTTAATTTTTTTTTCAACGTTTTTATTTATTTTGGGGACAGAGAGAGACAGAGCATGAACGGGGGAGGGGCAGAGAGAGAGGGAGACACAGAATCGGAAACAGGCTCCAGGCTCCAAGCCATCAGCCCAGAGCCTGACGCGGGGCTCGAACTCACCTACCGCGAGATCGTGACCTGGCTGAAGTCGGACGCTTAACCGACTGCGCCACCCAGGCGCCCCCCAAAAAATTTGTTTTTAGAGAAGCCAAAGACTCAACCCACTGATAGAACTCTGAGCCACTGTCATTGGTACCCACCATAGCTGTTCAGCCCTTGCCACGTCCGGGCACACTGCCCTGATGCCCTGTGTGCCAGGGCTTTCTCTGACTTCCAGGTGCACCCTCGCCACAACCTGGCAGGCCCGATGTGCCAGAGAATGGACGCCTCTGGCCTCAGCCCTCAACCAGTGACTGATGGAAACATGTCCAAACACCCAGCTCCTTTGCCCATGGCACGGATAACTCAGTACTGTTACACTGTCTTCTTCTACTCGGTCTCCAGGGTCCCTGGCAGGAGTGAGCTTCCTGGACAACACGTCTTCCCATCCTTGGCTCACTTTCCCATCTCAGGGTGGGCCCTGGGGGGAGCTCCAACCGACACAGGCGCGACAGGCGCACAATGGACCAAATGGTGGGGCAGGTGATGTCCCTGCCTTCAATATTTTTGCGTATCCGTAGCGCTCAGGTTTTACTCGCGCTCACTTCTCATTTCTCAGGCCTTGTGTCTCCGTCCTCAAGATGGCAGGGAATGGGAAAAGGAAGGATAATCCATTCTCAGCGCGATGAAATAAATAATCCGTCTCCAGGTGTGAGGCTGGTGTTGAATGAAACTTGAGATGATCTCCGGAGCAGAGCTTGGGGGCACCTGTGACTTGTAAGTGGAGCTCCTCTGTTTCTAGGGAAATACAGACTTTTAAAATGAAGCTCGAGGCTAAAAGCTTCCAACAATAAATCTCCCTGAGGCACACTCCCCTAGGGACAAATATACGGGGAAATTTTCAAAGAGGGCGCTTGGTTTATCACTTGGTGACTCTTTTTCACTGAGGAAGGAAGTCCCTTTGTTTCCACTGAGAAACCAAGTCCACCTGGACCTCTTCAGGAGTTTTTCAGTTATCCCCACTCCAACCCCCTTGAAGACCTTAACTCAGCGGCTTTTGAAAGTAACCTTTGGGGAGTTGAAACAGAGTATGTTAGTAATCACCGCTGTTCCTCGTGCCCTTTCCTCATGACCTGGAGAAGAAAAAAAAAAAAAATCCAACAAATGATAACAAAAGCCATCCTGCTGTGTAACCAAAATACAACCTCACATCTGTTCGCTTATCCTTCATAGAGAACCGCGTGGGGTAACAGGAATAAAAATTTGTTGAGGGCTTTCTGTGTTCCGATGCTTACTGTCCCACCGGACGGCTCCGTAAGTAACATCGCGCCCATTTGACAGATAGAAAGTTCGAGAAGTAACGCTCAAAACATGGACCAAGGTCATGTCATTGACCTTGGTCAAACATTGACCACAGTCATGTCATTGACCTTGGTCAAACATTGACCACAGCTCACAGATCGCAGGGCTGGGATTTCCAATCTAGGAGAGTCGGACTGCAGAATTCTGCATTCAGCGATTACGTCACGCGAAACTGCGGTGCGATTTAACTGATAAGCATCATCTGAGTAAAGCTGATAATGATTCCACTCAAAATCAGGCATGAAGACAGAGAACATATAAAAACTGATAGTCATCAGAGGGAAAAGTCCGCTGAACAGGGAAGAATTGTTAACAGAGTGCCAGCGAGTTTTCCATGTAAGATTCTACCATTGTAAACTTAATTTCTCGTATGGATGTCAAACATGCGGGCACCCGCCACAGAAGCTTGGAGGCATCTAATCTGTGGACAGATAAAATTAGAGCCAGGAGTAATTGAATAAATACAAAAGTGAGACTCTCTCTCCGTAACAGAAGAGACCCGGGCCCCACTGCAGTGAGGCTGACACAGGAATTGTAAGACCTCACAGATTGCCAGAAGTGAATGTGCTAAACCCTCCCCACATTCCCCATCTGCCTCTCACTCTGAGCCTGGTGTCAGACTGCCCGAGATCGACTCGACTGACAACACTCACTCGCTGTAGGTACTAGAGAAGTTCCCTCAATCTTTTGTAAGCCTCTGTTTTCTCACTAAAATATGACCAGGGATAACGCCTCAAATTGTTGTGAAGATTGCATGAGAAACTCATGCAAAAGGCATGACTGGATGGTGGCACATAATAAGCACTCAATAAATATTCAGGAGTATCCTTCTGCCTCCACGAAAGCCTGGCACACAGTCACCTCTGGCCCCAAGCACTACCCAGATGCCTTGGTGCTTGGCCTTCCCTCACGGCCCAGAACAAAGACGAGAAACCCGTGTTCTGGGACCTGGCATTGAGCTCCCGACAGGGACTATCCCGTGAGCGGTACAACCGTTCATAGGACTCTAAGCTCAGAGGACTCCCCTCTTTGGTTCCCAGCCTCCCTGGGATGGGACCTTAGAACGAAAATCCGAGAAGACAATCCAGCTGTGGGTAGACGAGTCCTCATGGTGCTTCGGGGACTCTTGAGCAGAAAGAGAATGCTAAAAACCAGGAGAAGGTATATTCAGGTCAGAATTTGAGAGAATGATGGATGGCCCAGAGCATGGATTTTTTTTTTTTTTCCTCCAGAGGCTCATGAAAATATCCATTGGCCAAAGATCCTTTACAGAAACTATTCCTAGTCTTCATCACAAGTTAAATAAAGTGCTACCAGTATGCCAGGTTTACAGATTGGACTGATCTCCAGGTTCAACTAATCCACCACAGTGCATTTGGGATATGAATTCGGACATCCTGGTCCAGAAGCCTACAGTGTTTCTCCTTCCTCTTCTGTGTCTCTATAGATCTATCCGCAAACAGTGTGTGGGAGACACAGAGAGGCACCCCCCGCACCCCCCTTCAGGGTTAAGACTCGCTGCCCTCTGTCTATTCTTGAATTCAGGGGCTGCCGCAGCCGGGAAATGCCCGCCGGCCCCCAGGTCATGCCCTTGGAGCAGCTGGGACAGTGACAAAGTAACGTGGGGGCATAGAGGTCTGGCCATCTCTGCCCAATGTGGGACACCATGATGGACAGTCCTGGCCCCGGAGCTCGCCACAGGGCTGGCCAAGGCTCGACTGAGCCTGCACTTCAGCTTGACTTCTGCTTCTGCGCAGTCCTGCCTCTTTCCCTTCTTTTTACAGGCATCAATACCAATAAACATCTTAAACCTCCAATTCAGCTTCCAAAGAACTCAACCTGCCCTATACACACAGTGAGGCCTTTTATTTTTTTTTTTAATTTTTTTTTCAACGTTTATTTATTTTTGGGACAGAGAGAGACAGAGCATGAACGGGGGAGGGGCAGAGAGAGAGGGAGACACAGAATCGGAAACAGGCTCCAGGCTCCGAGCCATCAGCCCAGAGCCCGACGCGGGGCTCGAACTCACGGACCGCGAGATCATGACCTGGCTGAAGTCGGACGCTTAACCGACTGCGCCACCCAGGCGCCCCTGAGGCCTTTTAAGCCACAGAAAGATAGGCTCAAATAATTAGGTTTTAGGGCCAAAGACTCAGTTGGAGCCCAGCTCATGCACTTTCTATCTCTGTGTTGGGCAAACCGGGTAAAACCTACTGAACTGACATAAAAACAAAGACTAGTATTACTTCACGGAAACAGTCAAGACACTGTGAATAAAAATCACAGCACATCCTATAATGATCGTCCCTGATCCTGAAAGGACCCCTCACTCCAACACAGATGAGTAAGAAAGATTCTTTTGTGGCATGGGAAAATGCCCCTTCGCGCCCCCCCCCTCCCCCGGGACTCCAGGCCCCTCTCTCTAAGGGACAGCAAGTGTCATTCTTTCCCAAAAGTTTCCAAAGTCAGCATCCCCAGTAGCGGCAGAAAGTAAGGAACATTGTTATTCTTGTAACACCAGAGCTGTAGCATGTAATTAAATCATTAAGAGGCAAATTAACTCCTTTAGCGATACTCTTCTAAGTATTTGTGGGCAAACCCATTAGCATTGTGCCAGTAAATCCTGAAATTTCTTTGCAGGCAGACTGAGTAAGCGCAGCATCAAAGGCAAGGGGTGGGCTGGGGAGTGTGGCCCACAGGTGGTTTGACCTCCCATGGAGATGGGCAGGTTGGGGAGGGTGGGGAACAGATAGGACGTTAATGGCATGTTGTGACTGTATTTCATAAACCCTTTGAAAATACAACTGCCGAATTTCCCCTGCTCAGGGCCAATGATACCTCTAGTCCTTCCCCAGGAAAACCATTGAAGATATTTTTCTCCTTAATTCTGCTGGATTCCTTCAGTTTGGATTCTTTGGTTTTCGGACGGGCACAGCTGGGGAGGAGGGCTACTGGGGAGTTAGAAAGGGCATCTTCCAGTGGTATACTTTGTAGCTATTTTATTTAGCCACGTTTTCAGAATAACGAATGTGAAGTTGGCTTCGATTCGGTAGCCAAATATATATTTACGCTATTGACTCAAATTCAAGCTGGCCAATCTGGTTGGCTGGCTGTGGCCTTCCATTCATCCAGGCTTGAGTATTTCAGTCAATATGTTGATCATTTATATGATGACCCTGTTTAAACCATTTAAGAAAATGTAAACAACATGGAAGTGTATTGAAGTCAACATAACTCATTATTGCCGCTTATACACTCATCAAAATCCCGAGGGGGGTGCCTGACCTGATTGGAGGTTTCCTCCAGAGTCATACAATAATTTTAGCTGTGAAAGGAAATTTTATGGCATGTAAGATTAGCCCACACTAATGCAAGGTCAAAAATAATAGAATCAATAGGCAAACTCAATACTGTTAACATTTTGAGAAAATTACTCCCAGAAAACAATGTCAACAACAGATTGAAATGGGTCTCCAAAGTCGTCCCATTGATTTCCTTTCACTTTGGTGGCAATCTCTTTCTTTTATGCAATATGGAATTTTCTTAGTCTTTTTTTTTTTCAGCTCTGCTTTAAACATGGAATATTTCTGTTGTATTTTTTTATCGACTGATGTCAAGTATTACACGTGTCAAAAAAACTCGTGTGGTTGTTCATATTGAAGAGAACAGAATATGGAGACTCCTTTCATCATGTAAAGCCTTTGGTGGGTCTTTAATTCAGGGCTCACGTGATAAATTTGGGAGTTATTTTCATTATAGCAAGGTGTCCAAGTGTAAAGGTCAACAGAGTCATTCATAAATTAGTAACTAAATAAAAACCTTATACTAGAAACACACGGCCTTGGAAATGGTTTTATATGAGACATGCCATGTTCATGGTCGTTATCTTGATGTTAGAGGGGCAGATTGTGGTTGGACACACCCAGGTTCTTTAGTGTTATCAGTAAGTGGCCAAGCATTAGCAGTAATATAGCAACCCAAACCCACCCCAAATTCCTCTGCTCCAGACTTCCTACTTTAGTCAATGACTTCCTCACCCTCACTACCCCAATGACTGACTTATTCAATCCAAAGCCTTGGGAATTACCAATTTCTTTCTTTCCCACAGCCAATCCATGTGGCAACTGTAGCTCCAAATTATATCCAGAAACCACTCACTTCATGCCATCTCTGCTTATTCATGGCCATAGCCTCTTTCCTGTTCTCCCAGGTTCCATTTTCCATCCAACAGGCCATAGTGATAACTTTATTTTTTTTTTTTATTTATTTTGATAGAGAGGGAGCATGAGTTAGGGAGGGGCAGAGAGAGAGAAGGAGAGAGAGAAAATCCCAAGCAGGTTCTGTGCTGTCAGTGCAGAGCCTGATGTGGGGCTCGAACCAACGAACCATGAGATCGTGATCTGAGCTGAAATCAAGAGTCATCTGCTTAACTGACTGAGCCACCCAGGCGCCACCATAACGATCACTTTAGACACAAACTAAATCCATGGACTCATCCTTGAAACTCTCTCAGTGGCGCCCACTGCACTTACAATAAAATCCAGACCTCCTTCCTGTGGCCTGCCAGGCCCTACATGGTCTAGTCCCTGCCCACCTCTCCCTCCTCACTCATCTTCAGCCTCTCCTGCCCTGACCTTCTAAGCTCCAGCCCCACGGGCCCCCTTTCATGACCTAAAACATGTCAAGCATAATCACACGTCAAGGCCTTTGCCTGGGCTGTTCCTTCTTCCCGGCCCACCTACCTCCCAATGTTTCCATCGTGGCTCCTCCTCTTCAACCAAGACTCAGTTCTCCTGGCACAGCCTCCTCTGAACATGTTGTCAAAGGATGCTCTTGGCCTCACCCTCATCTTCCTAATTACTTTTATCACCTGCATCATTTCTACAAAGTTGACATTTACTACAATGACTGAAGTGTGTAAAAAAAGTGGCGGTGAAGCCGAGTATATAAATCATTTTGCCTAACATATAATGCTTCTGTTCTTAAATTTCATTACTACTGACAGCAGAAATCCCTTCATTTATCACTCAAGGGCATCATGCCTCTTTTTGTTCCATTTTCTTTTGAGTTATCTTCTGACCTTCAAAGTTCTCTCTCGTTTTGGGGTTCTCGCCCGCTCTCCAAAACGCATTAGGGTACCATGGAAAGGTTATGTCCTCATAGCTCTGGGAAGGTGTGTCTGGCCCACCAGGCCCCCTTCCACATTGGCTCCTTGTGTTTATGGTCCTCAGGCATCACTCTCGCCATCCTTACTGCAACTGCTGTGACATAGTGTGGCCCCCCTGCTCAGTGGGCCCTCTGGGCTGGTGTCTACCAAGATGCAGCTGAACCCATGTACTCTTTGAAAGGGTTCTGTGTTGGCACCTGGTGTTAAAGACCACGGATCTCACCACTGCCTCTGGGCATAAAGTCCTAGCCCCCTAAACTTCCTTTTCCCAAACCCAGTCTTCTTCCAGGCCAAATGGTCCATACAACTCTTCCACATCCCCTTCGGTACTGTAGCCGATTGTCCCCCCCACCCACCCGTGCTGGGGTTTCCCAGGCTGCCCAATGGTATTCTCCTGCTATAAGCCAAGTCAGAGGTACCCTTGTGCCCAATACAGTGCTGCCCTGAAGGGCTGATGATTTCTCCAAACTTTGAACTAAAGAGTTGTCTAGACCCAAAGTTCTAGACAGCCTCAGACCCAGAACCAAGATGTTCCTCTCAGAATTCCTGCCTTCCTCTCTTCCTGTCACATTTCTGGGCTCCTCCTTCTGGCCCCCAAGGGCTTTTTCTATCCTATGGGATCAGAAATTCCTCTGAATTCCTAGCCTCACCTTTGCCACTCAAAGTTGCACTTTGTGGTCTGCCCACCAAGCCTAGGCTCCCGAGAGGTAAAAGCCCAGTTTGGGAAATATCAAGAGTAACAGTGATTTCCTGTCAATGCCTAGCTTTTAAGACTATGGCCTTACTAAATATCTATTTTGAAATTCAAAGCTAAGAATTGTAATTAAGATAATTATTCAATAAGTGTTGTCTGAGTATATATATATTTTTTTATTTTGAGGCCATCTCAAAAGTGCAGAGAAGATGGGGCACCTGGGTGGCTTAGTTGGTTAAGCGTCCAACTTCGGCTCAGGTCATGATCTCATGGTTCGTGGGTTTGAGCCCCACGTCGAGCTCTGTGCTGACAGCTCAGAGCCTACAGCCTGCTTCAGATTCTGTGTCTCTCTCTCTGCTCCTCCCCCACTCATGCTCTGTTTCTCTCCGTCTTAAAAATAAAAATTAACATTCAAAAAATTTTTTAAAGAATTATAAAAAAAAAAGTGCAGAGAAGTTGCAAGTAATAAAAAAGAATCATTTCCCCCTGATCTCTAAGAGGAAATTGCTGACCTACTGCCCTAAACCCTTCAGTGTATATCTCCTACAAGGATATTCTCTGACATGACCACAATCGACCATCAAAATCAGGAAACTAACATGATATATTCCTACCACCTAATTCTCAGACCCCATTCATGTGTCCCCAACTGTCCTAACAATGCCTTTTGTAGTAAAAGGATCAAGTTCAGAATCACCTGTTGCGTTTGGTTCTTATGCTTCTATTCTCCTCGGTCTGGAAAGTCGCTCTGGTCTTTCCTTGACTTTCATAACCTTGACACTGGCAGTATATAAGGCAGTAATTTTATAGACTTCCTGTGGCTCTTCTGCTGCTGTCCACTTCTCTTGTGTGTAAGATGCTATAGCGTGATCTGAAGCTAGAGGTAAGAAGACAGTCTCTAACACTTCTGGGATCACATTCTATCTCCAGCACTCCTGACTGTATGGTCACGTGCAATTTACATAAAACCCTGTGCCTCGGTTTCCTTGCCAGTAGAATGAAATTAACCACCATGCTTATTTCCTGTGGCTGTTGAGAGCAGTTGGCCTGTTGAGTCAAGAATGGATAGCATACAGACTGGCTCAGAAGCTGCTCGAGTTGTCCAGGTAAGACCACGTGGGCAGAGAAATGATTGTACACAAAATCTATCTGGAGGGGTAGTCTGCAGGAACGGCTTCTAAATTTTTTTTTAATTTTTTAAATATATACTTATATTAGAGAGAGTGTGTGTGCATGAGCAAGGGAGGGGCACAGAGAGAGGGAGACACAGAATCTAAAGCAGCTCCAGGCTCTGAGCTGTTAGCACAGAGCCTAACGTGGGGCTCCAACTCACGAACCGTGAGATCATGACCTGAACCCAAATCAGACGCTCAACTGACAGAACCACCCAGGCGCCCTGGACTGACTTCTAAGTAGGATAGAGGGAATAAGGGAAAGAGACAACTCAAGGATGAATTCTTAGATGTATGCAAATGATTTCACATGAGAAGCAAAATAGCACTTTAGCTATGGAGAGCTGATATTCTTAGAATCTCCGTTAATAACACGACACATCGTCGGTAACAAGGACTGAAGACGCACAATAGAATTTAATCGCTGGTACCACAATCTCACAATAGGAAATTACAATGCCTCAAATGTAATGGGTTTCATTTTTCAAAGTGAATATTTTGCTTTTACAATCTCTCACCGCCAAGGATGCTCTCCGATTAGAACCAACCAGAGGCTCCTTTTATCTAGAAACAAGGTTCTTGGCTATTTACACAGACTGGTTAGCTTTGTCCAACTGAAACAAAGACCCCTGGCATTCCTCTTTCTTCTTTATGGTCTAATCCCTTTGATTACTTTAGAAAGGGCTGCGAATTTCTTTTCATCTTAGCAAGACAGTGATGGTACGGTGAGAAAACACATGAAAGATCCGAGTTCTAGTCCACCAACCCCAGAAATTGTGTGGGTCACCCGAAATCTGATCCCCAGCCTCCTCCATGGACTTAATATTGCATCCTGCATATATTTATTAAGCATGCACTAATTATCAGGCTCAGTTATATATTGAGGATATAGGAGTGCAAATAAGCATCCTGGTCCCTGACCTCACAGACCTCATAGGAGATAGACGTCCCCTCCCCATCCACAAACAAAACGGATGACCTTGAGATAAATGTTTTGTAAAATTACATTTACAGGAAAATGTAAATATTATTAGCATTTGTGTAAGTTCTCTATCTGTAGTCTCTTAAATGTTTCCACGAAATTTCCAACATTATCAATTACAACTCAAATGCTTTTCTTATGTATTCTGAAGAAACGGTCATGTAGGGTTGGCCAGGTCTATAATCCTCTCTCTTAGGGCCAATATATCTCAAATTCAGGTATTACTGGATCTCAGGTGATTTGGTGGAGATTTATTAAGTTAACACTCCCAGATGGGACTGGGACAGACCACTGTAATCAAACCCAATATTTCTGCAGTAAAACATATGAGTATTCCCACACAGCAGGATGATTTTCTAAAGAAATATATAAATATATATGTATATCTATACACATATCTATACATAGGTAATATATACATATATAAAAATATATAGATATTATATATGTATATATGTGTATAGATATAGAAATAGAGATAGAGATAGAGATAGAGATAGAGATAGACATAGAGATAGAGATAGAGATAGAGATAGAGATAGAGATAGAGATAGAGACAGATGAGGCTAGTTCATGTGGTTGTTTTGGATTTCAAAATTGCGTTCAAGGAATTGTGATCATAGAGCACATACTGTCTGAAATAAGTAGGACATGTATTGGGCCTTAAAACCCAAATTTATCAAAGACATTCATTACAACTGCTTTCGCTACAATGGTATTTGACCCATAGATAACCTAGCTTTATAAATACATTTAAAGCACCTCCAGGTCCATTAATATTTCATTGATCCATAAACTACTTCCAAGTACTTACATTTATCAGCCTCATAGAAAGCTATATCTGATGTAGAAACTACACACACACACGTGCACACACACACACACACACACACACACACATACACACACACACACAGGGACAACCTCAGACTCTGCTGCTATTTTCACATGATCTTCTCCCTGAGTATCTCTTTGCCTTTTTACAAGGATGTCAATCATATGGGATTAAAGATTCACCCTACTCCAGTATGACCACATCCTAACTAATTGTATATGGAACAACGTTATGCTCAAATAAGGTCATATTTTAGAGATTCTAGGTGTTAGGATTTCAACATATCCTTTTTGGGGACACAATTCAATCCACAATAACTGGTATAGTCATAATTAAACATATGGGTCTTTGAAGACAGAACGAGTGAAATTCGATCATATTGGTTTAGATAAAAGAGGAGAACGGACAGGTTTACATACCTGGGCATAGAAGAGTAAATGTAGCTTCAGAAATAGCTGGACCCAGGAGCCAAAGGCCGTCCCACAGGTTTCATCGCTATAGGTCTCTAAGCTCTCATTTCCATTGTGTTTGGCTTCATTTTTTGATGAGTTTTCTCTGCGTGGTAGCCCCTAGAAATTATAGAATTGCATTACCTAGAAATTCTATTAAGTGCAAGTATAGGAGGTCAGGACTTGTCTGTCTTCCTCTGGTTCCTACCAAGTGTAAGACTGAATATTAATGTAATACTTTGGGTCAGATGACCACCTGAACCTGTTGCTGTGCTAATTTGCTCAGCCTAGACACATGCCCACCCCTGGAGTTGGAAACAGAAGCGGGGTCAGCGCTGTCTACAACTCACAGTGTGAGAATGCAGAAAAAGAATGATAGCACAGAAACTCAGAACCAGCAGTGTTGGGATAGAAAACACAGTGGATATTTAATACAGATAAGGTTCCCTTCTTTTTTTATGGCTGAGTAATATTCCATTGTATAAATACACCACATCTTTATCCATTCATTTATTGATGAACGTTTTTGTTGCTTCCATATCTATTCTAAATAATGCTGCTATAAACATAGAGATACATGGATCTTTTGGAATTAGTACTTTCATTTTCTTTGGGTAAATACCCAGGAATGGAATTATGGAATCATATGATAATTCCATTTTTAACTTTTTGAGGAACCTCTATACCGTCTTCCCCAGTGGCTACCCCCGCTTGCATTCCCACCAACAGTGCACGAGGGTTCCTTTTTTTTCCACGTCCTCGCCAACACTCATTGTTTCTTGTGGTTTTCATTTTAGCCATTCTGACAGGTGGGAGGCTTGTTGTTTTGATTTGCGTTTCTCCAACGAGTGGTGTTGAGCATCTTCTTTACGTGTGTGCTGGCCATCTGGATGTCTTCTTAGGAAAAAGGTCTATCCGTGTTCTCTGCCCACTTTTTAACTGGATTACGTGGTTTTTTGAGCTTGTATAAGTTGAGTTGTATAAGTTCTGTATATATTTTGGACATTAACCTCTGATTGAGTACATCATGTGCAAATATCTTCTCCCATTTAGTGGATTGTCTCTTCGTTTTGTTGACGGTTTCCTTTGCTGGGCAGAAGAGTTTCACTTTGTTGCAGTTCCGATCCCTCCTTTCTTGTGATCTAAGTGTCGTGCATGGTCCCCAAGCACATCTCTCTTTTCTCATCAGCAAAAGTTTTTTCTCTTCTCTTTTTGCAAAAGTATGATCATACCGTCGGTGGACAAAAAATTATTAGGTCAAGCTACCTGGCTGCTACTATTCTAATGACAATGTTTAAATGCCCACATTTCACCCAGGGCCCCAGCAACAGCCTCAGAAAGGATGTGGTTTCCAAGGAAGAAGGGTATGCTCAAAAAATTCCAACCATTTCGTTTTCTGCCATTCTAATGTCACTTGACGAAAGATGCTGCTCAAAGAATATGTCGATAGCAGCTGGGTTCACCAGCTTTTGCCAACACATTGTAGAAGAGTTTGTGATTTTAATCAAAATTTGTCATCCACCCAGAACTTAAGAAACGAATTTTCATCAAAGGGAAATTTAAGCTTCTGAAAGTTACCTAGCCCCTGAGCCACGAGGGTGAACTCTAGGTCCAAAAAGAAAATAAAAATCAATCGTGACAATTATTTTGCCAAATGATCTTAAACTGTCGTGCATGGAGAAGGCTTCCATAAATGTCAGCCGCCACACCAACAGGCGGCGCTGTCCCCATACTGGCCTTTTTCTTGTTAAAAATGCACGTCAATATGCAAAATGGAAGCGTCTCGGATCAATGCCAAGCACACTCTCCATTTCTAGAGGCTCCCAAAATAATCTGCAGAAAGTGGAATTCAAGGGAAAATTTTGTTTTGCTGGAGGCATGTACAAAGAACCTTTAAGAACCATCTTATCTGAGGATTTGTGCTTACTCTTATTTCAATGGATTCAGACCTGAACTTCCTTCAAAATAAGACGCAGGTGAGTGGGATAGCAAAACATTCTGCAATATCTCAATCACACAGAGGTCACTTCTCTGCCAACTTCCATCACCTAGAGTAAAACCCCAGAAAAACCCAACAAAATGCAAAAGAAATGGTCTTCAGCGTAGCCCAAATAAATGTTGCCAAATCCAACCATTTTGCTAATGAGAGAGCAACACTCAGAATCTATGGACTCTTATGCAACTATTCGTAAAAATCTAACCGTCTCGGTGTATCAGTCAAGAGCCCATCAGAAATGAGACGGCATTCTCCAATTAGGATAATTCACAGAGAACTTAGTAAAGGCAACGTTTACAAAGGAGCTTGGTGTAGGGAAGTTGAAGGAGGTGTTCCCACCCCTAGGCCTGGACTAGGGAAGGAGACGTTTCCAGAATCAGGCAGAAGTTGTATGGAAAAGGCTACCTTGAAAGGAACAGTGGCCATCGAGGAAACAACCAGCTGAGACAACCCCACACGAAGGCCCCTAGGAAATCAATATGGCGGCCGTACTCTCTTCCTTCCTGTCTCTTGTCAGGCTTGCCCAACTAAAAGCTGGAGAGGAAAGAAACCCGTTGATGCCGCCCCTAAAGGTCGGGAGTGGAGAGCAGATCTACAGGAGCAAACTGATATCTAGCACGCTTGATGGATAACTGTGGGTTTCTCAGTCCACGGCAACGTGGGGAAACCAGAAGTGGCTACATTAGATACAGCACGTGGCTATACCCGGAGGAATACAACAGTGAAGGGAAAACAACACGTACAGCAGGCACCAAGACATTCCAATATGTGGATGGCTCATTCCAAGAGTACAAGTTGTCTCTCCAAAGGAATTCAAGTCAAAATCATTACAAATGGGAAAATTTAGGGGAGGCACCCGGTTCTCCAGGGTGTCATCACCATAGTATAGATGCCTCAATAATTTAATAACAAGTAGCCCAGGAAAGTTTATGAAGAATTCCATGAACTCATCTTAGGCAAGCAGAGATCTGCTCGGGACATGTTGTAAGGTTTCTGCCCAAAGTGGCTAAAATTGCTTTGCTAATTCATGAGAGGCACAATCATAACTGACATTTTACTGAGCTCTTACTACGCACTGGGAACTTCACATGCAAACGCCATTTCGGCCCCACACCAGCCTCAGGAGCTAATGTGATCATTCCCTTCACATTTCCCACAGGGCAGTTGAGTAAGTAATTGTCCAAGATCCCAAAGCCAGGGAGAGATGGTGCCAGTTTGAAACCCAGGCACTCTGGCCCCAGAGCCTGAGATTCTAACCAAACTCAGAACATCCCCCCCACACTAGCCCACACTTCCAGCATCTGCTATCTCTACAGCACAATGCAAAGGAGATGATTTAAAAAAGAGAGAGACAGGAGCGCCTGGGTGGCGCAGTCGGTTAAGCGTCCGACTTCAGCCAGGTCACGATCTCGCGGTCCGAGAGTTCGAGCCCCGCGTCGGGCTCTGGGCTGATGGCTCAGAGCCTGGAGCCTGTTTCCGATTCTGTGTCTCCCTCTCTCTCTGCCCCTCCCCCGTTCATGCTCTGTCTCTCTCTGTCCCAAAAATAAATAAACGTTGAAAAAAAAAATTTAAAAAAGAGAGAGAAGAGAAGAGGAGAAGGAAGGAGGGAGGGAGGGAGGGAGGGAGGGAGGGAGGGAGGGAAGGAGGGAAGGAAGGAAGGGAGGAAGGAAGGAAGGAAGGCAGGAAGAAGTGAAGGAAGGAAGGAAGAAAGGAGGGAGGACGGGAGGGAGGGAGGGAGAGAAGGATGGAAAGAGGGAAGGAAAGAGGGGAGGGAGAAGTGAGGGAGGGAGGAAAGGAAGGAAGGAAGGAAGGAAGGAGGAAGGAAGGAAGGGAGGAAGGAAAGAAGGAAAGAAGGAGGGGAGGGAGAAGTGAGGGAAGGAGGGAGGGAGGGGGAGGGAGGGAGGGGGAGGAAGGGAGGGAGGGAGGGAGGGAGGAAGGAAGGAAGGAAGGAAGGAAGGAAGGAAGGAAGGAAGGAAGGAAGGAAGACGGGTAGTAATTCAGCGAGTCTGCGGTATAGAAAAGGAACACCTGGAATATTGATTTTATATTGTTGGGTGACACCTTACCAACATTTTAGCAGCTTACAACCCCACCCAGTTAGCAGCCATCGGGTCTGTAGGCCAGAAGTACGGACACGGCATGGCTGGCATTTCTGCTCAGGAACATAAGAAGCCGAAACCCAGGGGTCAGCTGAGTGGCACTCATACCTGGAGGCTCTGGGGAAGGATCTATTTCCTAGCTCATTCAGGTTGTTGACATATTTCAGTTCCTTAAGATTGGAGGATCTCTCGGGGCGCCCGGGGGGCTCGGTCGGTTGAGCGTCCGACTTCGACTCAGGTCATGATCTTGTGGTTCGTGAGTTCGAGCCCCGTGTCGGGCTCTGGGCTGACAGCTCAGAGCCTGGAGCCTGCTTTGGATTCCGTGTCTCCCCCTCTCTCTCTGCCCCTTCCCATGCTCATGCTGTCTCTCTCTCTCTCAAAAATAAATTAAAAAAACGTTAAAAAAATTAAAAAAAAAAAAAAAGATCGGAGGATCGCAAGTCCCGTTTCTTCCTGGCTGTTGGCAGGGACCGCTCCCAGCTCATCAAGGCCTCCCACACTCCCTGCCCTTTGGCCCTTTCCATCTTCATGGCTGTCATCGGAGACACTCCCTCATGTGGAATTGTTTCATTCTTGGAATCTCTCCCTTCAGTCTTTTTCAAGGACTCGCCTGATTAGATCAGGCCCACCCAGGACAATCTCCCTATCATAAGGTCAACTGACTACGCATCTTCATTTACACTGGCAAAATCCTTTTTTCCACCGGCGTGATCTTTCACCGTATTCATAGATTCCTCCCACACTCAAGGGACATGGATTCCCCAGGGCAAGCATCACTGAGAGCCCTGTTAGCATTCTGCCTGTCATCCCTGGCATCAGCATAGAGAGATCTCAAAGCTGGAGCTGGCTCCACCCACTTCTAATGCTGCACACGGAGACAACGTTAGCTCTGCAACCCTGGGCTACACCTGTCTTCCGTAAACCCAGCCCCTTTTTTGTCGAGGTGGTACTTTCTCTGAACCTCAGAGAAGTTTCCTCTGCTGATGTCAGAAACCCAACAGCGTGTACCTCCTAGGCTGGCGGTGCAGAGCGAGAAGTAAATCCACATGACTACCTAGCCCAGCACCTGGCAAGGAGCAGGCCCTGCGTTCCTCTCAGCTATCAGAATTAGCACTAGCGTTGCCGTTAAGATCTTCATCGCTATTCAGTTTCGAATGATTTCACCAGAATTGAGAGGGGGCCCGGGGTTGAGTTCATAGCACAGCTGAGGAATCTCCGTCCTGGCTGGTGTGTTTTCACATGGATCCTGGGAACAATAAGCCTGGTCACTGATGCATCAACTCAGGAATAAAAGCAAGTGGCCCCTGGCAAGAAAGGAACAAGAATATCTCACATTCCAGCTCCATTTACAAGACGGCTTATCGCCCTTTGCAGATTCCTCAGACAACAAGAGCACAAAGGCTTCCAGGGAGGAAAGCCTGAGATATTCTAATATCTGGACAAAAACGTTTGTAAGATTCTTCAGAGCACATGGTCTCCGCCCAACGCAGACCAGCAACTGAAACCTGCCCCTCCCCACCCCTCCCCCACCCCCCTCCCCGCCATCATTTACTAGCAAAAGCTTCTCTTTAGTTTAAACAGCATTGACTGTCAGGCTACTTCCTTCTAGACACAAGTTATTCCAGCTCCTCCTGCATCTTTGCTCAAGGGAAGGCACTAAAGGAGATAAGGCGTGGGGCTGTTCGTGACTGGGGACTGTGTCCTTTGTGGAAGCATCGCCCTCTTTAACGGGTGAGGGGCAAGGAAGCATCTTCTGATTGTGTCTGGAGCACTGGCCTCCAAAATGGAAAACAGGCAGAAAAAAAAAAGACATTAGACTTTCTATTCATACTTGTTGTCATACTAAAAAAAAAAAAAACAACAACAAATTGTGCTTTGTTGTATTTTAATAAAACAGCTTGACACTTGCCTCACTCGGTCTGTGTCAGTTGCATAGGAGGTTACAGGAATCCTGGAAGAAAACAGGGGGGTTGGGGGCGAAGGGACAGTGGAGTTCTGACTGTCTCTAGGCTATAGCTTCTCGAGGCTTCTTGCAATGGACGTGTGCCCAGTAATGTGAATTCGCATATGGCATTGTCTACTCTTCACTACAGCACCTCTCACAGAAAGTACCAGTGGCTTTAAAATTCTTGCCAAGAAACCTGAATTGAAGAAAGTTCCAACAATGCAAGCATCTGCATACAACCAGGAAGGGGCTAAGCTGTGGCTTCTATCCCCAGGATGAAATTTTCTGTTACCGTGTTGGCAGGAAACAGAACAAAACAAAAACGAAAACGAAAACAAACAACAGTGATGTTGAGCTCAGATCCGTCGAGAAATCGAAGCAAAACCCCATAAAGTTATCAAGAAGACTATTTAAAATATAGATTCACATTTGAGGCGCCTGAGTGACTCATTCAGTTAAGCGTCCGACTCTTGGTTTCAGCTCAGGTCATGATCTCATGGGTCCTTGGTTCGATCCCAGCCTCAGGCTCCATGCTGCTGCTGCGGAGCCTGCTTGGGATTCTTTGTCTCTCTCCCTCTCTCTCTGCCCCTCCCCTGCTTGCTCTCTCTCTCTAAAATAAATAAACATAAAATAAAATAAAATAAAATAAAATAAAATAAAATAAAATAAAATAAAATAAAATAAAATAAAATAAAATAAAATACTAGATTTACTTTTAGATCCATGGTCCAATATTTTCTGTACTAGAATATAGGCTCCAGAAGGGTCAGGACATCATTTCTTCCAACACTCCTCCATATTCTTAGCCTGACACATAGTAGGTGTTCTATAAATATCTATTCTTCAATGACTGAATCTCTAATGATGAGTGGGGCAGATTATATTTTCCAACAATATCCCTGACATCTCCCACCCACATGCCGGTCCACAATACGGTGCCACGATTTGCTCGTTAAGAGGCATGGTCTAATTCTCCACTTCTTGAATGTGGGCAGGCTTAGCACCACTTTGATGGACAGTTTATGGAGGAAGAAATGCTGTGTGACTTTGGAGACTAAGTCAAGCAAAGCCAGGCAGCTGCCCCATTGGGTTCTCTTGGGATGCCTGTTCTAAGAAGCAAGCTGTCAGGTAAGAAATCCAGCTACACTGAGACCATCATAGTGGAGAGACCATATGACTGTGCTCTGCTCAATGGCCCCATCTGAGCCTCAGGGTCCCTGTGGATGTCCATATGACCGCCTCCTCAGCCAGCAATGGGCTGCACCACATGGCGGACTCCAAACGAGGACCACTGAGTTGAGCCCTTTCCTAATTCCTGACCCGGAAATCGTGACAAAATAAAACTGTTGGTTTAAACCACTAAATGTGGGGATCGTTGGGTACACAGCAGTAGGTGTCCAGAACAATGGACTTCATCCCAAGTACATGTTAGGTCTTGGTGTTTTTAAATAGTGGTATAAAACCATCACAAGGCGCACCTGGGTGTCTCAATCGGTTGAGCATCCAACCTTGGCTCAGGTCGTGATCTCGTGGTTCGAGAGTTTGAGCCCAGCATCGGGCTTGATTCTGTCAGTGTGGAGCCCGCTTAGGATTCTCTGCCCCGCCCCAGCTCACCTTCTCTGTGTTTCTCAAAATTAAATAAACATAAAAAAAAAAAATCACAAGTCATCCAACATGTAAAACTAAGCATGGAGTTCATTGCTAATACTAATTTTCTTTAGTGAGAACAAAGAGGTCCCTGCCCTATTAATGAATAATTCGATTATAGATCATTTCAGTTTTAACTTATTTAAAATTCTAACTTTTTATATATGCTTTACAGTAGATAATAAGATATCAGTACCTTAGTGCAAATATATAATTTGTAAATAAATATACAAAATATTGGTGGCGCATGCTCAAAGTATATTAAAATTGGGGTACATGATCAACTTACCAGCCACTGAGAAATTAACAAAACAAATTAAACCTAGCGCAAGTCTCTGCATAAAATTTCAGAATCTTCCTGGACTTCTCTCACCCTGGCCGGAGCCTTGCTTTAAGAAAACCCATCTTACCAAAAACAATAAGATACCTAGGAATAATCCTAACCAAAGAGGTAAAAGATCTTTACTCTGAAAACCACAGAACACATATGGAAAAAATCCAAGAGGACACAAAGAAATGGAAACATATTCCATGTTCATGGATGGGAAGAACAAACGTTGCTAAAATGTCGATACTACCCAAAGCAATCTATACAGTTAATGCAACCCCTATAAAAATACCGCCAGAATTTTTCACAGAGCTAAAACAAACAATCCTAAAATTTGTATGGAACCACAAAAGACCTCGGACAGCCAAAGCAACCCAGAAAGCAAAGTTGGAGGCATCACAATTCTGGATTTCAAGCTATATTACAAGGATGTCATCATCAAGACAGTATGGTGTCAGCACGAAAACAGACACATAGATCAATGGAACAAAATAGGAAACCCAGAAATGGGCCCACAACTATATAGTCAAGTAATCTTTGACAAAGCAGGAAAGAATAGCCAATGGAAAAAAGGCAGTT
Organism: Prionailurus viverrinus; assembly: GCF_022837055.1. Taxonomy (NCBI): domain Eukaryota; kingdom Metazoa; phylum Chordata; class Mammalia; order Carnivora; family Felidae; genus Prionailurus; species Prionailurus viverrinus. The sequence continues at coordinate 9,686,652 of NC_062563.1, forward strand.
CCTTCAACAAGTGTTGTTGAGAAGACTGGATGGTAACTGCAAAAGAATAAAATCGGACCAGTTTCTTACACCATACGCAAAACCAAATTCAAAATGGATGAAAGACCTAAATGTGAGACAGGAAACCATCAAAATCCTGGAGGAGAACGCAGGCAGCAACCTCTTTGACCTCAGCTGTAGCAACTTCCCACTAGACACGTCGCCGGAGGGAAGGCAGCCTATGCTATAGGAGAGGATATTTGTAAATGATATATCCAAAATCTACAAAGAATTTATCAATCTCAACACCCCTCCCCCAAAAAACAAATCATCCAGCAAAGAAATGGGCAGAAGACATGAATAGACACTTTTCCAAAGAAAACATCCAGATGGCTAACAGACACAGGTGGAGATGCTCCACATCATTCATCATCAGGGAAAGACAAATCAAAACCACCATGAGATACCACCTCACACCTGTCAGAATGGCTAACATTCACAAGACACGAGACAACAGGTTTCGGCGAGGATGCAGAGAAAGAGGAACTCTCTTGTTGGTGGGAATGCGTACTGGAGCAGCCACTCTGGAAAACAGTGTGGAGCTTCCTCAAAACATTAAAAACAAAACTATCCTATGATCCAGCAATTGTACTACTAGGTATTTACCCAAAGGATATAAAAATACAGATTCAAAGGGGCACATGCACCCCGATGTTTATGGCAGCCTTTTCATCCGTAGCCAGACTATGGAAAGAGCCCAAATGTTCATCGACTGATGAAAAAGGAAGACATGATGTATGTGTGTGTGTGTGTGTGTGTGTATACACACACACACACACACACACACACACAATGGAATATTACTCAGCCATCAGAAAGAATGAAATCTTGCCATTTGCAACGACGTGGACAAAGCTTGAGTATATTATGCTAAGTGAAATTACTCAGAGAAAGACAAACACCATATGATTTCATTCATATATGGAATTTAAGAGACAAAACAGATGAACATATGGGAAGGGGAAAAAAGAGAGGTAAACAAACCATTAGAGACTCTTAACTATAGAGAACTAACTGAGGGTTGATGGAGGAAGGTGGGAGGGGGGTGGGCTGGATGGGTGGCGGGAATAAAGGAGGGTGCTGGTTGTGGTGAGGACTGGGTGTTGTATGTAAGCGACGAATGACTGAATTCTACTCCTGAACCAATATTGCACTGTATGTAAACTAAATGGAATTTAAGTAAAAGTTAAAAAAAAAAAGAAATCTCATCCTGAGTACTTAGAAAAGCAATGTGTGTTACAGTTGCCAGACTTCTCGGGTCCAAATCTCTGTTCTGTTCCTTACTAGCTCCGTGTGTTTGGGCAAATTACTCTACCCTTTCTGAGCCTGCTCCCTAATTTGTAAAAGAGGGGACTAGAAGACTAGCTACTTCATAGGATTGCTGTGAAAATCCGAGAAAATAATTTCCATGAAGAACCTACCTGGCATGGTATGTGGGTGTTGGAATCACCATGAGCCACACCTAATAAATATCAGCTGCCATTATCATTTGGGAAACCTCCTAAAAAACACACAACAGGCAGGAAAACCACGTGAAATGGGACTGTGCATTAGACTCTAAGGGGTATTTCCAGAAAGACTCATATGGGGAAGGTGCTCAGTCCTATAAAGAGAAACAATAATTTCTCTGCAAAAGGTCTCTGAACATATTAGCTGTCCCAGGATTCAGTGCCCAACACCAAAGCAAAGGGGTGGCAGGGTAGAGAGAGAAGAGAAGGAAGGCTTATTCCGAGCTCGGGACACATTCAAAATGACGCTCACGTTTTACATCTGGAGTTTGAGAAAATGATTCCTCAGACTCTGTTTGGATAGGAATCGTGAACCCACCACCAGGAACCCCGGGAATGCCTAAAAGGACCTGCATACACGGTCCTTTCCCTGCCTACCTTCGAACCTCTGCCCTCCACGGGCAACCTGCTGCCATCTCTTGACCGAGTAAATAATGTTGTGGGATCTTTTTTTGGAAGATATAATACCACAGTGGGTAGAGGAGTGGAATTTCTAAGAGAAAGGGTTTTTTTTTTGTTTTTTTTGTTTTAATTTTTTTTTTCAACGTTTATTTATTTTTGGGACAGAGAGAGACAGAGCATGAACAGGGGAGGGGCAGAGAGAGAGGGAGACACAGAATCGGAAACAGGCTCTAGGCTCCGAGCCATCAGCCCAGAGCCTGACGCGGGGCTCGAACTCCCGGACCGCGAGATCGTGACCTGGCTGAAGTCGGACGCTTAACCGACTGCGCCACCCAGGCGCCCCTAACAGAAAGGTTTTAATTGGGGGAAAAAAAGAATTTGTTTATGAGTTTTCCCTTTAAAGACTGTTTGACTCCAGTGACTGGGGGAAATCATGGTGGCCACAAGTCACGTCACAGTGGCATCCTCTTCCTTCCAAGAGGAGGAGGATTGGTTCAAATATTGCCAACCAGCAATGAAGAAGACACAATAATAATTTTTTTAAATATCTATTTACTTATTTTTGAGAGACAGAGGAGAGGGAGAGCAGGGGAGGGCCAGAGAGAGAGGGAGAGAGAGAAGCCCAAGCAATCTCTGTGTTGTCAGCACAGAACCCAACTCGGGGCTCAGTCTCACAAACCGTGAGGTCACGACCTGAGGCGAAATCGAGAGTCGGATGTTTAACTGTGTCACCCAGGTGCCCCAGGAGTCACAATAACAAAGCTTTGTTGTCACATCAAATTCTACTGGGATGGACTGGGTGTCTGCTATTTGCAACTGCTTCTCCACAAGCATGGCAACTTTTCTCTAGAACTTTCTGTGAGACATGTGACCATCAGTAGTCTCACTGTAACTCTTAAAGTGCCCTAAATCCTTCCCCTAGTTCCTAACCCACAGGAATGGGAAGTGCTTACCCCATTTTAACAAAGGTCTTAAATCACAGAAAAAGGTAAACACGTTGTTTTGCAAAAAGAAAAAAGAATACCATAAATCAAGTGGGAAGGTAACAATAGACAAGAATGCTTGCAACACGTTTGGCAATCCTTAATCCTTAAAATGCAAAGAGTTGCTACAAATAAATAAGTAAAAGGGCCAACAATACATCAGCTAAATAGACAATTACAGGACAGGAAATCTAAATGATCATAAAACCTCAACAAAAACAACAACAACAAAAATTTTTAAATGAAATAACTAAATAAATAACAAAGACAACAACAACAACAAAAGACCTGTTTCACCCATTAAACTGACAGATGGTACCAAATGCAAAAACGTCCTTGGCTGGCAGTGGTTTGGGGCACAGACTGGTAAGAAAGTGAAGCCCCGCAAACTTTCTGGAAAATAATCCTCTCTGTTTACTTAAGTTAAAAGTACACATACTCTTTGACCCAGCGGTCCTACGTTTGAATAAATCCAAAAGCAGCAGCGTGCAAGAGAAGGCAAAGTGACGGGTATGTGTATACACACGTGCACACACACGCACGTGCTCCTATCTGGTTATCAAGCTACAGGAAAAGGAATAGAACGCGCATTAGGCTGTTAATATCAGTAATTTAATAGAGACAACATTGAAGGGGAATAGAGAAAAAAATCCTATGCACTACATTGCTGCGCTTATTATAATGCATTGGTATTTGTTTTGTGATTTTTTTTTAACGAAGCAAAAAAGAGATATATAACTTCACTGTGTGCTCTTAAAACAAGTCAGGCGTGAGTCACGCCCTTCCTTCTCATGGAGAAGAGTGTGCAGTCTTTAAAAGCCAGAGATCCACCTGGCGGATCCCCCTGACGGCTGGGGACAGGAGGGGGAAGTGTGACAGGGGAGGAGGCAAGAGGGAAGAAGGTTATGAAAACAGTAAAACTCTTGGAATTTTGTAGTTCAAAGCCATGCTAAATAAACCAAATAGGCAAGAAAGGATGATGAGAACTCCTTCTCACATGAAATATCTTTTTATACCCCACAAATTAGAAATGTATGTGCAACTGGCCAAGTACATATTTTCCAGGACTTAAAAAAAAGAAAGTGCACAATTTAGGTAAAGGCCCAGAGCAGTTTTTAAGCACCTACTGCCAGTCAGTCACCCTCCAGCTGCTTTCAAATATTGATTTAATCTCCAAAACATACCAATGGTGACTCAATGCTCCCAGTGATTCACACCTTAGTTTGAAATACCATTAGGAGCCAATCCAGTTTCTGATGGAAATTTTTCCGGAACACAAGGGAGTTTTGCCTGAAGGAGATGTTTCACTTTGGAGAATTTGGGCGGAAAGTGTCACAAACCTAATTTAATCTCACTTAAGCAAACAGGAGCCTTCCTTTTTTTTTTTTTTTTTTTACATACCGTAGAAGTTTAAGTGACATATCATCTACCTTCAGGTAAGGCTAGATCCAGCAATTTCAAGATTTCATCAAGACTTTTTCTCTCTTGATTTCTCATCTCTGTTTCCATTAACGTTGGCTTTATTGTCTGGCTGACTTTCCCCTCGGAGTAACAAAGCACCAGGCTTCCATCTATGGATTTTGTGGTCCTGGTGAAAAGGTGGCTTTTGGCTCCCAAAAGACCTCATTAAAGTGCCTGGCATCACTATCATTGGCCACCCTGGGATCACTTGTCACACCCGGAGCAGAAAGAGGACTCACACCTCTCCAGACTTTAGGGACTGAGATGAGGGACAGCAGAGTCCCCAGAAAGAAATCTGAGGACTGGACTTGGGGCAAGCAGTATAACAGATGTCTATCTCAGGGGAGACAGAGAAGGAGTGATTTAAGCCACGGAGCTCTCCAAACTCTCAGGTGTCATCCTGGAGCACACAGCCTGCCATGTGGAGAATATTAAAATGAATGAGAAATCAAGAAACGCCAGGAAGCCGGGAGGTCACATCAGGATAGTGGAAACATCTGACTCGCTGCTTCAGAATGACCGGTGATACTTACACACTTTAGCAGTTGAGAGCCCTGGGATCCGAACTCAGTTCAAAAGCACACCCCACTGCATCTGCCCACAAACCTGTGGGCTGTGTGCCTGTGTGGAACGCTTTAACTTCTCTGCATTTTCATTTCCTCATCAGGATTATGGAGCTGATTACAGTACCCACCACCCGAACTTCTGGCCAGCATTAAATGAGAATATGTTGGGGCACCTGGGTGGCTCAGTCGGTTGAGCATCCGACTTCGGCTCAGGTCACGATCTCGCGGTTCGTGAGTTCGAGCCCCGCGTCGGGCTCTGGGCTGCTGGCTCAGAGCCTGGATCCTGCTTCCAATTCTGTGTCTCCCTCTCTCTCTGCCCCTCCCCCGTTCGTGCTCTGTGTCTCTCTGTCCCAAAAATAAATAAACGTTAAAAAAATAAAATAAATAAATGAGAATACGTTTTCTTCAACTGGTGCATCATGGAGCAGTTCAGGAGGGGTGGGAGGCACGGAATCCGACTGCCTGAGAGGAGTCTCCATGCTCCTGCTCATCGGCTAAGTGAACCTGGGCCATTTATTTCACTGCTCTGAAATATGTCCTTGTGAGAAAGAAGCAAAATTAATAATTTACTTGTCGCCTGTATTTTTTGGGGGTGTAGGACTGACCACACAGGTGTTGAGCACAGTTCTTGGCAACACTAAACACTCAACATGCAACAGATGTTGGTCTTAGGGGGCTCACTCCCATGGGTGAGCCCTTGTTGGTCTCACTCCCATGCCTTCGTTGCCGCTGTTAGAACAGAGCCTGGCACGTAACAGATGTTCAATAAACACTTGTTAAATGACCAGTTGAGTACGGTACCCGAGCCCTCAGCCTTCTCATCTACAGCTTACCACATTCCCTGCATTTTCTGATTGAGATTTATTTTCAATAAATTATTATGGAGCACGTCTTTGGTTTAAGATACTGCCCTACACTCTGGGAATAGAGCAGGAAACAAGATGTGCACAACGACTGCTGGGAATTTACCACAGAGAGAGGAAGGGGGACTATACTTCAGGAGGACATGAGGTCTGTGAAAGAAATAAAGTCCAGGGGCACCTGGATGGCTCAGTCGGTTAGGCATCTGACTCTTGGTTTCGGATCAGGTCGGGATCTCACGGCTCCTGAGTTCGAGCCCCATGTCAGGTTCTGTGCTGACAGTGCAGGGCCTGCTTGGAGTTCTCTCTCTCCCTCCTCCTCTGTCTCTCTGCCCCTCCCCCAGTCTCTCTCTCTCTCTCTCTCTCTCTCTCTCTCTCTGAATAAATAAACAAACTTTCAAAAAAGAAAGGCATGCTCAGAAAAGAAGAGGAGGGATGCTGGTCTGCAGGGGAAAGAATAAGAAAAGGGCTCAGGGTTGGGAGTGGCAGGTGCAGGGGGACCTTGAGGACCACGGTAGGAACACTGCTCGCTACGACTGGAGACCAGGGAAGGACTGCGTGGGACTTGCATTTTTCAAAAGATCACTCAGGCATCTACGATACGGGGATGCCTGATGAAGTGGGAGGCCCAGTGCAACCAGAAATAGTTACCCCCGGTAAGAGCCCGGGGTGGCTTTTAATACCTCAATTGGCAGCATCATTTACATACTGAAACGAGGGACTATTCACGGAGTTCAGTGAGCCCAGAAGAATCCTGCAGAACCAGGAGTTGGTCAGGAAACATGACAGATGCTAAATTTTGCCCTGCACCTTCAGATCTTTCTACCTCAAACCATAAGCTGCAATCATGCTTCCACACTAAATTCACTCTGTCCCAGAAGCGAGGAATATATCTTCTATGAATATAGACATATGCATATATGGAAACATACACGTTGTGCACATAGTCCTAAATCAATGGGTGGGGCGTACTTAAGAGATAAACAGGCACCGGTTCTCGCTACCTATGGTCAAACCTATGTGGTTGTTTTCCTTCCTTTCTCTCTAGGCGGAAAAATAATGCATTTTGTATGCTTTTCCCCCACTGTGATCATTCTGGTTTTGTGACTGTGTATTAGTTCTGTGTATTAGTTACCCTGGCAACATGGTCGACTTGGATCTGATTGGCCAGGTTGTCAGTTCATTGTCAGAGCCGTGGGCCCAGTTTTGAGCAGAAGATGTGTGTGCGTTAACCTGAGCTACACAGGCAGGCTTGGCCAGGAAAACCTGATCCAGCAGAACCTTCACATCCTCTCTGCCTGCCAAAAGGACCTTTCCTCCACCTGCTGTGAATGTCCCTCGTCTTGCTTTTGGGAAGGTGCAAGTACTCCTCTGTATCTTTGAAATATCTGTTAGGAAATGTGCTCAGCATTGCTACGTTCAGCCCTTGGTGCAGAACGTATTTATTTATAACGAGAAATTAATTCTCGGGAAAGCAGAGGGAGGACGGTCCAATTGCTGGACCACGGGATTAGAGCCCATTACACAGCCTGAATTCAGACATGCTGCACAAAAGGAAGAAGGCCCAGACTCAGCCAAATGCTTCCTTTTCTGTAAATACTTGTCATTCATAAAGAGCCTTACCTCAAGAATGAGGTCCTGGGGTTCCTGGGTGGCTCAGTCAGTTGAGCGTTTGACTTTGGCTCAGGTCGTGATCTCATGGTTCTTAAGTTCGAGCCCCGCATCAGGCTCTGCACTGACAATGAGAAGCCTTCTTGGGATTCTTTTTCTCTCCCTCTGTCTCTGCCCCTCCCCTATTTGCGCGCACGCTCTCTCCCTCTCTTTCTCTTTCTCTCAAAATAAATAAACTTAAAAAAAAAGAGAGAGAATGAGGTCCTAGGACCAGACTCTGCTAAGGATTTAAACCGGGATAAAAATCACAGCCCAGGTTACGCCAACAGTATTGAACCATTTATTTACTCAATGTAGGAGATGTGTCATTTACTCATTAGAGGCTGGTTCTTTCACTTACCAATTATGCAGGGAAAAAAGCAAAGCCCCACTAAGAGCCAAAAATCTTTCTGAGCCAATGAACAAAAAATCCCACACAGAGTAAAGTTATACAGACTGATGCCTAAAAAAAAAATAGCTATATTTTTCTTATTTGCACAAATTTCTAAGTAGCCCTACCTGACTCACTGTTCAAAATCCTTGTGTTTTCAAAGGAAGCATATCATTGACGCCTGGACCTACCACGCTCTCTGAACAGATTATATTTAACCACACTACATAACCAGCATGGTCTTAATATAGATGTAAAAGTCATTGGCAAGCAGTCATTTTTTACCTGGGTTAAGTGTTACAGTATGTTCAGTAAAGTTAACATTTAGGCTGTCCAATTTCAAAAAAAAAAAAAAACTGAAGGGAAAAGAGACAAGAAGCACGTTCTAAATAGTCTTCCCAAAGAGATGATTACATAGTAACAATTAATTCCTCTGCTAAAGTTACATGGGGGGAGGGGGGGGATGCCTTGTAGAACTTACATGTTTCCCCCATTGAGAACAAATGCCTTGTGAATCACGCACAGAGCCAGGAGAGAACCAGGATGTGATCAGGGAACCAACCAACTCCTTCAGGACTTAGGCAATAAACCAAGTGACATGAGCTTTCGAACATCGCATGCCTTCTAAGGTATCATCTTGTGTGGTTGGATTTGGTTAGTGACTCTTGCCTGCGAGGCTATCGATAGTGCACATGCCGAGTCAACACGGTTTCTAAATCCTCCAGTGATACAATGGCACAGCCTTAGATTTGTGCAAGGAGTGTTCCTTTGCTAAGCATACATATTTAAAATATATCGCAATTTGTATCATTCTCCTTTCTGGTATGTTTTTATTGGGATCCCCCAGAATGGAACTGGTCGGGGCCTCTCAACCCCTGAGAGGTCTGCTTGCTCTGGGATTTGTGCCCAGGGAAAGTTCCCAGGGAACGATCCTCCCTTGGTTGGGGGAGGGAAGGGGCTTTGGTAAGTGGAAGCTTCCCCATCCAGCCTCAGCCTGAGTAAAGGAAGCCACCCTCCCCGACTTCTCGCGTCCCACGACTCCAGACCACAGACAAGTGCCCAGAACATCACATGCAGATTTCCGGAGAAGACACAACCCAGCCAGGAAATGAAAAACACGATGCGAGTTTGTGGGGCTGGCATTCGTTGAAAGGAAAAAAAAAAAAAAAAAAAACAAAAACCAGAGTGGGGAACAGAGGTGGAAAGCAACAACGAAATTTGGAGCCAACAGAGATAATTTGAGGGAAACCAAAGAATGGAGCCCAAACGGAAGATTCCATGAAAATCCAGGCAGAAGACGCAGTGACGAGCGAGGAGACAAAAAGACACGGGTATTAATAAAGCAGAGGGAAAGCGAAAACGCAACACAAAGGCCTGTGGTTCTACATACCAGCCAAGGTATATACACGCGCCAATAAAAGCAGGAAAGTGGGGAACAAAGGATGTCATAGCAACCTCAACAAGCCCCGTCGTGCTACTAACTGCCGTGCTCTTGGTCATCCATCAAGGAGCCTCCGAGATCCAAACACGGCATTCACACGGGGAGGGCTGTGGTCGCCCCGGTGGGAGGTGTCTGAGCCTCTGCGACACAGCCTGGCCTCTCTTTCTCCCTTCCTCCCCACCTAACATCCAAGCTAGGTGCGCGCCAAGCCGCTGTCTTTCTTGCCGAGATGCAGGGAAACAATCTGGACGCGGGATCCCGATACACTCAGGCCCCCAGATTATGCTTCCCAAATTGTTTCGGATCTGTGCTCTCGAAAACTCCCCTGACCTTTGAAAACAAAGGCAAGATAGTAACAAAAGGGGTGTGAAAGCACACAAATGCATTTTGCTTGATCTTGCCAAAGCTAAGCACCCCGCCGCTCAGATTCATTTGGGATTGCGGATTTCCAGAGGGATATAAAGCTCATTTACCTGTGCCTAATTCAAAAGAGAAATGCTCATTTCCTTCCACCTCAATCTTCTACTAAAATTATAGGTCTCTTCTTTATTAATAGACCATCGCCTCTTTCTGCTTTCTTCTGGTTTGAGTGGGGGAAATACTGTGACTTCGGGGGGGGGGGGGGGAAGGACAGGTGAGTGTTTCACCAGCAAGACTTGGAAGGCTGCAGAAAGTAAGAGAACTTTTACAAGAAGCTAATGGAGATATTGACATGTGTGTCTGGAAATCTAAACTTAGCAAAGTGTAAGCCAAGAACAGGCTTCCTCACTTTATTTCTGTATCTGGAAAGTTTCAGCGGCTGGTACCACATGAATATTTATTAATGCATTGTGAATCAGAACCTGTGATTATTACTTAAACTATCTTTTTACCTTACAAGCTTCAACTCAGAAGAATAAAAACACATCTGCTTTTGCTCTTCCCATATTTTATTCAATGTTTTAACAGCTTTGCTGTAAATATCTCATCCATTACGATTCAGTTGTGACTATATCGGCTCCACATCTTCTGCTTTATTACTGTCATCACGGTTAAACAACACACAGTTAATTCTGTTAACTAACAAGTTCATTGTTCCAGCTAGTCAGCGATCTCCCGTTTGTTGGGTCCACGTGTTAGGAGACCAGGTTATAAATCAAAGAAGGGCCTGAGTGAGGTGTATTCCCTTTGCGAAGACGAGCGGGCTATTATTTGAGATGGTCATTTAACACGTTGTTGTGGAAGAAGTGAGTCAATCTGAAGATAGGGCCAGATCCAATCGTGTTAGATGACAAGATTGCATAATGCTCGAAGAATCCAGCTCTGGAATATGCAAGAGCTTCAGATTCTCTGCGTGAAACCTGCACTCCTTTATAGCCCCCATCCCATGTGGACCTTGGAAACCTGGCTTCTTCTGGGATCTTCCCAGCAGAAACATGCTGGCATTTTTCCCCCCTCTAGATATGATTTAGTTTGCCTGTCAGTGTGGTCTGACAGTCAGGAATGTGGGTTTTGACGTCCAGCAGATCCAGCTTGCTTCCCGGCTCTGACATTTGCCAGTTGTGTGGACTTGGATGATGCACTCGCCATCTACGACCGCCATCCGTAAGATGGGAGCAGTAATCACACCTACCCGTCAGGTGGTTCTGACATTTGAAAGAGCAAATGTGCATAAGGTTCTATGTGAGTGAAGATTCGAGGCAGGAAATAGAACTCACTAGAGCTACTTCAAGCATGAAATGAGTTAATTTGGGTATTAGGTATGCTCTCCGTTATTATGATAATGTCGAAACACATACATTGGCTTGAGACAAAGAGCATTTATTTAAGTCATGGGTCTGTGGATCAGAGATTCGGGCTTAGCTTGGCTGAGCGGTTCTCTTGGCCATGATAGGCTCAGTCCATGTCTTGGTGCTGTTGGCTGGTGCATCTCGGTCAAATGTGTCATTCACCAGCAGGACGACCCAGGCCACTCCCCGGGCAGAAGAGCAAAAGAACTTCTTGGGTAACGTTTGCTAGCATCCCATTGGCAAAGCCAGCTACATGGTCAGCCCACAGGCAAGGGTGGGGGCAGATAGACAGTCCCACCCAGGGCGGCTACATGTGAGGGTGACCAACCATTCTGGTTTTCCAGAGCCTAAGGGTTTTCCCAGGATTACAGGAGTTTTAGTGTTAAAACTGGGACAGTCCTGGGTCCCCACAGGATGTATTGGTCGCTGTGTTGGCCCATTTATGGGGCAAGAACATGGACACGAGGAGGGTTCGGAATGGAAGCCTTATGCAAGGGACTTAGGAGTTGCCCATCAAATCGTTGGAAAGAACGATTGGAGAAAGAACTATTGGTCTGAAGGTCACGGCATTGGTTTTGGTGCTAGGACAGCCTCCACTATTAGCCCTGCCACCTAGCAACCAGACGCTGGAACAGGGCAACAGGCCGCCAGGGGATCACCACGCAGTGCTTACTTGTCAGGTATCAGAGTCCCAGACCTCATGGTCACTCCTACCTTCCAGACTCCCCTAGGACAACCGATGAACAGTACCTAACTCTCACACAGAGTCCCAACTACAGGAGAACCTGGGAGTTATGCTATGGAGTTTTCCAACCTTCTGGAGGAGGGCCAAGAAACGGAGCACTTGTGGCTGGGTCCACAAAGGCTCACATGAACATCAGGCGTTCTTGAAGAACGTTACCCGCTGTTGTGGTGGTCAGATTCATTCAGGTTGAGTCGTTGACAGGATCTGCTACTAATCCCCAGGTCTGCAACCCTCTGTGGGGTTTCGCTAAAATTATAGGCCAACAGGGTTATCTTCTAAGATACCTGATTCCCACAAGGCTAACTTCAAATCGGCAGAATCATTACAAAGAAAATGGTTTTCATAGTGTCTCAACTCCCAAGGACAATGGGGGAATTGTTAAGAAGGCACATGCCTTTTTTCACCTTGTTTTGCTTTAGGTATGATTGGAATTTCTTTTTTTGTTTTTTTTTTTTGTTTTTTTTTTTTCCTAATTCTTCTGAAAACTATCTGGGTATTCTCAGAATCTGAAAGGTTTTGTTCAGATTCTGGGAGAAGACTTACATCAGTTCCCATCACTTTAGCCCAGCTGACTTCTTTGTAATCACACATGGTTGCAAAATAAATAAGAAAGAAAGAAAAAAACAAAGAATGAATTCTGAAGGCGTCTGAAATGAACATCATAGATTGTGGCCTATATCTGACCTATTCTTAAGAAAGAAAGAAACAACACACCTATCTTAAGAAGGTCACTTGAGTCTACTGATTTCAAAGCACAAATAAGCTGAATTTATTAGGGAAAATTCCGGTTCATTAGAGATAATTTCTCTAAGACACAGTTCCTTAAGGAAAACATACCTTCGCTGTGATTCTAAATCTGTCTCCTGAGAAATCTCAGATGCCTGCTGATCAGTTTGAATTCTTTGCTGCTCTTAACTTTCTGGCTGCATGTTAGAAATCATTTTAAATGAATTGAATAAAATTCACAAGTGTTATATGCCAGCAAATGATGAACTCACAGGAAATATGACTCAAATCCACTTTTTTCATTTTTGGTTTTTTCCCCTCATAATAAATAGAAATGAACAAATGTGGCTTTAATGACATCTCAGAGTGAGAGCTTTTATTGATATATTATCAGTTGGAAGCGTGTAATGCTTGGGTGAAGTAAACTCCATTCCGCATATTTATAACCAGATTGAAAAAGGTGTGTTTGTTATTTTGTGTGACACTTCCTAATGATACTGAAGTTTTGTATATGAAGATATACATGCACCATCATAAAAATGAACAATATTTCAGCTTACAAAATGTTTCTTTGATTGAAGATGTTTTTGTGCTTACTTAGTTTCCAATTACTTTCTTTAACCTGTGCTCACAAACTCACAAATGCCTCTTCCTCACTCCCGTAAAGCTGTAAACAGACACTGCAAAGAGGGTCAGTTGAAACAAAATGGGAACTGCCTGCTCCAGAGTCACAAGTCCTTCTCCTCCGGACAGCTGAGTTTCTGGTCATGAGCTTATTACGATCTGTATCAGGTCAAACTCTTTCGGTTATTAAACACAGAAACAGGCTTAAGAAAAAAGGGAGTCTATGGCTTATGCGTAGAGGGCTGGCCTCAGTCACCGTGGGATGAAGGTGTTCGATGATGTCACCAGAGCCTGATATCTCGTCACCTCTCAGCTTTGCTTTCTGATTTGTGCTAGACTTCTTTTAGACAAGGGTTTCTCCACCAAGTCTCAAAATGATAGCAATAGCCCCAGAACACATATTGTCTCTCTGTCTCTGTCTCTGTCTCTCTCCCCTCTCATCTCCCAGCAAGCGAAGAAAAAGTAAGAGTCTGCCTACAATTGCCTAGAACTGCTCACGTGCATACTTCTGAACCAACTGTTGTTACCAGGGGTGTATTAGCTACCTATTGCTGTGTAACAAATTATGTCTGAAAGCTTAGCAGAAAAAAAAACAAAAACAAAAAACCATTCATTTAGTACTTCAAAGTCTCAGTGGAATCCAAGCATGGCTTAACCAAGTCCTCCAACTCCACAGTCTCCAACGGGCTGCAGTCAAGGTGTTGGCCAGTTGTCTCAAGGTTCAACTGGGGCCAGATCCACTTCCAAATTCACTCAGGGGGGTGGGCAGAATATGGCATATTGGGATTGAGGGCCTTAGTTCTTCCTTGGCTGTTGGACAGAGGCCATTGTCTGCTCTTTGCCACATGTGTCTCTCTGGCTTTATCAGAAAGAGCAAATGAGAGAGAGAGAGAGAGAGAGAGAGAGAGAGAGAGAGAGAGAGAGACAAAGAACAGAGACATGGAATTCAGTTTTCAATCCCAGTCTTGGAAGTAATATTCCATCACTTTTGCCATATTTTATTCATTTAGGAACAAGTAAATTAGGAGCTAGCTCACTCTCACGAGGAAGGAATTACACCAAGGAGTGAATATCAAGAGATGAGATCATGACAGCCATTCTGGAAGCTGCCTAACACAAGGATAATGAAATGTGCTGATTGGTTTAATATCAATTTTCCATGTTAAGATACAGACCTTATTAACAATTGCTTTTGTCTGTATAATAATTTATTGAGTGGATCCATCAAAGTTTATTCAACTTTTTTTCAATTTATTAAACTGAGTTATTTATGGGTCTTAAAATTTTTCTCTGGTATTACAGATAAGAGTGTGGCACTTCTTTCTTTAAAAATCATTTGATCATCATATCCAGGATATCCGAACTCAAATGCTTATAGGGACATGTAAATGGCCCTCTAAAGGGACAGTGGTCACTGATGTCCAGCTTCCTGCCAGCATGTGGGAACATGAACCCTTATTTCCTGGTTCTTCAAGAAAAATAGGAAATTCATACTTATATGCAAACTGTTTTATTGGCTCCACTAAAAATAAAATACACTTAAACAAGCGTGCTGGCCAAAGAAAACTGATTTGTGGGCTAGATTTGATACACTGACTACCATTGGAGGCCGATGACCTAATGGCTGTACTTCTGAAATCAACCAAAAGGGAAAAAAAAAAACCAAACAGGAAACGGCAAAACTATGGGGACATTAAAAATATCAATGGTTCCCAGGGGTTAGGGGAGAGAGTGATGAACAGGCAGAGCACTGAGGACTTTTAGGGCAGTGAAACCATCTGCATGATACTCTAATGGTGGATACATGTCCTTATACGTTTGTCAAAATATATAGGGTGCCCAACACCAAGAGTGAACCCTGATGTAAACCATGCACTTTCGGTGACAATGATGTGTCCATGTGGGTTCATTGGTTGTCATAGATGTACCACTCTGGTGTGGGGTGCTGATGTGGGGGGTGGGGGAGGCTCTGAGTGTATGGGGGCAGGAGGGGCTCTATGGGAACTCTCTGTACCTTCTGCCTAATTTTGCTATAAATCTAAAACTGCTCTAAAAATAAAGCATATTAAGAGGTACCTGGGTGGCTCAGTCAGTTAAGTGTCCAACTTTGGCTCAGGTCATGGTCTCGCTATTTGTGGGTTCGAGCCCCGTGTTGGGCTCTGTGCTGACAGCTCAGAGCCTGCAGCCTGCTTCAGATTCTGTGTCTCCCTCTCTTTTTACTCCTCTCCCCCTCATGCTTGCTCTCTCTCTCTCTCTCTCTCTCTCTCTCTCCGTCAAAAATAAATAAACATTAATACAAATAAAGCATATTTAAGGGGCACCTGGGTGGCTCAGTCAGTTAAGTGTCCGACTTCAGCTCAGGTCATGATCTCACGGTTTGTGAGTTCCAGCCCTGCATCGGGCTCTGTGCTGACAGCTCGGAGCCTGGAGCCTGCTTCATATTCTGTGTCTCCTTCTCTCTCTGCCCCTCCCCAACATGTGCTCTGTCTCTTTATGTCTCTCAAAAAAAAAGATAAATGTAAAAAAAAAAATCAAATAAAGCGTATTAAAAAGACTGAAAATAAAGGAGTGGGGTTATGTGTATTTTTTTTTTCCTCTCTAATTTTCCACCGATTCTTCAACAAGCAAATTGTACGGGCAGGCTTCACTTTGCAGAGTAATGTGGGACTATAAAAATGACTTTACAGGCTGAAACTGTGCAAAACGATATTAATAATCAGTGGTAAAAATTCCAATCGTTCCGTGACCTTTAAAATGTTTGCCAAAACATTAAAACTGCCTTACTGTTGCTTATAAATGCATACAAAAATGTTAAAAAGAAATAGCAAAGCTAAAATTTATTTCATACACTATACTTTAATCATTAGAAACACTGAGAATGAATGTGTGTATTTCTTTGTGAACACTTATCAAGTTGTTTGAATACGGCTGGTTGGTCGTCTTCTCATTATAGACCCTAGGATATAAAAAAGAGCTTCTTTTCCGTGCCTCGGTGAATCGTCATGCTTAATTTGAAGTTCAGATCAGCTTCCAACACCTTGATCTCCTTGCTTTCACTGTCATGAGCTATCTCTGCGATTCCTAAATGTGAAGCTTTGGTCAGCGTCACCTTCTCCTTGTCACGAACACTTCCCTTGTTCCCTGACACATTTGTCCCCACCAAGTTCCTCCAGCTGCACATTTAGAGCCTCTCCAGCACTGGCAGTGGCCACTCTCCCGTGGACAGCTGTCCCTCCGATAACGTTTCACTCCCAGAGTCAATTTTCATTTCTTCGCTGTACTTTTAAGTTAGTTGGACGGTGCCCTCCTTTGACTGGTCAGTTGCATAAAATGCCACGTGGGTTTTCCACTGGGAGGCAAGGAGGCGACACGGCCACGCGCTTTGCTGTCTGTGTGTGGACCGCACACAGATGTGCAGAAACCAGTCGCCGACAGACCAAGGAAGGGATGAGATGGGTCCCTCCTCGGGGAGCCCCTCTGCTACCCGTGTGGTGCTTCGTGGCCTGAAGGGCTGGCGGTGAAGTTTGTATTTCATGCAACTGCTCACACTTAATATACGGTGACAACTCAAAACTGAATCATGTTGCTGAGAGGACTGGTGTGAGTTAACCATAACAGGGTAACTGACGTTTGTGCATGGCAGAGCCACGCAAAGCAAGGACGGCCAGTATTTAGCATTGGAAAAAATAAACTTTATTATAAAAGAAAATGATTCTCTGGTTCTCTTTTGGTCATAGGCGGACTCAAGGACTAAAGATAGCCTATTGAAGAAGACACACTGCTGGTTGAGTTCAGTTGATTTATGACCCTGGAGACCTCACGGAACATTCCGTAATGCTATTTTGTTCAGACTCCCTGTGAATATGTACATCTGGAGACATATATATTTATGGAAAATGATAAATATGTTTTCTCCCTTACCTTCTGTCTAAGTAGGTCAGGTTGGCAATATTTTCAGTAGTTATTGCATTTCAGCCAATGTCTTTCCAAGAGCATGTAGAATGTAGCTGTAAGGTACACATGGGTGGTAACAGTGTGTATAGGACTTCAAAGTCCTATAAATACGATTGTTTTCTGAGAGCTAAACTGGGAAACTAGAACATCGTGGATCAAAGCAGAGAAACGCAAAGTCAACTTAGAAATATGATTTTAAACGCTACACGATGCCCTTAATAGAGGCAAAATGGATAAAAGTCAACAATCCTTCAGGTTTTTTTTTTTTTAAATAAGAGGAACTTAGCAAAACAGCAATAAAGAGGAAATTCCTTAACAGGGTAAACACCTACAGCAAATGTTACTCTTAATGTTGAAAATTCAGAAGCGTTGCTATTAAATCTAGCAACACAACAAACATGCCCCATCACTGATGCCGGACAACAGAGTTCTGAAGTTCCCGGCCAACAAATTAAAAAAAGCAAAGCAAATAGAAGGATAAGGATTAGAAAGGAAGCAATTGGGGTGTCTGGGTGGCTCAGTCGGTTAAGTTGACTTCTGCTCAGGTCATGATCTCGTGGTCCATGAGTTCGAACTCCATGTCGGGCTCTGGGCTGACAGCTCAGAGCCTGGAGCCTGTTTCAGCTTCTCTCTCTCTCTCTCTCTCTCTCTCTCTCTCTCTCTCTCTCTCTCTCTCTCTCTGCTCCTCCCTGGCTCCCACTGTCTCTTTCTCAAAAATAAATAATTAGAAAGAAATAATCAATTAGAAAATTTAAGGAAGTGTGAAGGTGAACCCGAAGCTTGCAAAGCTGGAGGTAACCAGGTTGAAGGTATTAATGCAGATAAGCAATCCTGTGGATACTCAGTGTACTAA
The DNA here is from genome assembly GCF_022837055.1 of Prionailurus viverrinus. Classification (NCBI taxonomy): domain Eukaryota; kingdom Metazoa; phylum Chordata; class Mammalia; order Carnivora; family Felidae; genus Prionailurus; species Prionailurus viverrinus. Next base: position 9,704,624 of record NC_062563.1, read on the forward strand.
GTCAGTCATGAATTTGGAGACAATTCCCATTGTCACAGAGGACAACATGAGTGAATCCCAGAGCAACCCTGTCTTCAAATGCAGATATCTGATATAACCGTCAAATATGCCAATAGTGGGAAACCAGTTAGTACCTGAAGCCATTACATTTCCTAGTCATATATAACTAAATCACCTGAGGCCACCCCATTTTTTAAGATTTCAACAAATTTACATCATGCCCATTGTTTACCAGTCCTTGGGAGTCCAACACTGCCCAGTGATTTATCAAGTTCAACCAATGGTGGTCCACAGGCTGAATCAGAGGTTTTGAGCCCACTAGCAAAAGAATCATACCTTTCCAGGAAGGCAGCCTTACCCAGGGCCCAAATCCTTTCGTTTTCCTGAAAGTCAAGAATAAGATGTTCACGGATTCCCTATGTATTGCTTGCGGCAAATTCTTTTGAGATAATTGGACCATTTGGGCCATATCCCCTCCCCCCAGGAAAAAAAATCCATATTCGTGAAAATCATGTATGTATTTCCAGGGGGTTCACAGGCCTCCTGAAGCCTACTCAAGAGACTGTAGGCCAAGCATCCACGCTCTGTGATATGTGGTCGATCTCCTCCTAGATGCATCAATGTTCACGACAGTGGTTCAAAATAAGGAAGCCCTTCCCATCGGTTGCCCGGGTTTGTATCTCAGCTTGGTCCTTAAACACCTGTGTGACCTTCATTGCATTACTTAAACTCTCTGGGCCTCAGTGTTACTATTTGCAAGGGGGATCATAGTAATTCCTACTCTATGGGGTAGTTACGAGGATGAAATAAGAAAAGGCAGGGCAAGGTGTTGGCACACTGCCTGTCACGTAATAAATTATCAACAATAAGTCATCAACAATAAATCAGTTATTACTACTTATCTTATTTTATAACTATCCTACGACTGCTTTGTCTTTTATTTTGTTTTAGCTTTTTAAGAGAAATATACGTTATAATCCATACCAGAATTTTTAAAAATGTTTATATTTTTGAAAGAGAGACAAAGCGTGAGCAGGGGAGGGGCAGACAGAGAGAGAGAGAGACACAGAATCCAAAGCAGGCTCCGGGGTCCGAGCTGTCAGCACAGAGCCCAACGCAGAGCTCGAACTCACGGACTGTGAGATCATGACCTGAGCTGAAGTCGGATGCTTGACCGGCTGAGCCCCCGCAGGAGCCCCTATACCAGAGTGTTTAACCTTGGCACTATTGATATTTGGGGCCAGATAATTCTTTGTTGTGGGGGCTGTCCTGTTCGTTGAAGGATATTTGGCAGTATCCCTGGCTCCACCCACTAGATGCCAGAAGCACCCCCACATTGGTGGCAGACAGTTACCTATGTCACTCGGTGGGTAGAATCACCCTTGACGGAGAATCACTGGTCTATGCTGATTACATGGATATTTTGAGAGGCAAAAGTAACCATCATATTTAAAATGTTACCACTGCTCATAAAAAGACAGTAAGGCTACAAAATGCGCTCAAAAATGGAGGGAAAAAAGGACTCTGAGCAAGGAAGAGGAAATGATTGTGTGAATGAGGTCGGGGAGTCCCAAGGCTCAGCACATGCATGTGGGCAAAGGGGATTAATGTGAGGCACAGGGGTTGTGAAAGATGCAGAGGAAAAACAGACTTGGGCCGTGGAATGAATACATTGGAAACTCTTTTGGGAAAAAAAAATATAGGTTAGCCTAGAGAATACACAACATGAATAACACCTGGTAGGAGTCAAGAGAAACTGGACAGAAAAAACAGAGAGAGGAAATGAGGAAAATGGCTCTGAGGAGTCCATGAGAGGTCAGCACCACTGATTCATGAGAAGACAGGATCGTTTGATACAGAATGAAAGAGCAGAGCCTAGGGGTAAGAAATCTTTGGAAGAGGACCAAGGCTAATGTTGGGATGAGACCCTGAGTATCAGCCTTTTAAGAGACTACCATGGGGTACTCATTCCTGAGACAAAATTAATATTTCGTGTATACGCGGTCCACATACTGACGTAAAGATGGCTGTTTTACATTCTGAGCAAATAAGTTTATGGGGGCCCAAAGTTTATGGGCGCTCAGAAAAGGGCAGCTCAGAGAAGTTGGAAGTCAGCCCTGGCCATCCATAAGGGGCATAGCCTGTGAATAAGACAACATGTCCGGGCTCTTGGGTGGTAGCCGCGAAAACTCAATTGTCGCTTCGGTGTTGATGTTGGTAATGTGAATCTACTGAGTGCTTTCAACCACTGTTGCATACGTCCAGCTGAATTTTTCACTTGTCTCTTCCCAATTAATCCCCACAACAATCTTTCGAGATAGCAACCGTTATAATCCCCACTCTACGGTTGAGGAAACCAAGGTTTTGAGGGGTTAAATGCTCCAAGGCTGCACAACTGGGAAGCAAGGATTTAATGTCTAGCAGATAGTCCCCAACATTCTTCTTTTGGTTCCTGTACTGTATTCTCTCTTTTTTTTTTAGTTTATTTTAGAGATAAAGTGTGTGTATAAGTGGGGGAGAGGGGCAAAGGGAGAGAGAGAATGAGAGAGAGAGAGGGACAGAGGGACAGAGAGAGCGAGAATCCCAAGCAGATTCCATGCTCAGCAAAGAGCTCAACTCGGGGCTCCATCCCACAACCCTGGGATCATGACCTGAGCTGAAATTAAGAATCAGTGCTCAACTGACTAGGCCACCCAGATGCCCTGGTTCCTGTATTGTATATTCTCTGAGCACACGTGAGGAGGGATGGGGTCCTGAATGCACTTCATCCCAATATGCTCAACAGACTAAGGGCTAAACAGACTAAGAACACTCTGTGTGGCTCTGCTCTATGGGGAATTTATTTTTATTGCATTAATATTGCCCTGGGCTATGAATGGGACCCACACATGTCAGTTGTGTCCCAGAAGGCAATGGGGTGGAGAAAGCGGGGAAAGAATCCAACTAGGAGGAAGACTGCTGATCGCCGTCATCAGCTCACTCTATAATGACGCACACCAACCCACAGAAGAATATTTACTGACTGTGTACTATCCCCTATTCCAGCTGTTCCCATGAAGGCTGTTTTCCTTACACTGACATTTCAAAACAATTTCTGGGTCCCTGGGTGGCTCCGTCATTAAGCATCTGACTTCAGCTCAGGTCATGATCTCACAGTTTGTTGAGTTCGAGCCCCACATTGGGTGAGAAGCCTTGCTTCTCTCTCTCTCTCTCTCTCTCTCTCTCTCTCTCTCTCTCCCTCTCTCTCTCTCTCTGCCCCTTGTCGGATTCTACGCCTCCTCTCTTTATCTCTCTCTGCCCCTGGCTCACTTGCATCCTCTCAATAAATAAATACATACATACATACATACATACAATTTCCAAGTTGGCACCATTATCCCCATCGTTCAAAGTTTAAATCAAAGTAACCTAGCCATCCAGAGGAAGAGAGCTAAGACTCAAACCAAGCTCCATCTGACTCTAGACTCTCAGGTTTTCTCATCAAAACAAACACATTAAAATCTGGAATCTTATGCTCTGACCTCTTTTCCAGGTCTCCAAATTTTTTGCCATGTGTGACCAATTAGCACAGTTGGCTTCAACATAGCGCTAATGAGGCCAAGGTCAGGGGTAAAATTCCCTCATGGGCTGAAACTCTATACTTCCCAGAGTCACAGGCTATGGCTTGTGCCACAGCTGGTCCCCTCCCAGGAGCATCACACTGGTCCTCAGTGCAGTTGAGAAATCCTCGATGAATCACAGTAATTCCATCCACACCGTTGGATCACTTCAGAACACGTGCCATACTGACAGTGTGACTGTTCACCGAGATAGAGACCAATGTTGTTATGAGTTGCATAAATTAACAACTTTTGCCTACATTCAGTGAAATTTAATTTCACTCGTTACAGATCAAAGGAGCTGTGACTTTACTTTTAAAAACTCATGTACATTAAGAAAGATGCTAAAATTTTGAGATATTGAATGACATGTGCAGTAATTCCTCAATTACTTAAACTCATGAGGAAATGAGTTATTTTGTATATGTAAATTACATTAAGCTAATGGAAGTGTCTCTTTAGTACCAAGACATTCTCGTGTTACAAATTTTGATGGAAATCTTTCTAAATGGAATTCATATCTTCCTGCCTTCTCAAATTGGAGCGATAGAACATAATTTATCCTAGATATCTGTTATTTACAAGAAATACAATTTAAACAAAGTGATTCTTTCTAATTAAAAAATGAAGGGATGGGAAAACATATACCAACCAGGAAAATCAAAGTTAACACCAGACAAGGTGGAATTTAAGGTTAAAGTAAGAACAGGTTCAGAGGAATATAATGTCGTGATAGAAGATGTTTTTCCAAAGAAAATGCAATAATCAAAAACCTATGTGCACCAAATAATACAACATCTTCACTGAGTCCCAGCTTTCTGTGCCTTCTTGCCATTCCTTAAATAAAGCCAAAGTGGTCTCTGACTCAGAGCCTTTGCGGCTTTGTGGCCAAAGTAAATTCTTGTCTGGAACTGCATGGCTACCTCATTGTGTTCTCTGCCCAAATATTACCCACCTACTGAGGACTGACCACTTCCCCTGATTTGTCATCCATGATCCTAAGATTTAGAGTTGTTCAATAGCTGATCCCCTATGTATATGAGGTTATACTCCTGTGAGAAAAATTCAAGACACCCCAAGCCCTGAATCTACCTATGCTCAGTTGCATTACGTCCCTAAGAAATGTCTACTCATCTCAGAGTCTTCTAAGCGAAACTACTCTTCGTTCCCAGCCAAGACTTTAGATCTAAAACCCCATAGAAGGAAAAAGCCCACAGACTCTCCCTTGACCCTCTTCTCAGTAGCCAATCCTGCCCAAGTTCTTATCACCCTAAGCATGAGAAAGGTCACAGAAAAGAATGAATGCAATGAAAAAATCATAATACTCGCTGTATTACTTTCCTGTGGCACTTGTAACAAATCACCACAAACTTGATGGCTTAAGACAACAGAACCTGATTCTCCTACAGTTCCAGAGGCCAAAAATGTGAAATCGAGGTGTCAGCAGGGCCATGGTGGCCCTAGGTGACAGTCCTCCACAGGCCCTAAGTGACAGCCTGTTCCTTTACCTCTCACAGCACCTTCTGGCTGCCAGCAATTCCATAGGTTGTAACTACACAACCTCAATCTCTGCCTCCATCTTCATGGGGTGTGTGTGTGTGTGTGTGTGTGTGTGTGTGTGTGTGTGTGTGTGTAATTCCCTCCATCCCTCTCTTCCAAGGACACTTGCGAGAGCCCACAAGTGAATAACCCAGAATGATCTCACCTCAAGACCCTTAACTGAATCACATCTGCAAAGACCCTTTTTTCCAAATAAGGTCATGTTTACGGGTTCCAGGAATTTGAACTTGATCCTTTGGTGCCCCCATTCAGTTCACTACACCTTCTAAGTCCAGGTGCATATTTGCATGGATTTTTCTCCTTGAACTCTACTGTCTTCTAGGTTTTCCAATGGTAGGAAGTTCCTCTATAAATGGTAGTCATTCCCAAGTCCATCCATGCATGATAACCATGTGGTATTCCAGGCAAGAGAAGTAATGGAAGGAAGTTAATAAAAGATAAAATGAGGATCCCAAAAGAGTAAGCCCTGGAAGGAGAAACAATAGTTAAAAAGTCTTTTTTCATCATTTGCTCGTCCCCCAAGAAAACTCCAGTCTCGCCACACCAGAGCCTTGTCTGATAGGAGAGATACGAGATACGAGAAAACATCCCCTTCAGGATTGATCCAACAGGGCACTACCTCAAATCTTCTAATGAAGTCTGGTGTCCTATTCAGCGGAGCCTGAATGCAGCCTCGGGATCCTGCTCAACACTAAGCTCTGAGGGCAGCCCCATCCATCAGAGCTGTCACATGCAGTGAAATGCCTTTGCCACAGCCATTTTGGAAATTATCGTCTGTGACTGCCCACATCCCTGATACACCCTTTATTAATTCACTCGTTCAGCAGATACTTATAAACCACCAACTATGGGTAAGTATTATGTAAGTGCTAAGGACACAGTGATGGGCAGAACCGGGCTTAGTCCCTGCCCTCATGGACTTATCATCTAGCAGGGAAGAGACATTCATTAAAAAGTAGCAAATGTCAATTTTAAGATGGCAACCATGACAATCGGTCCGAACGGACCCTCTGTAGTAAGAACGGGGGATTTGAACCACTCGGGAAGTCAAGAGAAGAGTTGTGTGGGAAGTGATGGTGTGCAGAGGACTACAGAATGGACAGGAATGCACCAGGTGGAAGTGACAGAGGTAGAGGTAGTGCAAAGATCCTACTGCAGGAGGAAGCCCAGAGAGAGAGAGAGAGAGAGAGAGAGAGAGAGAGAGCACAGTGGGAGACCCAAGATGAAGCCGGAGAGAGAGGTCTTCTTAGCCATTTGTAAAGTCGTTCAGTTGTTTGGTTTATAACCTTCAGAGCACTGAGGAGCCACCCAAGGATTTGCATAGGGACCTGGCATGATTAGATCTGTATTTCACAAAGATTACCCTGGACTCTCTGTAGAGAGTGGTTTCAAAGGGAGCCGGGGGTAAAACAAATGGGCCTCTGGAGGTTCTCAGAGTTCAAGATGTCGGTCATGGCACCTTGGACCAGACAAATGGAGGCGGGAGAGATGGAAACAACAAATGGATGTCGAAGATATTCAAGACCTAAAAAAGGCAGGAGGCCATGACCCGGGGAAAGGGGTGGCCAAAAGGTACGTACCAAGGATGAGCCCTAGACCTGCAGGTTTTCAAATAGGTTATTTCCCTTCCTTGAGAGAAAACACGGACAGAACTCTATGTTGGGGGAATGGGGAAGGGGGCACCGTGTTATGAGACCGACTTTGGACATACTGGGTTTGGAGATGTCTCTGACATTCCACGTACCTCAAAGCTGAGGTCAAGGTGATTGAATGTGAATCTAGCACTCAAAGGGGCTCACAGGATAGGTCTAGTCTAGAGCTATCAGGGCATGAGTCATCTGGGCATGGGAAGGTCCTGCCTACATGGGGCCTGAAGTGTATACAATTTGGAGATGCTAACCACGAACAACAATGCAAGAATGTAAAATCAGGTACAGAAGTGAGTATTTATGACATAAGAAACCACAAATTTTCAAAAGCTAAAAATACCACATGCCTCGCAAGATCCAGAAAAAACACACAACAGTTCTTATTAATTCACTGCCTGATATACCTCTATAATACATCTCTTTTCCACATTTTAGACTGCATACCACCATTTGATAGCCTTTTCTATGACAATAATTTTTCAATATTTTCCATTAAGAAGTCACGCCATTCAGACCTGTCTCTACCGGTTAATTGAAATTGGTTGCATGTTATTAGATAATTGGGACACACAACACACGTGACTCCACATATAAGATGTACTTACTGCTTCTTACTGCTGGTACAGGTTTATGCCTTACAGTTCAAGAACTCTTGGTAAGTTTTATTTGACATCGCTTTTTAAAAATAATAAAAATCTACGGTGCTTTTAAAATTGTATACAATGTACTATCAAGTTTATTTCCGGCAGGAAAGAAATTCTGCTTTGTCGTGGCATCGTGACAACGAAATTAATCCTCTGCTTCAATGTATACATTTAATGACTGCAGAAATTTCGCATGACTGGTTTCTGGCTCCATATGTCTTAAACCTGTATCTTCTCCACTACCCACATACATCAAGTGCTGGGTGCCTAGGAAATACTCATATCTCTATAGAACCTCTAGCCTATACCTTTGTGTCTCCGTCCTGGGGAAGATGGCAAAGCGGGCATTAGGAATATTCTGGAAGCCATCCCAGAATGTTGAGCTACGAGCAGTACAGTGAGTAGCAACTTAACTATACAGATGGTGACCTAGAACCACACATGCAGATTCCACTAAACCCAGATTAAATGAATTCCCAGGTCTTTCCCTTAGCCAAATCCAAAACCTGCCAGTAGCCGCCTACAGTTGCAAACTGGACAAAAATACATGGTGAGTGTATTGCTATGGTACCTCTAAGAGGCTTTAGGTCTATCGGCGTCACAGAAAATGCATCCCCCTTTCTAGGTTTGTGTGAGATACCTCTAGAGGAAGGCCTTTCTACTTGGGCACTATTGACATTTGGGGCTGGATAATTCTTTGCTGGGGGGTGGGGTGGTTCTGTGCACTGTAGGGTGTTTAGCAGTATCCCTGGCCTCTACCTCCCTGGGTAGCACCCTACCTTCACCCCACTTGGGATACCCAAAATGTCTCCAGACATTGCAAAATACACCCTGAGGGGCAACACTGCCCCCTGTTGAAAACCACTGGTCTAGAGAAAAGAGTTCAAGAGAGAGAGAGGAATTCATTTATTTAGTGGACGTTTGCTAGATACCTGCTACACTTAAAGCCCCATGGAAAGTCGCTTTGCATAAGCCCATGATGCAGGTGGAAAGGCAGATAACGAACAACGCATTTGGGTAGAACTCGGGAAGTGCCACGTAAGGAAGATCTTAAGGACTGGCAATCCAAGACAAAGCTCCTCCCTACTCCTCAAGCCTAGTTGGGGGGGGGGGGGATCACGAGGATTATAAAAGATGAGATTATCCTGAAGCTATCCCACCAAAGCAATTCTTTACGTTGGCATGACAGAAGCTGAACGACTATGGGGAATTACAGGAAACACTTCAATTAGCCATGACAGTCACTATTTACAAATCTTGGTCAAGAATCATTGAGAAAGTGTGTTAATCATAATCAGGTGGAGGAATCCACCTGCTTTTCTTATATTCTGGCTGTTATTTTCCTTATACTATGCCAGCCACACTCATATTTGAAGCCTACAGATACCATAGATTGAGTCACTCCTAGGAGATGTTGACAATTTTACTCATAGAAGATTTGCCACGAGGGTTTATCCCAGCTGAATGGAGGGGGTGGTGGGGAGAGGCTAAATCAATAAGAATTTAGCTTGTGAACTGCACTACATATAAATTACAAAAGAATACTCACCTCATTTGACACAGATCATTCCTCTAGAACTCTTGAGATAACCCTGGTATTGTTCTTACCCTATTGTGTCTTCCCCCCCAATCAATTACAAAACCTATTGACAACAAAATAAAAGAACTCCAGGGTACATCAGAAATCAGCACCTGCTTCACTCGGGGCGTCATCTCACTATCCAACGCATTTGTTCATGGAAAGCCCCGGAACAGACAATATGTCCCTTTGCTGAGCTGTTTGCGTTTCTATAAAATTAGTAATTGGAGAGGGAATGTCACTAATTCCCATTTCTCTGTTTGAAAGTTACTGCAGACTCCTTTATCAAATTGAACGCTATGTAACTGGGCTCGGCAGAAATGAGCTAACCCACTAGCTCTCCTTTGATTGCACATATTCACAGGAGCCCCTTAAAAGCGTGTTCCTTTAATCTGTTACTTTAACATCACTCTTTATTTTGCTGATCTTACCTTAATGTGGCCATTCACACCTCTTCTAGAGGGTGCTCCGTGGCCCTCGCATGGATTAATGAATCCATTATTGCAATAATTTCCACTTATATAGTGCTTGATCATTAAAAATCCATTTTGATATTGGCAAGAAGGCATTCCACATCGTGGGTTTAAGGCGGTGTTTCCCCAAAATTTACTAGAAAAATAACATATGCTATTGCACCGAACCCATAATTCCAGGATCTCAAAGGCTGAGGTCAAATTTATTTAAATTTTTTAAAATCAGGAAAATAATAATGCAAATGTCTGGTGGGAGCAAAAATCATTGAGAAGGGTATGGAGCAAGGACATTTCAGAGATCCCAGCTAACAGCCAGGTCTCTGGGGCTGAGAAGCCTGGGCTGGGACCGGCTCCTCTTACCTACAAGGCTCAGAGCCCTTGTCTACGAAATGGGACTAATCCCATCCACAGTGTTGTAGTGAGGAATAAAGTGGATAATTTGTGCAGAGACTTCAAAGCTGTGACTGATACACAACCACACTGGAAACTTCAGGTCAAGGAAAAAGTTATTAGTTTGCCAGGTAACATCGTGCGCACGCACACACGCACACGCACACCTGTGCACACACATGCACATTGTCATTGTCACTGTAACTGAACAGAGAGACTGGTTCTATACGATAACCAACTCAACAGGCTTTCCCACCCACAAATTGACCAATTATTAATTCGGGGGAAACGTTGCCATCAATCCAGTCAAAACAGGTCCACAGCATTAGCTGGTTGGTTAGTTAACTGATTAGTTATTTAGTTCATTAGCTAATTAATTACTTTGTAGGAGACTCGTTTCTCCGAATCTTCTGGTTCAGGCTCTAAAAATCTCAGCACTACTGATATTGGGGGCCAGATAACTCTTTGCTATGGGGCAGCTCCCGTGAATTGCAAGACGTTAGCAGAATCCCTGGCCTCCTGCTCCATAGTAGCACCCCCCCCCCGCCCCATTGTGACAACAAAAAATCTCTCCAGATATTGTCATGTGTCTTCGAGGTTGACAATCACTGCTCTAGTCCAAACCTCCAAATGGCCTATATTAACATTAATCTAATTGGGCCACCTTGGGGAAAAGGACTTTTAGGAACTTGTGTGGATGGCACATTGAGTAAATTCAGCTGTTAGATAGTCCCTTCAAGGTCACCTGAAGCAAGGATTTTCACAATTCCTCAAGGTCTACAGTCATATTTATGTTCTGCTTCATTTTGATTTGGTCTGTTGATGGCTATTGGGGTCTCAAGGCTTCCCTCCTATATCTGGCCTTCAACAGACCCTAGAATTCTAAAATCCATAATGGCAAATTCCAGTAGTACGTTCACCACTGAGCTCATGAGTTTAAGTTTCAGGACCCAGGGCCTACACAGGCCCCTTCTGAGGTCTTTAATTTTGTGTACGTAATTTAATGTTCTCTTCCAAAAGAGAGCCCTCCAAATGGAAGGGTTTAATCCCCATAAAATCTGGCTCTCCCCTTAATGGACACCATACCCCTTCTGTTCTCCACTGTACCCTCAGCACCTCCACAGTATCTGGAATATAATAGAGATACAATGATGTTTGCTGAGTGACTGAGTGACTGACTCAGTGAATGAACGAAGGCAATAGTGATTTACACACTTCAGAAAGCATAAAAGGCCGCAATAAATTCAAGGGCATGATCTATTGTCTGCTGGTTTAGACGGACAGTGAAGGCCACTGGAGTTCAAATGAGAGCTATCACTTCAGCTGTGATGGAAAGGAGATATTACAAGCCAATCATAGACTCACAGAGTTGATGTAATGAACCACAGTAGCTGATCCTATGAGACTGACTCAGAGTTTAGGTTCTGAGCCTCAACCCCACCTCCACCGCTTAGCAGGTGGATATCGCCCAGCCACTCTCTCTAAAATGGGCACAAAAATAGTATCTATAGCTTGAGGTGGTTATGACGATTAGAGATATGCCACCTGCAAAGCATAGGGGGCCAGCATTCGGCAGACTCTCAGTAAATGTTAGCTAATAATGTTACTGATTGGTTCCAATGGGCCGAGCATTGTGCTAAATGTTTTCCAGACCTTGGAGGGGAAAAGTCACGAGGAAAAGTGATCATTTATTGAGTACCCTTGCTGTTCATCGAGGTTCAAGGCAATTCACTATGTTCTCCATTTAATATTCACTGCAACTCAGTAGGTTAGTGTTATTCCAATTTTGTAAGTGTGAACTCGAACCGAGAGATCTTAGCTATATATAAAGAAGTTAAGTGAGAGAGCTGAGAGGGACCACAAGCTACCAAATGCCAAGACCAATACTTCTGCCAGTTTGATTCCAACCCACCAACTAAGAGCTCAGGGATCAGATGGAAGGGTCCAAATCCTGGATCAGCCCTGCTCAGACCATAGCAACTCATCCAACCTTTAAAATCTCAGTTTCCTTATCTGCAAAACAGAGATGACAATTGTACCTATGTCATTAAGTTATAGAAAAGGCTAAGTGACATGGTGCATGTGAATGACTCAACTCAGTGCCTGGTACATGAAAAATGCACAAATCTTCTATCGCTATTGTCCAAAATTATGAAAAAAGTAAAAAGCGCCATATTTATCCACTTTCAAAATCCCTGTTTTACGTGCGGGATGCTCTAAAGGAGTGTCCTAAGAAGACTTTAAGTTTCAGACTCCAATTATGCCCAAGCAATTAACTGAAAAAGTCTGGCTCCCTTACACGGAAGTGTCAGTCACGGCTGATCCACCAAGACCAACATGCTGGGGGCAAAGTGGGAAAAGTCCATGAGGACCAAGATCAGGAGAACATCGAATCCCATCAAGTTTAGAAGCAGATGCCCTGATTCCCATGCCACGGGGCCACACGACTCAAGGTATTTGAGGAGTAAATTATAGGTCTTGACATAGGTGACCTTCAATCACGTTGAGGACATGTAGCTTCCGGGATAGCAACAGTGGTCTCTAGAAAGATAGCAGCCAAATCTTTAGTTTTGAAAGTTATTAATCTTCACATAAAATTCCTAGTCAGTGGCAGGGGGAATATTAGTATTATTTAACTTCGTTCAAATTACACTACAAAAAAACAATTAAGGTGAATAATTATGAAAGTAAGGTCAACTCGATTTTCTATAATAATGTTTTTTGTTACCAGGCTCATTATTGCTAATTCCTTTCATAATCTTTGCCATCTAACCTCATTTGTTTCCTTTATAAGTGGCAAGAAATACACATCACTGAACGGCAATGAAATCAAGACAGCAGCATGTCACTTGGGCGATTTCTGGAAAAAGTAATTATTGTCTCTAGTTAACCTTTTAGGGAGAAACCCGTCCGCATATTCCCAAAGTAGGTGTTAGATTTGTTTCCCTCTTCCAATTTTTTAGTCATACATCCTGGCTTGAGAAGGTAGAGGCTTGCCAAAAGTTGAACTTTTATCCTGCTGTTCTGAATACTTACAAACCAAATGAAAAAGCACTCAAGTAGATTTTAAATGGGCTTTTAGTGGAACCTAAAACACACACACACACACACCACACATACACACGCACATTTTAATTTTTAAATATGCAAAAATTCATCTTGCTTCTTCTACTCTTTAAAAAAAAAAATATCTTTCATGTTCATTGCCAAGACGCTCATATTTGAGATCCTCGGGCTTTAACTTGCCCCCCCTTACTGTACTTTGAACCTGTAAGGTTTGGCTTTAGGAAGAATCTCAGGATTTTTACCAACAAAGGTCTGATCTACTTCAAACACCTCATGTCATAGAATTGCCATTCCAGTGCTAGAAACTTCCTCTAACTCTGAGGTGGGCAAACTTGTGAATGATCAACAGCCCCGCCATGGTGGTTTGTAAATATTTTGAATATCATTCATTTTGCGGATCACTCAGGAAACATTCAAGAACAAACACACAGATTCCCTGTGATCGTAGACCCCATAACATATAATTTTAATAAACATACAAATAAATAAAAGTGTAATTACCAGTCACGGTAAGTAGAGTCAAAGCAACGGACAGGGTCTCACTCAGCTCAGGCTGCTCTCACGAATTACCACAGATGGGGAGGGGGGGGCTTCAATGACACATCTTATGTCTCACGGTTCTGGAGACTGAAAGCCTAAGAGCAAGGTGCCAACATGGCAGGTTCTGGTAAGAGCCCTCTTCCTGGATTCAATTGGCCTCTTTCTTGCTGTTCCCTCACAGGGTGGAGAGAAGAGGGGGGGCCTGGTTTCCTCCTCCTCTTCTCAAGGCACTAATCCTATCATAGGGGCTGAGCTAAACCTAATCACCTCCTAAGGGCCTCATCTCCAAAGATCATCACTTTAGGGATTAAAGCTTCAACATATGAATTTGAGGGGGACACAAACATTCAGACCACAGCAGACAGGTTAAAGGAATAGAGAAAAAGTGAGGCATTTAGAGGCCAGTCAGCAGCCACCGTATTCTCTTGGTCCACTCATAATGCCGCCTGCAGCCTGGTGGGCAGTTCCCTCATAGACCAAGGACTTCCTACCTCTAGCAGCTGCCTCTCTTTGTCGTAGGGCTTCCTCCAGGGTGGCCTCGTGCTCAGCGCCGTGGCAGCAGAGGCCAGAAGTGCTAGATAATTAACACCTCCAGGAGTGACCCTCGGCAGAGGAGGAATGCACCAGTGGATAACTATCCTGGCCCCCAGGCCCCATTATGGGGACAACTTTAAGGAGGTCCTACACAGTCTCCCAGAGACTCCCCAGCAGATTGACTTGTCTATAGTAGTAAATTTCTCATTAATATCACCTGTAATCGACTCCCCCCTTTCCTTATTCCTCTCCTGGGACTGATTCCTGGAGTCCCCTCCCAAAGAAACTACTCAGGTCTGCCTCTGGGGAACCTAGGCTTTGATGAGGATCTCCTGCGAGAAGGTAAGCTTCCTTCTCCTTCCTGGTCCATGAGGGAGGAGAAGCAGTCCTCCCTGTGAGCATCTGGGGGGAAAGTATTTCACGGAGGAGGAAGCAGCGACACAAGCAAAGGCCAGGAGGTCGGAAGGAGCTGTTTCACGCGAGCACCTGAAAGAGGCCAACAGGGTAGAATTATAGTGCTCAGCGTGACAGGGGCTGAAGCCCAGGCAGAGACCAGATCAAGCAGAACCTGGTGAGCCAGAAGGAGTTAGGATTGTGCTCTTCCGTAAAAAGAAAAAAAAAAAAAAGTTTATTTATTTATTTTGACAGAGAGAGAGACAGAGAGAGAGAGAGAGAGAGTGCAAGTGGGGGATGGGCAGAGAGGGAGAGGAGACAGAGAATCCCAAGCAGGCTGCATGCTGTCAGTGCAGATCCCGATGCGGGACCAGAACTCCCAAACCGTGAGATCATGCCCTACGCCGAAATCGAGTCCGCCACTTAACCGACTGAGCCGGCCAGGCACCCCAGGGTTGTGTTCTAAATATGCCTCCATTTGGCCAGGGAGAAACTGAAGGTTAGACACATTATGATAAAAAAGTGAATGGCGAATGTATGTTTGAGCGAGAATCTGAACGCAGGGAGATTTGAATGCAGAGCCGACATTTTCAACCACTTTTGTGCTAAATCTGATGCTAAAACAGTTTCCACCGGTGGGTCCCTCTTGATTTACACCTTGCTGGCTACCCTTTCTCTTTTCACACCTTCCTGGCCACGGTCTCTCCTTAGTCCCACTACCAATATGACAGATAATGAACTCCGTTTCGCATACCAGCTAGAAGAGCGGGACACCTGCATTCCTAGTCAGTTTCTGGCAAATCCGTTTGCAACATCAAGATATATGGACTCCGTAAATTTTCAGAGACATATTAACGTTCACCTCCATAATGCCTTAATTGTACAGAAACCATTAGACAAGAGTGTTAAGGTGACAAAAGGACCCATGCAAATGGTAAAGAAAGAGAGCAAGATGCCTAAATTAAAAGGGGTGAAGGGTCCAGGACAGTCTTTCATGGCGGAAAAGATTCATGGAGATTCGCTGTGTTAACAAGAATGGACTGCCTCATAAATTATCTCCATATGATGCCGGTAAGTCAAGGGGAACTTTTTTAAAGTAGGAATTTGCGAAAGGTTAAATTAAAATGAAGGCTGAACAATTATTTTTGTCCCTCCTGCCTGGCAGGGCTTCTGCTAATGTTTGTGTACAGAAGTGATAACGGCAGGGTACTTCAAAGCCTTTTCAGGGAAAATCATATCATTGGTGAGAAAGGATTTGATTTTGTAAAAAGCTTATATTGTAAGTGATATTGAAAATAAAGAGACAAGATGGCATGAGCTAAGTGCTTTATTTTTGTTGGTGCTGGTGGGGTTCCACAGAGCCTCGTCGTGCCTGTAATTGGGGTTTTAAAAGTGGGAACAGAGAAGCAAGTGTTTTCCGTTGTCTTTGAAGATGGCGGTCCCGACCCAACAGTGGAGGGCCAGGCACTTTAAATGCTGTTTCCCGACAATGAGAACTATTGGCTCCAAAGGCTCCATGATTCTCTTGGCAAGGCCACAGCATGTGACCAGGGAGGGGCCGCGCTGGTGGACTTTGTCTTCGTGGTTTTCTTGATCCACTCCCCAGAGAGGCTTTGACCTTGCGGAGAGCAAGGAGTTGAATAAACTGAGAAAAATAACAACTTCTACCCTAGTAGACTGTAGGCATCACATGAGCAGAAGGCATATATCCAATTCATTTCTTATCCTGAGGGCCTGGCTCAGGGCCCACGGCAAATAGGAGTTGCATTCACTGCAAGTAACACGAAACCCCACTGTAACTTGAATATGGGAAGTAATTTTCCCATACAGCTAGAAATCTAGAGGTGGGTCACTTTTGGAGTCATTAGTGTCCTCTGTGACAGCATGCAAGAGCCCAAGCTACTTTAACATTGCTTTCACATGAGCTAGGTCTACGGGATAGCTTCCTTAAGGTTTTAAGAGGTCTCCTAATTATATATATTTTTCAAGCGCAAGAACAGCTTCTCTGGAAGCTTCCTAGAGACTTCACATTCCATTGCCCAAAATGTTGCTTACGTCGCAACATTTAAGTCGCATAGCAAAACGGACAGGGCTAACATGACAGACAATCAGGATCTGCCCCTGGGTTAGGAGACACCGCAGCCTTCTCTCAAACACATGGCCCTTTAAAGGGGGTGGATCTTTGGACAAAGTCAGTGACTCTGTGAGGAAGAAGAAACAGACGGTGGGGGTAGAGATTGGCAATTGTCAGTCTCTGCTAAAATAAGAAGTTTCCGTAAATACCTATTAAAGAAAGCACTGAAGGAACAACTGAGTCTCTCTCATGTCATTCATTATTTTCTTCCTTGGGGTGTGGATTCCATTGTTTCCAGGGAGTGTTGGTTCTTTTTGCCTTTCCGGAGTTTACTTTCCCTTTTCCTCACAAGAGCGTTCGTTTCCTTTTCCCCTCAAAGATCCACAGACTCCATCATCAGTCCATACGGTTTGATTGGCGCTAACCTCTTCCCAGGTACATAGCGACACGTGTCCCAAATCTGTCCTGTCAGGATCTTCCATTCCTGTTGCCATGCTGCTTGGTTCACATGAAAAATTCAACCACTGGGAGTTAATTCAAAGGAACTATGGAGAAGGTGAATGTCTCTTCCTGCTAGAGTGACGTAAGAGTTTGGAGCTTCCATCACGGAATCCTGGACAGTATTTGTCTACACTGCAGTGACACACACACAGAGTGAATCCAACACAGAGGAAAGCAAAACCAGGAAATGGGGACAGACTAAATTTTGATGAGACAACTTAGACTCTGGATCTAGGCACACACGAGTGAGCTAAGTAAATTCGTACTCGTGAACTTTTCGGTCAAATAACCTAGCGCATTCCTTCTTGGGCAGTTTGAATTGAATTTTCTGTTGCTTGTAACCAAAGGCGTCCTGTCTACTATATTCCTCTATCCCTACTATGTTATGAATTTCCTAAGAATTTAGGTTCTGACATGTTCATCTCGTAATTTCTATAGTCCTGTACCATAGGACTCCATAGTCCATACCTAGAAGAGCGTTCCCGATGTTTTTTGATCATATGAGATATGATATCATATGAGTTTATGGCTCACTAAGGCCTTCACCTACATTTAAAGATGGTCGTATACGATGGGAAAACAATGTGATCTATTGCCTAAGACAAATTTGCATCCGCACGGGGACCTGTGGTAACTGCCCAAGGAAATCCACAGACCGGACTCCTCCATGTGATCAGAAGTGCCAGGCTAGGCGTGGAGAAAATCAGGCTTACGCCCTAAAAAATTAAAAAGAGGCATGACTCAATCATTCTGTCAAGGCTACTGAATGTCTCTTCTCAGGGATCCCTTTCAAAGAAGGAGAAAGTAATAGAAAATATCCATTAAAAGCCAGAGGACGCAGAACTGACAGAAACACTCCGGTGAATGTTAAGGTTTTGTTAACGAGGAATCAATTCGAGGGGCAAGACTTTAGGTGTTGAGGACAGAGCCTCCGAGAACCACTGCCGTAACTACTTTTTAATAATTCCTACTGTTCGTTCTGAGAAAACACAGCCTAATAATACAAATATATCCCAGGGTAACAAGACCTCTCCAAGATACAGAAACCTAGAGATAAGGTCCCAATATGTTCACTTTGTACAAATTGCCCATCTGCCCTGCCCCTGGTGTCCTAACTCTTCGCAGTTTATTTGGGGGGGGGGGGGGTGTCGCCGTTGCTCCCCTCACCCCACGTCACTGTCACTGCACAGAAGCTGAGATTTGGACCCAGGGAAATTCTCTTATCGGTGCCACCCCCTTGTCACGTGATCGGCTCAGCTTCGCTCCTACGAGAGGGAAGCTCAGGACATTTGCTCAGTGGCCCAGAGAAGGGATTCTCTCGCCCTCCCTGGATATGAATAAGGAAGCAGGCAGTGTCAGTTTCCAAGGGCAACCTCGAAGGAATCCAGGTTCAGGAGAAAGCCAACCTAGGTAGGAGGGTAGAATGAAGATACTCTCAAAGAAAAGAAACTGCGGTTCTGAATTCGCTCGGCTTGAAGCCTGCACTACCTCTAAATTTTTTCAACTATGTGAGTCAATAAATCCTTTTTTTGTTTAAGCCAGAGGTCAGCAAACTACTGGCTGTGGGTCAGATCCAGCCGGCTATACGTGTTTGCATGGCCTGCCAGGGAAGAATGGTTTTTACAAATGAATATTTGCGATCACTTTCATGATTGTGAACACACTAACTCTGAATCCCAATTGAAGAACACGTTATCCCCTGCAAGGTAAGAATTCTTTTTCTCTCATTAATAGACCCGTTTTACAAAACCTTGAACTCGAGCATTATTACTGTATTTTCAATTTCATCAAGAAAAATTTCGTGGAAATTTGTATTCTCTATTGCTACCTCAGTACCCACATACTGTCCTCTATTTTGCCTCTTGGCCCATGAAGCCTAAAATATTTGGTCCGTGTCCCTTTATAGAAACAGAGTGCTGACCCCTAAGCCGTTACATTTTGGGTTTTTTTTTTGTTTTTGTTTTTGTTTTGCAACATGCAAATAAAGCCACAGTAAGTGGCACATTATTGTTTTATGGGCAGAAATGAAATGTGACCATATTAGCTTCTGAAGTTTTCTGTTACGTGAAAACTCAATCAGAAGAGCCAAATCGAGGGGCCAAAAAGCCTCCACCCCAGTCCCTCCCAGCTCTCCTCATCCTGCAACATGTAAACATTGCCTTCTTCTAGAATATTTTCTTTTTTTTTTTTAATATTTTTAATGTTTATTTTTGAGAGAGAGAGAGAGTGAGAGAGAACGAGCGACGTAGGGGCAGAGAGACAGAGAGGAAGACACAGAACCGAAGCAGGCTCCAGGCTCTGAGCTGTCAGCAGCAACCCGGGCTCGAGCCCACCAACCCGTGCGATCATGACCTGAGCCAAAGTCGGACACCCAACCGACTGAGCCACCCAGGTGCCCCTTCTAGAATATTTTCTATCCTTTGAACCCTGATCATGTGCCCCTCTGTCATCTCCCATAATTCTACTGGGAAACAAACCAAAAACTGCAGATGAGATGATTAATACATTTTAAAATAATTATTTCATGGTTCCTAGGAACTTCACTCCCTTTCTGCATCTCAGCATCCCCAATAATAGTAAAACATTCATGACATCGTTTACTTGAAATGAACTGGAACGAGATTATTTTTTCTTGGAAGATAGCACTTGTTCTCAGAGGAAGGCAGTACTAGTCAGAAGGTATGGGTGTGGATTTCTACAGCGCTGATTTGTTGGTAAAAGAACATTAGTTTTTCTTGGAGAACAACCACACCCTGTTTTCTTTCCCTCCTAGCCACTGACTCGGTGCAGCCTTCCTGGTGGCGGTGGGGCCCAAGAGTAGCCAGATATAGGGGTCTGGGCATAGCAACTGGTTCAAAGATGGGCACATGACCCAACCAGAGCCAATCATATCGCATCTTAGGACTGGAGTCCAAGGTAAGCACATGACCCAGTCAGAGCCAATCAGATTGCATCTTAGGACTGGCGTCCAAGCTGAGCGCATCGCCCAGTCAGAGCCAATCAGATCGCATCTTAGAATTTGATCTGGAGTCCAAGATGGGCACATGACCCATCCACAGCCAATCAGATCTCGTCTCGGGACTTTGCCGGAGTTCTCCGAAAGGAGTCGCTCCCTTTCCCTCCGGCATTAAATCTGTGGCTACCGCAAAGCTCCCAGTCCGGAGAAAGAAGTCAATGCAGAGGAGAGCAGAGCAGAGAGAAGGAAAGAGAGAAATCAAGGGCTGGTAACATCGTTTAAAGGAGTAGGTCCAATGGTGCCTGAAGTTGGAGCTATTAGCCTGGACTGTTCAATTACATGAGCCGATAAATTCTTTTTCTGCTTGAGCCAGTTTAAGTTGGGGTTTCTGTCACTTGCAATGGAAATAGACAACCACTCTCTAGTGTGGTGGCTGTCTTGGGTTGGGTTCTCCCAAAACGAAGCCCTAAGACAAAGACAGGAGTGCAGGGACCTCCTTCTGGACCTGCTCCCAGGAAGAGCCGGTAGTCGGCGAGGAATGAAGACGGGAGGGAAGGCCGCTGGTCTGTGTGCCATCACGCGTGCTGACCCCGAGGGCGACTGGGGCCCAGTCCTGCCGGGGAACTAAGAGACGGGGAGGAAGAAGCAAGGAAGCCGGAGTATTTATCCCCTGACTCACATCCATCGCTGGCTGAGAGGCTGTTTTTAGGGGCATGAATGAATGCCTTCTCCGTTTCCAGCCGGCCTCTTGCCTGAGAAGGCTCTCCGGAGAGGAGTTGACAGAATTCTGGGGCCTGTACCAGAATGCTGACAGGTGAGGGGAAGTGAGCAAGGCACTCATCAGCTCTGGTTCCCCGTGTCCCACACCATGCCACAGTAATGACAGAGCTGCTTTGGGGACGATCAGCGATCAGCGCAGAGTAGGAGTTCCGCCCACCTCTGTCATGTTAACTCCGGCTGCAAAAATGCCGCGCAGCCTCAAAGCGCGGAGACTTTGATCAACAAGGAAATATTCTCCCGGGCCTCGGCGGGCTGACGGGGGTGGCTGCAGTCGTGCGGCGGGTCCTCGGAGCAGCTGGGGGAGGGACCCACGTGTGAACCCCAGGGTGAAGGGTGAAGGGGCAGCAGCCACCCTGAGGAGGCTCTCCGCACAGCCGCGTGACCCCCTCCGTTTTGGAGTCAGGAACTGCTTGTAACGTGAGGGTGCATGAAATATATCCCCCGGAAAGGTAATGGCACATGTGCTAAACTCTAAATCAGCCATCAACGACTACGATCGTAGTATCGTCTACAGATTATAAAAACGATGGCTTTGAAGAATGCCTTCGCCTTGCCAGAATTATGATTTGTTATTCATCTTGTGGATTTTTAAACAGCACCTTGTACTTAGTATTCAAATTAATGACTCCAATGTATTTGCCTGGATTTAAAAAAAAGGCGGGGGGTGGGGGGGGAGCGTTTTGCACAATACACATAATAGTTACATTTCTATGATAAACTTACTTGGTAAAAGCTTTCTCCGTTTTATCATGGAGACAAGTAGATATCAGTAAATCAGACTCGAAAGCCAGAATGGTGGAGGGGGAGAGAGGCTTGCACACCAGGGTATGAGGCAAGCCTTCAGTTCACTAAGGACAGTGGCAGGAAACACGAAGGAGGGAAAGACTAAACCAATACGGAGGAACATAAGAATGTCTCCCCCCCCCCCCAAATCACCTCCAGTCAGCAACTCTTGGCAATCTCCTGCTCTGATTCATTAAGAACGTGGACGGCCAGAAACCATGTGATGAAGTACAGCGTCACTAGTGGAAACAGCAAAAACTTCTAACCTAGTTTAGGCTTAAATTCTGGCTCCGTCGCTTCTCAGCTGTGCAGCCCGAAAAAAAGACAACTAAAATTTCCTATACCTCAATTGCATCACCAGCAAAATGGGAGAGAACGTCAGCGGGCACAAACAGGGTCCTACCTCATAAAGTTGTGACGTTAGAAAAAAAGATCGCACGGGCGTCCTTTGTCCCAAATACCAGTGAATAGACCCGTGATGGTTTTCATGGGCCCGCCATTGAACAAGAAGAATCCTGTTTCATGGGTTGAACTGTGTCCCCCCAGAAGATTATGTTGTGGCTGTACCCACGGCTGTCTATGAATGTGACCTTATTCGGAAATGAGGACTTTGCAGATATAATCAGGTTAAGATGAGGTCACTAGGGTGAGCCCTAATCCACTACGATGGCATCACCGGAAGAGGAGAAAACTGCAAAGACAGAGGCGGAAAGTGAAGGGCCATGTGATGATCTGTATAAAGTCGGAGAAAGACACTGGAGCCAGGCAGCTGTGAACCAAGGCTCAATGACCACCGCCGGGAAGAGGCAAGGAACGATTCTATCCAGAGTTTCAGAGGGCCCCCGGCACTGCCCCCTTGATTTCACTCTTCTGACCTCCAGAACCGTGAGTCAATACAGTTGTGTTGTTTTAAGCCACTCGGTTTGTGTTACCGTGCTATGGCAAACCTAGAAAATGAATATATATGATAACAGTGCATTCTTAGTTAAACAAAATTAAAAGAATGGCCCTTTCTAAATGGTTATTTTATTCCATTATTCTCAGGGGAGCAAAGAGTGTGGAGACAGGCAGCTCCGGGCTGATGTGGCCGCTCCCTCTGTGCCCCGCCCCCCCTCAGTAGCCTGATGTTGGTCCTTGTCTGCTCCTCCTCCAGGCCATGAGTTTGCAAAATAGGCAGGAAAAAAGGAGGGGGGCAGATTGCAAAGAGGCGCAGATAGCCACCTCTTTCTAAACTTTTAATACTTTAAACTAATGAGGTTTAGAGAAAAATTGAAAAGATATTGCAGAGAATTCCCATATACCTTGCATCCAGTTTTCTCTTATTAACATCTCACGTTTGTATGTTACATTTGCTATGATTAATAAAGCAATATTGCTGTGTTATTGTAGACTAAAGTCTGTACTTAATTCACATTTTCTTATTTTATATCTCACGTCCTCTCTGTGTTCCAAGGTCCCGTCTAGGATACCACATTACAGTTAATTATAATGTCTCCTTCGGAGCTTCTTGGCTGTGACGGTTTCTCAGACTTCCATTGTTTTTGATGACCTTGACAATACTGAGAACTATGGGTCAGCTATTTTGTAGGACGTGTCTCTATTTTTAGTTTTAAGGTAAAATGTACATTACCTAAAATGAACCATTGTAAAGTGTTCAGTTTAGGGGCATTTAGCACATTCACAAATTTGTGCAACTATCACATCTGTCTACTCCAAAAATTTTCACCATCCCCAAAGGACACCCATACCCATTAGCAAGTTATTTCCCGGTGCCCCCCACCCCCCCCCCCCCCCAGCCTCTGGAAACCTCTAATCTCCCTTCTGCCTCTATGGATTTGCCTCTTCTGGGTATTTCAAATAAATAGAAGCATGCAAAATGTGACCCATCATGTCTGGCTTCTTTCAGTTAGCATGGTATTTTCATGGTTCAACCAGATCATGGCCAGTGTCAGAACTTCATTCTTTTTTATGGTTGCATAATACTCCTTGGTATGGATATGACATATTTTCCTTATTTATTCATCTGTCAATAACCATTTGGGTGTTTTCCACCTTTGGATTATTGTGAATAATGCTTCTATGAATATACAAGTATTTGTTTGAATACCTGTTTCCAATTTTTTATTTATTTATTTATTTTGCATTTATACCTACAGGTGGAATTGCTGGGTCATAGGATTCTATCCTCAGCATTCTGGGTACGTGCCAAACTGTTTTTACAAAGCAGCTATACTATCTTACAGCATTGCTTTAAAGTAATAGGCTTTATTTTTTCTTAGGCCAGTCCTAGGTTTATAGAAAGATGGAAAAGTACAGAGAATTCTCACATTCCCCTCTTTCCATGCATACAATTTCCCTACTATCTACATCTTGAATTAGGGTGGTACATTTGCAGAATGACTTTTTCCCCTGTACCCTTGTCAGAATTTTGTTTTTTCAGAATGGCTTTTTTCTTAATGTTTTATTTATTTTTGGGAGAGAGAGAGAGAGTGAATGGGGCAGGAGCAGAGAGAGAGAGGAAGACACAATCCGAAGCAGGGTCCAGGCTGTGGGCTGACAGCAGAGAGCCCGATGTGGGGCTCGAACTCGTGAACCGTGAGATCGTGACCTGAGCCGAAGTCGGACGCTTAACCGACTGCGCCACCCAGGCGCCCCCATTTTTCCTATTTTTAAATGAAATTACCATGATGTTGGATGATAGGTGCGTGCGTGTGTGTGTGTGTGTGTGTATGCGCACGTGATCTTACATGACAACCCAATTGAGTACACTGTTTTTGTTCTAATAGTATATGGAAAAAATAGTAACTGAAACACGGGGGAACCACTGGCAAAGAGAAAACACGCAAACCCAAGCCTGACACGCAGTACTCTCAATGGTGATGCCGGGTTCCCTGGCGATCCAGGCGTGGTCAGACTCCAGGGGGCCGCGTTTGGTTACTTGCCGCGTTTCTACGAACTTCGGGCCAGACGGGAAACTACATCCTCCAGCCCACCCCACCCCTCTTCTTCTGAGGTCAGCCGCCCACGCTGGCGCTCCTGCTGTATCTCCAGGATCCCTCCTTCCCGTCACTTTCTCTTGCTCGGGGCACGTGTTTGCGTCAAAGGCAACAGGGAGTTTTGAGATTCAGCAGCCCTGCGTCTGGCGCACTTCAGGGAAAGTCAATCAAGGCTTATCTCTCCCGCAGGGAAGGAGAAAGCCCCATATTTTAAAATGTGCTGTCTCCACCTCGCCAGAATGTTCAGAGGACTTAAGAAACGGATGGCTGCGGAGAAGCCGGATGACCTCTTGGAATTTGTTTGCACTTTCTAGAGGGATGAAAGCGCTTAATGCTGGTACAAACGCATTCCCATTTTTCACTGAAACTCTTGGCATGCAACGTTTTTGTAACCTGAATCCTTTAGTGCCGGGGGTTCGTTAGATCTTTCCACTCCTTCTTCAAGTTCAGGGACCAGAATGATGGTCCGACCAATTCTTCACTGAGCTTCGGGAAGCATCAACTTTTGTGTTCCGGTAACTGCTTTTTTACACTATGGCCTTAGTCCTTCCACAAATGAATCCCTGCATATGATTAGACAGTGAAAACAGCAGAGTATATTTAGGTGGCACGTGGCTGGATTTATTTTCTCTTGGAAAGACCCTTCATCACAACCGAAGCTGTTTCGTTATTAGTTTTTTAACTTTGCTTATTATGTCCGGTTCAGTGTAATCCCCGTGAAGGCTCGACAGCCGTTTTCATTTTGGAAATATCTTTCAGCCGTTGAGTTCACGCAATCTAAATGTCCAAGCAGGCTGAGCTCCTTGTTCAGATAAAGCCAGTGGACATGTAAGAGGCTGAAACTACAGAAATAAACTTCCTCCCTTTCACTTTTCCTGCCTCTCCTAACGTTTTCATTCGTGCCCACCACAGTGTCATTGTTCAAAATTTAGACGAGGCTACAATCAACCAGGACAGGCCATTTCTCCCGTTTTCTTTTTTAATTTTTTTTAACATGTATTTATTTTTGAGAGAGAGAGAGAGAGAGAGAGCATGAGCAGAGGAGGGGCAGAGAGAGGAGACACAGAATCCCAAGCAGGCTCCAGGCTCCGAGCTGTCAGCACAGGGTCCGATGCAGGGCTCAAACTCACGACCTATGAGATCATGACCTGAGCCGAAGTCGGACGCTCATCCGACTGAGCCACCCAGGCGCCCCTCCCTTTTGATGTAAGTATTCTACTTGGTCATTGTCTTTTTTACCTTCTGTTGGAATACACATGTACCGCTTCTGATGAGCACACACAACGATGCGGGAATTACCCATGTGCCCCTAGGGGCCTAATCCATGCACCCGTGCAGCTCTTCTTTCTTTGGTTTGATAGAGATCTTTTTTTTCCTGCTTATTCGTGACTCTTAAAAATGTGCTAAACAACCTTTTAGTTACCTTGAAATCCACTGCTATGGGTGTTTAACTGAGTGCAGAAGAGAGAAACTTAAAATAATCAATGAATGTAGTTTGCTGCCTGGTCAGTGTCATCAGCATTTAATTTACTCCTTCCCTCAAGTGATTAAAATTAGCTTCCCTCTTTCCACTACTAGTTAGATGTAATGAAATTATCTTCTTCCTACCCCTTCCTACTGGGAGCTGGGATGGCTTAGCCACAGAAGGATCTTTACCTTTTCATGTCAAAAAGAAAGAAACAAAGAGGAAGAAAAGAAAAGAAAAGAAAAGAAAAGAAAAGAAAAGAAAAGAAAAGAAAAGAAAAGAAAAGGAAAGAAAAGAAAAGAAAAGAAAAGAAAAAAGAAAGAAAGAAAGAAAGAAAGAAAGAAAGAAAGAAAGAAAGAAAGAAAAGGAAGGAAGGAAGAGAGAAAGGAGGGAGGGAGGGAGGGAGGGAGGGAGGGAAGGAAGGAAGGGAAAGAAAGAAAGAAAGAAAGAAAGAAAGAAAGAAAGAAAGAAAGGAAGGGGGGGGAGGGAAGAAGGAAAGAAGGAAGGGAGGAAGGGAAGAAAGAAAGCTTGACTCTTAATAAATTAAATTTTCTTAAATAACAAATAATCTAATTTTGAAAATGTTTCCCTTGTTACCTTAAACTTGGTTGCAAATCAGAAGTGGTTCTAAATCAAAAGCATATATGACAGATTCCAACTACAAGCACCTGGGTCTCCTTGCAACAGAGTTTTGGAAGCCACCAGAACCTATCAGCCCCTTACATGGGGCGGGGTGGATATACTGGCAACCCAATACTTCTTGGGAGCAGCTCTCAACCAATAACAAATGGGCTTTGGTGGATAATACTCCATTTCCGCTGCCCCTCTGTTGGAATAGCTCTGCTCTGTGCTGTCCCCCCGTTGTCCGGTGGAGGAACGCTGGTGACCCACAGTCACGGCCTGTTAGACAGATGACCCCCCTTGATCTTCCCTTCCCCGTCCTATCTCTCTACTCTCCTACCAGTGCTTTTTGGGATCACCTTCCACACAAACACTTGCACTCAAATCCTTGTCTGAGAAGCTGTAGGGTTTTTTTTTTAAGTTTGTTTATTTATTTTGAGAGAGAGAAGGAGTGGGGGAGGGGCTGAGAGAGAAGGAGAGAGAGAGAATCCCAAGCAGGCTCCATGCTGGCGCACGGAGTCCAACATGGGGCTCGAGCCCACGAACCGTGAGATCAGGACCTGAGCCGACGTCGGACGCTTAACCGACTGAGCCACCCAGGTGCCCCGTTCAAAAGTGTCCTCAGTTTGAGACCGAAGGCCATTTGTAGGTTCTAGAAGGACTGGTTCTGAGAAACAGAAAGTTCAGTTTATTGCCATAGGCACTGGAACTGGTCTCACTGCAGAGGTTTTCGTAATGATTACTGTTAATACCATCACCATTTGCCCAGTGGCACCCGAATAAGAGAAAGACGTTTCTATACATCTTCCTCAATTCCTAAAGTTCAATTAGAAAACACAGGGGTGCCTGGGTGGCTCAGTCGGTTGAGTGTCCAACTTCAGCTCAGGTCATGATCTTGTGGCTCATGAGTTCAAACCCCACATCGGGCTCTCTGCTGTCAGCCGCTGTCAGTGTGGAGGACCCTCTGTCCCTATCATCCCCTCTGCCCCTCCCCAGCTCACGCTTTCTCTAAAATATATATATGTATATAATTTAAAAACAGAAAATACAATCCCCAGATGAATCAAGCTTAAAATACCTTTGTCCTTCGATGATGTAGAAATCACTTTTAAACCTGATTTCTTTCCAAGTTTGGTTAACAGACCTTTACCAATCATTGACTATAGGCCAGGCACAGCCAGCTCCTGAGAATACCAAGAAGAAATTCTCCTTGCCTGGTGCAACAGAAAGAGTTGTAGCTTTAAATCTAACAATCTAACATGACCATGAAAGACTTTTAAATGGCTTTTGTGTGAGTTGCTAAAAATAACCAAGAGTAGGCACACCCTTTGATCCTTTTATAAGGTACTGAGCCTATAAAGACATTAAGCTTATGTTTGATTTTGTATTTCAGTTTATTATAAAGAACACCTGATCTTAGATTTTATTTGACTAAAAAGAACATTATTGGGAAGGTCTGAGAGAAGTCTGTATATTAGCAGTAGTAGGTGAATTTTACTTTTCTAATGAGGATTATTATAAGAGAATGTGGCTTTTTGGAAATACACACTGAAGTATTTAGGGATAAAGGGACATCATCTCTGCACCTTACTACTCAATAGTTCTGGAAAAAATACATATATATTTATATTTATATAAATTTATAACATAAATTTATAATATATATATTTATAATTTTGTATATGTGCATACACACATATCTAGCTATACATTTGTCTAGACTGATAATATAGATATGTACATAGGCTGTATGTCTACAGCATATAAATACAGATTTGGATTCAGGCATAGATGCATATAAAGATATATTAGAGAGAGCACATGAAAAGAAAGAAGGAAATATAGTAAAATATTAATATTTGGGGAATCTCAGTAACCTATAACTAGGGATACTTTGCACTATTCTTGCTTCATTTCTTTAAGTCAGAAATCACGTCACAATAAGCTCTTTACAAAGACACTCAGCCTTACCTAATTCCCTTTTAACTAGCAATACCTATATTCACCATGTACGACCGGTCATATAGTCTGCGTGATGCTTCTTGGGTATAACTCATGACCATTTAAGCTCCTTTGGCTAAACAATGAGATGGCTCACATTTTTGTTGGGAAAAACTTCCTTTATCTTGCATCTCAGAGCCTACCCAACATTTGGATTGTGGAAGTAAGTGTACGATTCCACAACTTTACTAAAAAAAAAAATCAATGAATTGTACATTTAAATGGGTGAATTCTTTGGTAGGTAACTTTCACCTCAATAAAGCTGTGAAAATTCAAAAGACATCCCAAATACCAGGTTACCCAAAAAGGATTATGTTTCTCCAAAGAGAAACCTCTCATATTTAAGCAGGTAGAAACCAGGATAAACAATTAACAATAACCCCTGTTTGGGGCAGAGTAACAATAGTTACTCTGTATGCTTTGTTCCAGAGAATCCTCATATCTAACCTGCAAAATCTTAGATGCTACTGTCTCTAGAAAATTTACAGGCAAGAAAGCTGAGACTCTGAGAGGCCAAAAGAGATGCCCAAGTTTACCCAGCAAGACAGTGGCAGGGCTAAGATTCCAATCTGGCAAGGGCTGAGCCATCATTTTATTCTCTCCTTTAAAGACACCTCCTGGGTACGTGCTCTGGACATATTTGTAGCCTCCTCTGATCTACAACGAGGACTTGTACATCACCTCACAACACATCGGTAAATGGGAAAGAGATACAAGCACACTCGTTTAATTGACAGAATTTAATCCATCTTATAAAAGTGAACGTATATAATAGCTCTTTCTGATTTAAGAGACAACCAAAAAGCCTCCTGTAGGTTGCGTCTTTGTGAGTTATAAAAACAAAATCCATTTACCTATCTTTGACATTCTAATAAAAAGATAAGATTATGATCCTTGAGAATTATGTAGATGACAAACACACAAAAAAGCTGAAAGACAGGGAAAACGCAATAAATAAAATACCACATTGCCAAAAGCCAGGACAATCAGCATGGCTAACAAGAGGTAAATAAATTATGGTGTATCCATAAAATCAAATAGACTGTAGCCTTGAAAAATCATGTTTTCAAAGAATATTTAATGACATAGGAAAATGTTTAGGATATAATTTAGTGAGACAGTCAGGAGAGAAAACTCCACAAAAAAATATAACACCAAATTTGTCAAAAATAATTTCAGTATACACACACACACACACACACACACACACACACACATATATACACAAATAAATATGCACATTTATTTGTACTATTTGCATATATGCATGTTATTTGCAAATATGCATATTTATTTCAACAAAAAAATATAACACCAAATTTGTCAAAAATAATTTTGGTATACACACACACACACACACATATATATATATACAAATAAATATGCATATATATGTGTGTGTGTGCATATATACACACAAATGACACATATACAATGTGTCTGTGTGTCTGGAAGAAAAATGTACCAAAAATAATATTCACATTGGCTATCTCTGCATGGTGGGATAATTCATAAATTTTATTTTCTTGCTTACCTTTTTCTATATTTTGCAAGTAAACATGATTTCCTTTTTTAAAAAAAAATGTTTATTTATTTTTGACAGAGAGAGAGAGAGAGTAAGTGGAGGAGGGGCAGAGAGAGAGGGAGACACAGAATCCAAAGCAGGCTCCAGGCTCTGAGCTGTCAGCACAGAGCCCGACGCGGGGCTCGAACCCACAAACCGTGAGATCATGACCTGAGCCGAAGTCAGACACTTAACCGACTGAGCCACCCCAGTGCCCCTGATTTCCTTCAAAAATGAGATAAAACTACATCGAGAGATATTTTTAAGGAAACCATATTCATTAGAAACACAAACTTTTACCTAAAACCTTGCTCTGTAAAGAAGCTATTGCCTAACTGTGATACTGATGGGTGTTATGTGTGACATTTTACGTGGAGAATTGATATCTACCTTCTAGAATGAATTTTTTTCCTCTGTTCCATTTGAAACCAATTTGAGAGGCGCTCCCAGGATGCCACCTCTCCTATCCCAGCAGGATCCTCACTGCCAGCCCCAGATAACTCTGTTCAGATGAAACGGGGACCTTTTTGGTGTCCACTCCCTGACAGCTTTGAAAATCATTTAGCTTCTATCATGATGGATACTCCCTGCCTAAAATGATGGATGGGCAGCATCTGAAAAAGGATGACATAAAATTTGAAAAATGATATGAGTGCTGGTGGACGGACATTTTTTTTTTTAAAGAAAAGTTGACATAAGTTTGAAATATAGCATGGAGGACTGTTGTCTCATTTTTCTCTCTCGGAAGAAATCAGTAGCTGTTCTTTATCAATATGCTCTTTGGGGAAGAAAACCTATATTCAAGTTAAAATGAATTCTTTTCCCCTCCTTAAAAAGCACGTGGGTAAGGCTTAGGAGTGAATTCCTTCATTCACTCCCTCAACAATTTATTGAGCGCCTATTATATGGAGGTTATTGGTTAGAGGCTGGGGATGTAAAGATGAATTCGACACAGGCCCTGCCTCCCAGGATCCCAGAGCCCAGCAAAGTGACAGATGGGTAAACAGATCATTATAATCCAATGCAGTGTGAAGGAGGACAGAAGATGGCAGAGAATAGTAGGGATGGAAGTCAGTCTTGAAGGGCAAAGAAGGGTATCCAAGCAGCCTTCCTTGAGAAGATGACGTACAAAATGAGTCCCTTCCGATGCTTGAATATTTCTAATATTGTCTTGGCTAGATCTTGATTATCTGCTCATGAATCATCGACCTACTGACTCAGAGGCACACTTTTTCTCAGGAGCCATTGTACTTCTTCAACAATTCAAGACCACCTCCCGATGGTGGGTTGGCCTGCGCCCAGAGAATCCCAGTTCCTTCAACAGATTAACTTTCAAATGTTTCATCAACTTCAACCAAGCAAGGATTTGCCCCAAGGGTGAGATAATGTCTCCCCTCTTTCCTCTCTGCCCTCCCCACAATTATGTAATGCGCATGGATGTTATCAAGGTATCTATCTTCCCAGTTGGGAGGGACGGGCGCATGCTCATGTTACCTCAGGTGTTAGGGTTTATCGTAAGACTACGAAGGGAATTAAGGAAAACAGGACTCGCCTCACACCCAGGCCCCAAGGACATACAGTGCATCCAACAGGAGCCATGCAGAAGCCATCATGGCCTCTGGGAGCTGGGCCCTCTGAAGCTGGCATTCTCCTGGCTCTAGCCTGTGGTCTGACATCGTAATGCCTCGGCTACTGTCGGCCTCTACAGACGACTCTGCACTTTCTACCCTTTGAGTCACCAACTCCAGGCCTCCAAGCACCATAATACCCGCCAGCCAGCTCCCTTATCTCTGTGCCCATTTGCTGGCCTAATTCAAGTTCAGAGTACCTCTAGTCTTGCAGCTGGAAGAGCTTAACTAGAAGAACATGCTAACACAATACAATCTATCTTTCTATATTGATGTTTAAAGTATTTTTGTTTTATAAAGAATGCGTATATACACAAAATACAAAGGTTTTGAAACTCTAACATGCTATAGGCCTAAAACAGCCTATGTACCATGGAGGAAATAGTCTTAGGGAGGTAGCTAACTTTG
The DNA here is from genome assembly GCF_022837055.1 of Prionailurus viverrinus. Lineage (NCBI taxonomy): Eukaryota > Metazoa > Chordata > Mammalia > Carnivora > Felidae > Prionailurus > Prionailurus viverrinus. The sequence goes on from NC_062563.1 coordinate 9,736,828, forward strand.
TTTAAGGAAATGCTCTGATTCAAGGGTGTGAGTGGCCATAGCAGGTCAAACAAAAGATAGAGCTAAAACTTCATGTCTTAGAAAGAAACGGGATGTCCTGGGGCACCTGGGTGTTGAGCGTCCGACTTCAGCTCAGGTCATGATCTCACAGTTTGTGAGTTCGAGCCCCGTGTCGGGCTCTGTGCTGACGGCTCAGAGCCTGGAGCCTGCTTCGGATTCTGTCTCCTTCTCTCTCTGCCCCTCCCCACTTGTGCTCTGTCTCTCCGTCTCTCAAATGTAAAAAAATTTTAAAAAGAAAGAAAGAAAGAAACAGGATGTCCTGTAATGAGCAAGACGGCTCCCACTGAACCAAAAATGATCTGACCCCCGGCGTTAGTGCTGCGGTTGAGAAATCATCCTCTGTTATAATGGGCATGACACGATTCATGTTTTGATTTGCCCTACCAGGCTGTGAACTCCCGGAGAGCTGGGGTCATGTCTTACGCACCCTTGCACCCCCATTCCTCGGCACAGAGCAGGTCTCAATACACATTTGCACAGAAGAATCACGACACATTAGTGAACAAAGAAGCTCCTGCTGGCTTTCCCCCGAGGACGCCGCATGGAGTTGCCCAGGGTGCAGCAACTCAACTGAAGGTCAATCCCTGGATTCCAAACATCTGTCCTTGTGACCTCTGGTTGGGGCTCACCCTGAAAGCATCATTGGTTATTCTGACTGTGTTATCCTGATACGTTCCATCTCTCCTAGTTGATGGTCACATGAGCCCCCTGTTGGACCTGTCGTGGCCACCCTGCAACATCACCAGGTTTCTTCCTGAAGTCCCCCACCCAGCCACCACCACCAAGTGAATTTTACCGACTCTACAGAAACCCCAATATCCCAAACTGCCCTCTAAATTTAGTGATGATCTATTATTATTTGATGTCGTAAGCAGCAGATAGAAAACCCAGTTTCCTTCTCCAGATTAAGCGATTTGGGATGCCACGCAAGAAGCCATTGAGAAAGAACAATTTTTTGTTTAATTATACAGGGGAAGAAAGTGAAAGAGAGGGGCGCCTGGGTGGCGCAGTCGGTTAAGCGTCCGACTTCAGCCAGGTCACGATCTTGCGGTCCGTGAGTTCGAGCCCGCGTCAGGCTCTGGGCTGATGGCTCAGAGCCTGGAGCCTGTTTCCGATTCTGTGTCTCCCTCTCTCTCTGCCCCTCCCACATTCATGCTCTGTCTCTCTCTGTCCCCAAAATAAATAAAAACGTGGGAAAAAAAAAAAAAAAGAAAGTGAAAGAGAAATAAAAAAGGAAAAGAAGTGGAAAGAGGAGACAACACAGAATCGATCCTTCCAGCTACGATCTCAGCCACGTCCAGTCTTTGGGGTTCCGGGAGCAACCCTGGATGGGTCTTTGGACATGTTTGGGTCTCACGATTAAAGAGATCTCACTATAACACAGGCACTTACTTCATGGAGGACCAAATGGAGAAACGCATACAAAATGCTTTGAGGGCACCTAGCACATCCTAAATGCCCCAGAGATATTAATCACTGCTGTCCTTACTACCACTTAAGAACAGCCAAGGATTTGTTACTGACATTTTTTTCCTGACCACAAGATGGAATTTCCATCTGGAGACGATTGAGGAACATTTTTAAATCCTCCTGGTGCTTCTCTCCCAAAGCAGAAGTGTCCCCCAAGGGTAATGTTTAGAACTGGGGAGGGGGTACTTTGATTTGTCACTGTGACGAGGCATCACTCAGCATGAAATACTGGGGGCCTGGGGATGCTAACCATCGTGCCGTGCACAGGACAGTCCCGCAGAGAGGAGAACTGGCCTGCTCCACGTGCCAGTCGCGCTCCCACTATGAGAAACCCTGAGCCAAATGTCCCTCAAAACCGTCTGAAGTCCGCCATATGCTCCGTGAGCTGCCAGCTTTCCAAACGGTGTCACGTCAAATGTTAGCTGTTGGATGTAGCAGGCTCTCCTGTGGGTGGCAATCCACTGAGCTAGGAATGCCAGGGTGAAAAGAAATTCGCAAGGAGAGGAAGGGGATTGAAAGTGAGTACAATTAAAAATAGCCTCCCGTTTTTATAGGACCCTGATTGGATTTCTCCCTCGTAGTACAACAGGCACTATAAATTAGGATTGCCGAGGCTGGCCCAAGCTTGGAGACACTCCTGTCTCCCGGTCCATTTTCGGCTTGGTGTAGCACCATTTAGAAATGAAAGCAACAGGATTAATGTCTCATTGCATTCTGTAAAGACAAAAAATAGTTCCCAGCATGAAGAGGCAGAGGGATGCCAAATTTCAGTCTCAAATAAAATTTCGTTCCTTGCTAAAATTCACTGCAAATGGCCATCTATCTTGGAAACTGTAATTTACACTTCACTATGGATGTGACAGAAGAAACCTAAAATGATTTTTGGAAAAGACAGCAGATGAGGGGGCAAAAAAAAAAAGAGAGAGAGAGAGAGAGAGAGAAACCACACTGATTCTATTTTTCCTCCTGCTTCTTATTTGTCTTCTCTTTTCCTATTTTTTTCTGTAGCCAAAATGCTCAAATATTTCTTTTAAAAAATTGAATGGATCAGAGAAACCATCATCCTATTTTGTCTTATGATCCATTCCTGCCTTTTATTCTCTCTCCATCTGCCCCCCAGTGAAGGGCACTATTTTTTTAATTCCTTTTTTTTTTTTAAGTTTATTTATTTATTTTGAGAGAGAGAGAGGACACATGCAGGAGAGAGAGGGGGGGAGAGAGAGAATCCCAAGCAGGCTCCACACTGTCAGTGCCGAGCCCGACATGGGGATCAGACTCACGGAACTGTGAGATGGTGGCCCGAGCCAAAACCAGGAGCCAGACGCTTCACCGACTGAGCCATCCAGGCGCCCCCAAGGGCAGCATCTTAATCCTACGGGCCAAGGTTTGTGAGAGTTGCTATACTTCAGTCAACTGCTACGTATTAAATTAACATCCATGTTATGCCAACAAGGCGAATGTTCCCGCTAGAACATATTTAACCAGAAACGGAGGATACACAACCGTCCTTCCAGGCTTCGCGATCCAGTATAAAGCATGAAGATATACCTACAAGGCCACACATACCCACTCAACAAAGATCCAGCGTGCTGTTGTGCTGGACCCTAGGCCTATTGGGTCCAAGAGGCATTTTGTCTTGTCTTCATGGAGCCTACAATCTCGATGGGGAAACAGATCGGCACTAAGTGGACAAACCACTGAACAATGTGAGCAGAGAGATAAAGGAGACAGTTGTCGTAACAGAGAATTAAAGAACGACGGGGGATGAATTTATCTGAGGTGCTAACACTGAAGAGCGGATTTGCTACTTAAAGAACAAAGGCAAGGGCGCCCGGGTGGCTCAGTCAGTTAGGCGTCCGACTTCAGCTCAGGTCAGGATCTCGCAGTTTGCGAGTTCGAGCCCCGCGTCGGGCTCTGTGCTGACAGCTCGGAGCCTGGAGCCTGCTTCGGATCCTGTGTCTCCCTCTCTCTCTGCCCCTCCCCTGCTCGTGCTCTCTCTCTCTCAAAAATAAACATTAAAAATTTAAAAAAAAAAAAGGAAAGAACAAAAGCAGGTAAGAGTCAGGGCCTGGGAGTTCTAGGCGGACAGGAATGCTGGTCTGAAGGTTCTAAATGAGAAGAGAATTCTCCTGGTTCAGAGGGAGGCCCGTGAGGCAGAGACAAGGGCCTGAGACAAGGTCACGGAGGAGGCAGGAGTCAGACAGAGTGCAATAGGACGCCAGTGACAGTGACAAGGGGGGCTAAGAGCCCCACAGGGGCGGCGTGTGTTTTACGAAGGTGTCTGCTCCCACGCAGAACGCAGAAGAGAGGGTGTTGGGAGCGTTGGCAGGAACCGGCTCTCCGGCAATCCGGGACAGAGATAACAGCAGCACTCCCCAGCTCCTAGAAGGTAAAGCGAAGAAGTGTGGGCCCGCAGGAGATGCATTTGCTCCCAGGGAGCAAAGACAGGAGTCGTGTGGCAAGAGGAGCAGTCCAAAGCAGCTCTGGGGTTTCTGGCTCCAGGAAGCACTGGCCAAGCTGAGATCCTGAGGCTCAAGTTGGGGAGTTGACACTGGGAAGAGGACAACGTTGCCAATATTTGGGGGCTGCAGCGGTCAGGCAAGGTCAGGAGACGCATGCGGTGTGGGGAGCCCCGTCACGGCGCATTGGGGGGGGCTTCTGAGGTGGGCAGGCAGGACCGGAGACTGAGACAAGCACTCACAGGGCACGGAAACGGTCTCCCAAAGGCCAGCCGCCACATTTCAGTCAACTCAACCGGCTGCGCACACTCAGGCTGAGTCGTAGCAACGCCACACCTGACAGTTAAGAGCGTGGGCTCTGGAGTGAAGCGTGAACCCTGTCGAAGTTCTATCACCTCCTGGCTGTGCTGAACCTCTCCGTGCCTCAGTTTCTTTGTCCGCACGATACGGGCGATGACAAATTTGTTATCTGCCGCACAGAAGAGCACGGAGGATCATACGTGATAACGTGTGACATGGGCTTACCCTGGTGATTAGCACACAGAAAGAATGCAGTAAACCTTAGTGGCCATTACTAGGCTTTTATTATTTTTACAAATGCCGCCCCTTTCGAAGGGCCAAATCTGTTTTTTCACGGTTGGAATCTGTCAGGGCTTATTCCGAAGAACCTTGAGTATCAGGGACTCACTAATGTTTTACGATATTTTACCTCACTTTATGGTAGTCATTTATGACAAGACCAGTATGACATAAACTGCCATAAAGCAAAGGAGAGCAATCCCACAAATGACTATAAATCAAGGGACGCCACTGAAAGGGGTCATAAAGGAAAGGAAATTGAGGGAAACGGGAGCGAGGGAGAGTGTGAAATTGGGAGCTGGCCGCACAAACTTTGAGAGAGTAGAATTTCAATTGGGAACTAAAAAAAAAAAAAAAACAAAAAAAAAATCGATGGATGTCTTCCGGGGTTGTTTAAATTTCACACACACGTTTCTAGACAAATATGGTATACTTTCATGGTTTCAAAGAGAAATACATTATTTCATGTCCTACTGTTACGCATTCTTTATCGAGAACGCTATTTCTAACCCTATCAGTGTGTTTGGGATCCATATTAGACTTCAGAGATTTTTAGAATTCACAAGACGAGGAAGTAGTTTTGCAGTTAAGGAACTATTGATGTCCCCAGATTCTGTGGGAGCCCCACTGGCTAAAAGGGATTTCTTAATAAGCACAACTTTTGCTTTTCCAGGTATGTGTTTGTGTGTGTGTGTGTGTGTGTGTGTGTGTGTGTGTGTGTGTTTGTGTGTGTGTAGTTTTGTGGGTTTTTTTGTTTTTTTTTTTTTTTTGGTGGAGCTTACCATAATGAGTGGAGACTCAGAGACAGTATATAGATGCAGCACGCTTAGAATAATTCCACTCTGGTATGTGCGGATAAACAGGAGGGATGGAAAGATCAAGTAACACCGTTTTCAACCCTTGTTGAGTAGACTTTGCTCAACTTTTTTAAAAAAATGTTCTATTTATTTTTGAGAGAGCACACGTGGGGGCGGGGCAGAGCGAGAGGGACAGAGGATCCGAGGCGGGCTCTGTGCTGACAGCAGGGAGCCTCATACGGTGCTTGAACGCACAAACCAAGAGATCACGACTTGAGCCGAAGCCGGACACTCAACCTACTGAGCCACCCAGGAGCCCCTGCTTTGTTCAACCTTTAAACAGAATCACAAGACCAAACTAGGGCAACAGGTTTGAACCAACTTCTGATTATATCTTTCCTCACTGTGTGAAGAAAAGTCAAGCAATAAATGGAAACAGGATGGAAAAGCAACATAAACATACAAAATATTACCTTCCATTTTTGTGACAGAAAATACATGTGACCAAGAGCCACCGCCACCCCAAGTAGCATCTTTGAAAGTACCTGCAATAAATGATTCAAGTGATTTTGAAATCAAATCTTCTTTCCGATGCGTTGAAGTTTTGCCTCAGTACAAGAATGCCCCACTTTATTTTTGTTATATTAAATATAATTTATTGTCAAATTGGTTTCCATACAACACCCGGTGCTCGTCCCAACTTTAAGTGCCCTCACTTTAAACGTCCTTAAATTGAAGGATCCCTTTATAACATAATCACTCTCCCTCCCAATGGTGCAGTTTATTCAAATGACAAAGTATGTATTTGGACTTTTCACAAAGCACAGCCCCTCCGCTTTTCAAGGTGCATTGACCTTCTGGAGCGGGGTTTGTCCTGCGTTCCAGTGTAGACTTAACACACAAATGCCAGGTTCCTCCCAGGAACTACCCCTCTGCCAGTGCGTGGGCTGGCGCACAAGATGAGTTTGTATCAGGAAGTCTAGACGATGCAGTGAATAGACAGAGAATTCTGTGCCTGCCTCACAGACGTCAGAAATCCGGAGCAGAGAGGCAATTCTGCCATCAGCTTCCACCTCTGCATTTGTAGATGCCTCTTTTATTTTTTTTTTATTTATTTTTTTTTAATTTTTTTTTTCAACGTTTATTTATTTTGGGGACAGAGAGAGACAGAGCATGAACGGGGGAGGGGCAGAGAGAGAGGGAGACACAGAATCGGAAACAGGCTCCAGGCTCTGAGCCATCAGCCCAGAGCCCGACGCGGGGCTCCAATTCCCGGACCGCGAGATCGTGACCTGGCTGAAGTCGGACGCTTAACCGACTACACCACCCAGGCGCCCCTGTAGATGCTTCTTTTAAAAGAAGTGGTGGGTTTTTTTTTTTCCTTTGCTTTTGCCATCTTTAGGTACTGCCTCTTATATTTTTTATTCTCGTTCTCACATAAAGAACTTTCCGATACTGCAGGTCTTGGGGTTTTTTTGTTTTCTCGCTTACTTTATTTGGTTTATTTCTTTGATACCTAATTAGCCACGATGGTCTCCCTTCTCTCTGGTCAAAAAATGGCATCTCTTGGCTCCGATGTGGCCGTCTATCTTAGGGAAATATTTGGACTAGGCAAAATTGACTAATAATTACCAAAAAAAAAAAAAGTGGACATGTACCAAATGTCCGCTGAAAGGGAATCTTAATTTAATCATGGTATATCCATTCAGTAGAATATTATGCTAAAGTTTAGAGGATATAAAAGAATGGGGGACTGGATGGCTCAGTTGGTTAAGTGGCCAACTCTTGATTTCGGCTCAGGTCATGATCTCACAGTGCATGAGTTCAAGCCCTGAATTGGGTTCTGTGCTCACAGCTCGGAGCCAGCTTCAGATCCTCTGTCTCTCTCTCTCTGCCCCTCCCCCACTTGCTTGCTTGCTCTCTCTCTCTGTCTCTCTCTCTCTCTCAAAAATAAATGTTAAAAAAATGAAATGCTATATAGAATGGCATGCATTGATATTTACATAGAAAGATACATAACCACACACCCATAGCTTGAAAATCTGGTAGTATATATATCAATCTGGGATCAATGGTTATCTCTGAAGTGTAGGCATTTCTTTTTTTTTTTTTTAACATTTATTTTTAAAAGAGGGAGAGATAGAGCATGAGCAGGGGAGGGGCAGAGAGAGAGAGGGAGGCACAGAATGCAAAGCAGGCTCCAGGCTCCGAGCTGTCAGCACAGAGCCTGACGCGGGGCTCGAACACACGAACCGTTGAGATCATAACCTGACCCGAGGTCGGATGCTCAACCGACTGAGCCACCCAGGCGCCCCAGAAGGGTGGGCATTTCTGAGAAAAGCTTCATTTTCCATTCTTTATACTCCTTCACACAATGGATATGTATCATGGGTTTTAAAAAATACTATTATTTTGGAAAATGTGTTGAATAACATCTCAGTTTTATTTGCACACACAAACATCAGCATAGAAAATATTAATGGCAGTTGTCTCCAAGAGGTGAGAATATTTGGGATTTTCTTTTCATGATTTTTTTTTTCTATTTTCAAGTTTCCTCCAGTGAACATATTATTAATTTGATAATAAGGGGAATTTAAAGTTTTTAGAAATGCCCTCAAAATAAGGCATAAAATAAGTCATGAGAGGTGTGCCCCTGTCCTCCCCAGCCCCAGCACATGACCCGGGAAGGGGCCTCTCGCACACTGGAGCAGACATGCGGAACAAAGAGAGCCTAGACAAAATGTGGCCCCAGAAGGAATAAAACAGTGGCTTTATATGTGACAGAATAGCAGTTTCTGGCTCCAGATCCCAGGAGGGATTGCCATTTCCAATTACGGGCTCCTTTAGGCTTTCAGGGAAATACCCTCACTGGCATAGGCTTTGGAGAGCTTCTGTTCTAGAAACTGCCTCTAAAAACGCGAGTCGCACAGCATCTTGTCCGTCGCCGGGTCCCTGGTTTCTAGAGCAGTGCCTAATACTTGCTACACATTTGTCAGATGAGCTAATGAGCTCAAGGACTAATGCAAATAAAGTGGGGCGGGGCCTTGGGCAAAGAGAGAGAGAGAGAGAGAGAGAGATGGCATTTTTGAAAAGAAAATCCACCAGATGACGGCATACAAACGGCGGACACGTCTCTCCAATTCGGGTATGTGTGATTGCAGCGCAAAACATTCCCGAAAAACTGAAATCAGTTTTCCAACCTTCGTGACTGACATCACCTAGCCCTACGTGACAGCCTCCCACATGCAAGGAGCTGGCGAGGGGACACCTGAAGGAGCTTGTGCTGGCCAACGCTGGGAGGCAGAGAGAGGCCTCGAATTGGGCGTGTGATATCCAAACACACAAGCGCTCCGCGAGCCCATGTATACGCAACGAGGCTGAGAGCCTCTCTTTTTTCAATGAAGTAGGTTACATTACCCAAGAAGCAGAGCCTCAAATGATTTCTTGAAGGAGCAAAAAAAAAAAAAAATAGGACGTGCTCCAAGAGTACGGCAGTGGAACCCACTCCAACAGATAAAACCTCAAAAAAAAAAAAAAAAATCTGACTTATCTCTCCTCCTATAGCCTGGTAGGTATGTTAGAGATGACCCAATTTTATGGGGAACAGCCATAATCGAGAGGAAACATAAAGGTAGGAGTCCAGGGCGGAATTCTATCAGTTGCCTTGACAGGCAAGAAAGAAAGAAAGAATCGATAGCAGCATGCAACATTAGAGAGACTGTCTTACATCTGTTTTGCATAATGCTCTTCCGTCCTTTCTTCCCTGGCCACGAAGATTTTTTCTTTTCTTTTCTTTTTCTTTTTTTTTTCTGGATCTTTCCAAATAAATTCGAGGGAAGAAAGGCCAGGTGTGGAGAATAAGGAAAACACAACCCATTCTCTATCTTGTAACTTGGCTCAACCAGTAAGAATCATTTTCTGAGACAGAAGGAGCCTTGATGAGGATGATGCGTTTGTGGCTACCCTGCTTAAGAAAGTAAAATAAATGAACAGAAGGATGGCGGAGGGGAGGAGAAGCTGCTATCCGGGTGTTCGACGCGGCCACCGCGTTCCCATTATTACGCTGTCTCTTTGTATTACTTTTGATTTATAACGTAATTGAGGAACTATAGAAATGTTCGGGGCGGCGGCACAGCTTTAAAGATGACAAAATTGTTTGCTAATTATTGTCTTTAAATTCGGTTAATGATTGAAGTGTTCGTTCTCTGGGTTCCTTTCAGGTGGGACCACCGTCGGAGGAGGGCCCCGGGCGGAATGTATTGTCGAGTCAGAAAGGCGAGTTTCATAATTTTGTTGTATTTCCCCCCCTTGGTTGACCTTTTAAAGGAAGAGATAGACAGTAAATTAAAATTCTGGGCACTAGGGCTGGATCGCAAACCTTAAGGTGAGTCACTGCATTTTGTTTTGTATTTAGATGAGAAATCGTTGCTTGTGTTTACACATTTTTTTCTTTCCAGCGTGCGCTGCTCATTATCTTAAGGGAAAGAATATTGCCATGATTATTAGTAAGGCTGGTGATGAGGTTACTGAACCATTTGGAGTTGACTTTCCTTTTGTAATGCATAATTACAGGGGTTTATTTACAGTCTTTGTGGGGTTTTTTTTTCCCCTGCTTTTTAATGATTCACATTTTTATTCTTTGTTCTCTCCCCTGTGAAGGGGAGGATTTCTCCTTTTTTAGGATAAATTATTGTTTGGAGTGCTACATTATTCCCTGGAATGCTAGAATTAAAGAAAAATTTTCAAAACTAAATAAATAAAGAGCTAACCTCACTACAGTAATGTTCTCAAGATCTGGAAAAAGCAGACCAAAAAAAAAAACAAAAAAAAACCAAAAACCAAAAACCAAAAAAAGCAGGCACAGAGCCATTATTCAACTAACACGTTTCCCACTTGTATGGCAATCCTGGGGCATATTATGTTGTAAAACATCTTATTCCCCTTCTAATTCCTTAGATTGTTCCAGATGCTCTTTAACCATAAAGAAATGTGATGATAATTTTTTTTAAAGCTGCATCATCTGTTTCTATATCTGACTTCCCTAAGATGTGCCCGTTAGTTTGGGAAGTTGAAATCAGAAGCAAGTTCCTGTGTATGGTTCATTTGCACATAAATGGGGATGAAAGGGCACAAAATAAGTGCTTAATGAATGTAAACTACTATTTCCTAAAGTTTGCTAATCATGCCTTTGGTAGACAGAAGGTGGGTTGGCATGATTCATACCAAAATTTTTATTTTAATATTTAATGTGTATCAATAAGGATGCCCTTGGCTATGAAAAGTAGAGATTATTTGTGAATAATCATTTTCAGCCAATACAAACTTTAAAATAAAAATTACCTTAAAACAAGGGTTGGCCAGACTATAGCCCACAAGTCAAATGTGAACCATCGTCTGTTTTTTGTATGGTCTGCAAATCAAGAACAGTTCTGAGGGGCGCCTGGGTGGCGCAGTTGGTTAAGCGTCCGACTTCAGCCAGGTCACGATCTCGCGGTCCGTGAGTTCGAGCCCCGCGTCGGGCTCTGGGCTGATGGCTCAGAGCCTGGAGCCTGTTTCCGATTCTGTGTCTCCCTCTCTCTCTGCCCCTCCCCTGTTCATGCTCTGTCTCTCTCTGTCCCAAAAATAAATAAACGTTGAAAAAAAAAAAAAAAAAAAAAAGAACAGTTCTGAATATTTGCAAACAATTTGGTGATGATGCACACTAAAAAAAACAAAAAGAGGAAAAAAAAGAATCCCATTCTTCTCATTAGTAAAGCTTTGCTATAAAAAATTATACCCTATTAATTATATTTTGAATTTCATTAACAAATAATTGGTAGAAATTTGTTTTGCCTGTCAATCTGTAAGTACCTCTATAATATTCTTGATTTTTGCCTCTCGGCCTGTAAAGCCTAAAATATTTACTATCTGGCCCTTCACTATTGTCCCATAGAGCACGAGGCCCAGACATAGAGCAACTCTCCGCCGGTTAAGAGAGTGGTTCTAGAGGCGCCTGGGTGGCTCAGTGGTTAAGCATCCAACTTGGGCTCAGGTCATGATCTCGCGGTTTGTGGGTTTAAGCCCCGCGTCAGGCTCTGTGCTGACAGCTCAGAGCCTGGAACCTGCTTCGGATTCTATATCTCCCTCTCTCTCTGCACCTCCCCCCTCCTCTCTCTAAGATGAATAAACACACACATACATACACACACACAAAGAAAGAGAGGGGGAGAGGAAGGGGGGGGAGAGAGAGAGAGAGAGAGAGAGAGAGAGAGAGAGAGATTCTATGATTCATCAACACAGAGATTCTTTCCACGTGTCCACACTGCCATCCATCCTTATAGTGTGAGCTTTACCTACAGGCTAGTTTCTTTCATGGTCATAAGATGAGTTTCTTTAGCTCCAGAGATGTAGAAATATCACCCTCCAAATAAGAAAACCTTTTCCAGAAATATGCCAGTGGACCTCTCCTTACCTCTCATTGGCCAGAACTGGGTCATACGACTGTGCCCAAACCAATCACTGAAGAAGGGAATAAAGTTTTATGACTGGCTTAGACTGGTTAGGTTCTACCTTCTGGAAGTGGTCAGCTTTCCTTGAAGCATGCTATTGCATGGAGAGAGGAAGGTTGGATAACCCAAAATACTGGGGTTCTGTTAAAGAGAGGGAACAGGGGACATGGACAGTGGATAGCAATCTATGTCATGTTTGTGTATTAGGAAAATCTAACATTAGCCCATTGAACCATGCCATCATAGTTCTTATTACTCAGGATAAGGCTAATTTTACAAAGACTATTTAAATAAAAATATTAAAGAGTAAGGAAAGGCCATGGCAAAAATTAGGGTACACAAAAGGTTAAATTACAAAATGACAGAGATTTAGACACTGCTACATGTTGGCCATTGTTTAGGCTATGCTGTGCTCTTTGCTTAGGAACTCCTATTCATTCTTCAAAGCCCATAGCAACTGTTGGTGCAGGGATCTGAGCTGATCTCCACCTTTTCTGCTCCTGGAGGATTAGTTTCTCCCAGAGCACCGACTTTCTCTTACATCTCTTCTAACAACGACCAGGTTGTGTTATTTACATACCCACTTCGGACTGGGAATACCCTATGTATCATTTCACCATTCATCGAACATTTGTTGAGTACCATCTACATGGCTCCCAGACAACATTTTTATGTTCATTTCGAACCCTGGCGACTAAGGCAGGGACGTATGTGACCTGCTTATGTGTTTGTACAAATGAAGAACTGATCAAATAATTTCATGAATCGACGGTATCTTTGCAAGTTTGACGAAAGGAGAAAATACATTTTGAACCCCTTCCACTCTAGCAAACTCCTATTGAATCCAAAGTGAAACCAATCAGTCTCATTAAATCGCTGAAATTTGAGTTACTTTTAGAAATAGGCTCAGAATGGGGCGCCTGGGTGGCGCAGTCGGTTAAAGCGTCCGACTTCAGCCAGGTCACGATCTCGCGGTCCGGGAGTTCGAGCCCCGCATCAGGCTCTGGGCTGATGGCTCGGAGCCTGGAGCCTGTTTCCGATTCTGTGTCTCCCTCTCTCTCTGCCCCTCCCCCGTTCATGCTCTGTCTCTCTCTGTCCCAAAAATAAATAAAAAAGTTGAAAAAAAAAAAAAAAAAAAAAAAAAAAAAAAAAAAAAGAAATAGGCTCAGACTAAAACGTCTCTGGGGCAGGACTGGATTCGTGCATGGATTATGGGAGGTAAGGCCTTTCGCTCCACACCATTAGCTCTTTATCATTTTGCTCTAGTTTAGGAGCATCTGTAACTAACTTTCCCTCTTGTAAGGGAGTCCCCTCCAAACAAACAAAAAAAAGAACAAACAACAAGAAACAAAACAAAACAAAAACAAAAAAACAATAACTAAAAAACTAAAAAGGGGCTCCTGTCACCGTCTAAGAATAATTTTATTTCTAATTTGCTTGAATTAATTTGTTTCATGTTTCTTCATTTTTGAGAGAGAGCACATGAGCCAGGTAAGGACAGAAAGAGAGGGGGACAGAGGGCCCAAAGGAGGCTTTGAGCTGTCGGCACAGAGCCCGACAATGGGGCTTGAACTCACACACTGCGAGATGGTGACCTGAGCTGAAGTTGGACACTCAACTGACTGAGCCACCCGGTTGCCCCTTGAATAAAATTTAAATTTAAAACTTTATCACCTTACTCCCTTACTCGGAATGCTTTAATGACATCTCATGCCTCTCAGGATAAAGGAAAAAGCCTTCAGGATGCTTTACGGACCCAGTTAACTTCACCCAGACCTTCCTTTCTTTCCAGTCTCACACTGCTCCCTCTCTTCTCTGTGGCTCTGTCACAGCCACACTGGCTTGCTTGCTGTATTTCCCACATGAAGCTTCTCCTACCTCAGGACCTTTGCTCATGCTTTCCCTTTGCTCCCAGTGCTCTCCAACTCCAGAGAGGTCTCAGATTATGCGTTACTTCCCCAGGGAAGCCTTCCTGGTCCCTCCAAACTAGACTGGGCTCCCATATCACATGTTCTCATGGTCCTTGGATTTTTTTTTCCTGCAAAACAGTTATCTTTTTTTTTTTTTTAATTTTTTTTTTCAACGTTTATTTATTTTTGGGACAGAGAGAGACAGGGCATGAACAGGGGAGGGGCAGAGAGAGAGGGAGACACAGAATCGGAAACAGGCTCCAGGCTCTGAGCCATCAGCCCAGAGCCTGACGCGGGGCTCGAACTCACGGACCGCGAGATCGTGACCTGGCTGAAGTCGGACGCTTAACCGACTGCGCCACCCAGGTGCCCCAAAACAGTTATCTTTTAATTAAATTCATCCCTCGTATCATTATGTGTTTGATTTCTGTTTTCCCCATGAGAAGGCAAGGTCCGTGAGGTTAGGGAACTGTGCATCATAAACTGCTGTATCTGCACTTGGAATAGGGTCTGGCACATAGGAGGTCTTCAACAAAGATTGGTTGAATAAACTAACAAATGAGCCTGTCCTCACAGCAATAAGGTCACTGCCTGGGCCAACTTCTATTGGCCAATCTTCCAGAATCACAGGAATTCCAAAGTCATTTTCTCTTGACAACAAATACTCTTTTCTGCATTCACCCAACCAAGATTTATTGAGTGCCTGCTGTGCGCCGGGATTCTAGCAGTTCGCTGAAGATACAACCATGAACAAAACGACCAAGACCCAGGCCTCACGGAGCTCACGTTCTAGCTGTGAGACCCGAAATGAACAAGTAAGCATGTAAACCATCACGAAATGTCAAACAGCAACACAGACTATAAAGAAAGCACCTGAATTCTCTTTGAAAATATGCTTTCGTGGTGGTGGTGGTGCCCTTTTCCAAAAATTGCCTTTCTGTGCTAGGAAAAAGCACAGTCACGATCAATTTCGCAAGGATCTGAGCACAGCTCACTCTTCACCCCAGCGAGTAAGGGTCTGTTTACATGAGGATCTCCTTCCTGAGTAGGAAACAGACAGCAAATAATATATTTCAGGGTTAATTTAACTTTTCAAATTACAAATTCATCTAAAGCACCATCCACTGCCAGGCGATAACTCAGGTGCTGCCAGCTTTTAAGTACTGTGGCGACGGGCTGGTGTTCAACTCCTAACACACTTCTTAAAAGATGGCCACCCTGGGGTTTAGATCAAGCCTACATAATCATATATTGAGGCTTGCCTTATTTATTTCCATGTTTCTGAAGCACCATTAATCATTTTTCTAAGATGGCCGACATGTTACATAATTAATAAAACACAGGAGCTTAGGAAGAAAGCCCAGAGAGAGAGAGAGAGAGAGAGAGAGAGAGAGATCCAGCCAAACACTGAGAAACGGAGTCATTTTTTGGTACCCATGAAGTCATTTTTTGGTACTCAGTCTTCAGAAGATCAAGTCTTCACTGGAGAAATAGGAAGCAACCATTTTTCTTTCTTTTTTCTTTTTCAGCCCTCTCCTCCCTTTCTGTGTTTGCCCAACCTAGAGACTGGTCAGTGCTATTTTTTTTTAAGTCCAGAAAAAAAAAAAACCAAAACACTGGGAGGGAGGGATGAGGGACAGTGAATAAAATCATTAATTCAATTTCGCACCATTTTGCCTCTGGTGATTGCTGTTCCTGTGGGTAATAGCTCGTCTGTGGTTCTGACCCAATTCTTAAACCCCTCTTATGGTACTCGACCAATTAATCTAATGGTTCATTAATTGCAAACATCTGAAATCGTTAGAACCTGATTGAGCACAGAAGCATCAAACCTTCCAAAGCTGTAACTGCTTAACCAGCAAATGGGCTCATTGCAAAGGAATGTCGATGTTTATAGTAGATGTAACCCAAACTCGGGTGTTCATTGACACATTGTTCCATTTGTACACAACCACCCTGGCATCTATCTGTTCAAGAGAGCATGATTTATCCAGTGCTATATCCCGGAACTGACAGGCCAAAGATTAGAGCCTACCCCAGATGAAAGCCGGGGCTGTGTGTATTCTTAAAACAAATATTTAGTATCTGACAAGCTCTGGTTAATATTAATTCGTGATAGAAAGCAGTCAGTTTAAGCTTAGTTCATGCCAGAATCTATTTAGGTTTTGTAAATCATTTTTCAGGATTATAGAGTAGAAAAATCAGACACACACACACACACACAACTGAGACTTCCCTAAAATTAGAAATGTGCTCTGGTCAGAGCTTTCAGGAGACATCCAGCCCAGAGTTACACATGGGCAGCCCACAAGCATAAAATCCTCCTATAAACGTTTCTCTTTGACTAGCAGAGTGCTTTAAAATAATCGTTTTTAATTATTTTCCAAGTCTGAATTTCTGACTTTTCTTGCAGATCTGGCAATACTTGGTCCAGATTCCCACAGGGCAACAGCTAGGGCAGAGCTGAGGCTGTCCCTCTGGAAGGCACACACGCTTGCCATGTGGCCAGAGCTCCCCCCACCCCACCCCACCACCTCCCTGCTACTTATGCTATTCCACTTACACCTGCCTATTGCTCATCTGACACGTGAGGACACTGATGTCTAGAAAAGGAGAAGAATAGTCCAAGGACATGCATTTGGTTGGTGTCAAAGCTGGGACGAGAACCCCAGACTCCTGATTCTACTTTATTGCTTATTTAGTAGGAATCACTCAGTGACATTCCACACTGATAGGTGCATGGCTTTCGGAAGAAAAGCGTAATCCTCGTGTTTAGGGAGATTTCAAAGGTGACAGAGTGTGCCTGGGTCACTAGCATGATCCTGATCGGTCTTCATTTTGGCCCACGCACGCTGTTACTTCTAGGAGACCTGAATAAGCGTCGTTTTGCACAACTGCAACATCCATTAAGACAGTCCCATCTTTGCACACATCTAAATGTGGGTGCGCTGTGACTTTCTGCACTAGGATACTAACATCCTTCCCTACCTCACGCCAATTCTGTAATAATACATACAGCTACCGTTTATTAGATACGTCCTGTGTTCCAAACTGTGTCTATACCCTTTTCTCCTTAGTTTTCAGAGCCATCCTCAAAGATAAGTTTATTGTTCTCATTTTACAGATGAAAAATCGGGGGCTCAGTTGGACTGAGCGGCCAGGTCAGGATTACACAGCTAGTGAATGACAGAACTGGGATTTGAACCCAGACACGTTAGACTCAAGTCCCTTGCCTCGCTGCCGTATCCCACACTGGCTGGCTGCTGTGAGGTTAAGCGTTTGCCCTCCTGGCATACACAAAAATGATGCTCGCGTGTTCTATGTGGCTCAGAGTAAGGAGGCAAACAAATACAGGAAAGACATACAGTCGAGAATGGGTTAAATTTCCTGATAACATCAGTTTAAAAGATGAATTCTTGGCACTTTTTAAAATGTGGGTTGGAAGCATATTTCTGTGTGTGCAACAAAAACATTTAGGCTCCCCTGTCATTTGGGTGAATTTTGTTTGCATGCTCTCTTTGTGGAATACTGATGTTAATTTTTGGTTAAGTTGAATCTTACCAAGTATAAAGCAATTTGATAGAATAAGTAACCTTTCATTAAAGTTCAATACCGTACTTAAGGAAAATGGGACCGTGTGCATTAATTGATAGTTGACAGCTATTATTGCCATGAAAACCTTTTATAGTAAAATTTCTATTTGATGGATTGGAATTTATGAAATTTGCATTTCACTGAGCTGGATTCAACTGGAAAGTACTGGGGATGTATTTCTTCGTCAAACAACATCCCATCTTTACATTTTTATTAAACATTTACTAATGGATGGAACCTTAATTTAAAGAGTAGAGCACCGAGTTTATTTAATAACTCAGGTTTATTAGTGCATGAACACAAGAATTTGCACTGTATTTGACTTTGATAAAACATGACTATTTATGAATATATTTATCCATGGAGGCTTAATTAGTATGGTTGAGTTTGGGACAAATTGCTTAATAAGGAATTCTATTTTATTTTACTTTATTTTTATTTTTTTTAACTCCACAATAAATTACATGAATCTCACTGGGAAGTTTTCTTCCAGTCAGCAGCTTAGAAGGAAGTAATATGATCTTGGATTTGGCGGATTTGATTGGAATTAGGAAAACGTGGAATGGAATTCTAATTCTATTCCGATTCTGCCCCACCCTACCTCTTCCCAAATCTGAGGACGCTTGAGTGACCATTAGGATTCTTTTGGCACTGTTACGCAAGACTTTCATAGATGAGATGACACTAACATGAAAGCTATTTTTCTCCCATTAATTCTGATCAAAAATATGAACAGGATTTCCCACAGTTTTCTGCAAAGCATTCACGTCAAAGTTGTCCTTGCCGCTTAGGAGATGGAAACGTTGAGGCCAGGAACAGTGAAGTCATTTGAAATTCAACCAATTCAAGAATACGTCGAGATCAGAATTCAGGGTCTACTTCCAAATCGCAGCCACCAGATTCAAAGCTTTCCCCTCAAAAAAAATTAAAATAAAATAAAAGCCTTCTCCTCATGCTGCTCCCTCTACCCAGAATGTAGGTTCCTTCTCCCAGGTAGACCCAGTTCTCTGGTGTTTTTCAGGGTTTAGGTGACGTCCTCAGACACAGCATGCTGAACCACTCTGTGCAGCTAAGGGATCCCTCCTGTATCACAGGTGACAATTACACAGTTACCTGAGTACTTTCTTTGCGGTATATCTCCCTCCATTAGATTTTGCATCTCCATGAAGTCAGGGATGTTGTCTAATTTTCCCGCCCCTCTACATACTCAGTGTGAGGTACAGAGAAGGTTCTCGGTGGATTGTTGAGTGAATGGATAGACAGAGACCCTTAAAACTCAGAACTCAAAATTAATTTCTGCAACCACAAACTCAGCCTTCCGTGAGACCAAGGATTCCTAGGTTGTAGGATAAGGCACGGTTTCTTCCTGTCTTCCCAAAACTGGAAGAGAGAAATTTCAGCCAGCTATTTCTAGGAGCTCCTTCAAAGTCCTTATGATAGGGGGGCGCCTGGGTGGCGCAGTCGGTTAAGCGTCCGACTTCAGCCAGGTCACGATCTCGCGGTCCGTGAGTTCGAGCCCCGCGTTGGGCTCTGGGTTGATGGCTCGGAGCCTGGAGCCTGTTTCCGATTCTGTGTCTCCCTCTCTCTCTGCCCCTCCCCCGTTCATGCTCTGTCTCTCTCTGTCCCAAAAATAAATAAACGTTGAAAAAAAAAATTTTTTTTTAAAAGTCCTTATGATAGGATACAAATTAGGAACTTGGGTGACTCTTCTCAGAAGGTTCATTCGACAGCCCCTGATGGGGTCCTGGCCACGTATTCAAACCTACGGGGCCAAAGGAGCCTGGTTTTAAACGCTGTTTCTTCGCGCCCCCCCCCCAGTGGCACTGCTACCCCAAAACTGATTCAACCGTGTGACTTACTAGACATGACAAAAGATACAGTAACATCCCATAACGTGTCATTTATTCCTAGGAGGACAACTGGAAACTCCATGAAGAGAACGTGACAAATTTTCATAAGAAAATGGGGCCACTATGTAATTTCCACAAGAACTACTCATTTAAGGGCCAGGAAAGCTGAAGGCCAATTAAATTTCTGTGCGCTACAAATTCCTCTATTTTCAGGACATTTCCTGCTTTTTCTGCTCCCTTTGAATAAAACAGTTGGTGAACTCTTTTGACATCTTTTCAATAGTATTATTAATGTAAAGATATAGTATGTCACCTTATGAATTGGAAACAAGAAGAACTTACCAAGATGGACAAAAAAAAAAAAACTACTCTGAGTTCCCGTAGTTCTTACGGATGTAATCTTGTCATCAGGTTAGGGGTCAACACATTTTTTTTTCAAGAGCCAGATACTAACTATTTTTTAGCCTTTGCAGGCCATTCAGTGTCTGTCACAACCGCTCAATTCTGCCCTGGTAACATTGAAGGAGGTACAGACAATGCATAAACAAACAGATCCAAGTAGGTGCTAATAAAGCTTTATTTCTAAAACCAGGTGGCTGGCCCAGGGGCCACAGTTTGCCAACCTCTGTTGTGGGCTACATTTTTGGATAAAGCCATGTTTTCTAGTAAGGAATAGGAACTGCAAACGTTAAAAATAAAAATAACACGTAATCCAACAATTCCTGTTGAGTATTTGCCCAAAGAAAATGGAAACACTAATTCCAAAAGATATATGCACCCCTATATTTATTGTAGCATTACTTACAAAGGTCAAGGTATGGAGGCAGCCCAAGTATCCATCCATAGATGAATGGATAAAGGAGATGTGGTCTGTATACACAACAGAATATTATTCAGCCATAAAAAAAAAAGAAGGAAATCTTGCCATTTGCAACAAAATGGATGGGCCTAGAGGGAATTATGCTAAGTAAGATAAGTCAGACAGAGAGGGACAAACACTATGTGATTTCACGTACATGTAGAATCTAGAATGCACACACAAAAACTAGAGTCTTAAGTATAGAGAATTGGTGGTTGCCAGAAAGGAGGTTGAGGGAGAGGGATGTGTGAAACAGGTAAAGGGGTCGAAGGGTTACAAACTTCAGGTATAAAATAACTAAGTCATGGAGATGAAAAGGACAGCATAAGGAACAGAGTCAACAATATTGCAGTCGTGTTCTATGGTGACAGATGGTGACCCCCCAAAGCACGGTGAGCACTGAATAATGCACAGAATTGCACAATCACTATGTTGCACACCTGAAACTAATATAAGGTTGCACGTCAACTCCACTTCAATAATCAATTTTAAAAGTAAGCTCTCACATCTGGGAAGGTCTAGATTCCCCCAGAATGCTCCGTTCCACTGCTCCCACCCATTGATGGATGCCAGAAATCACACCTTCAAGGTTTCAACTCTTTTCCTTGTTAATATATGTTAATAGGTATGCACCTGTGAAGGGGAAAGTGTTGTGTAGCCAAATACGGTTTGAGATGCTGGATCAACAAATTTAAGCAGGTTTATTTATTGAAGAACTTTTTAGAGCTTTTAATATGCTAATGTGCCTTGAAAAACAAGGGAAGGCAAAGCATAAGCATTTCCTAAATGTATTTGACTACAGAATCCTTTTGTGCAGGCATTTGCAGGACTGTTTCCCACCAAACACATCTTGGGAAATGCTATTTTAAGATAAAGATGCCGTTGGGAAGGAGTAATAAATAATGATAGTTATCATTTATTGAGTCCTTACCGTATATGATTACACATGCATTATTTCATTTAATCAACCACCCTGTGAATTACATCTCCCTTTGTAATTAGGAATATTGACAGGTAAACAGGTTAAGAAATCCACTTTTGGTTATATAACTGTAAGAGGCAGATCCAGGTTTCAAATGTGTGTGTGTCTGTCTGTCTGACTTTAAAACTCAGTCTCCTGGGGCACTTCGGTGGCTCGGTTGGTTGAATGTCCAACTCTTGATTTTCGCTCAGATCATGATCTCAGGGTTCGTGAGTTTGAGCCCTACATGGGGTTCTATGCTGACAGTGCAGAGCCTGCTTGGGATTGTCTCTCTCTCCCTCTTCCTCTCTCTCTGCCCCTCCCCCAATCTCTCTCTCTCTCTCTCTCAAAAAACTAAGCTTAAAAAGGGAAAACCTCAAGGCACCTGGGGGGCTCCATTGGCTAAGCGTTCGACTCTTGATTTTGGCTCAGGTCATGATCTCAGAGTTCATGAGTTTGAGCCCTGCATTGGGCTCCATGCTGACAGTGCAGAGCTTGCTTGGGATTCTCTGTCTCCCTTTCTCTCTGCCCCTCCATGGCTCACTCCCTCTCTCGCTCTCAAAATAAATCAGTAAACATTTTTAATAAACCCAGTGTAAAAAAAAAATAAACCTCAATCTCATAACCGCTATTAAATCTTAAAGTCAGTAACCCTTCAGTTTGAAATAAGTACTTCCCAGAATCAGAGAATTTTAGACCAAGGGGGGGCCATAAGAGATAGAGTTTAATCCACTTACAGAGAAATGAATTTATTCCCTAAAAGAGAAGATCAAAGCCCAGGAAGAGGACAGGACTGGTCCAAGGACACTTAGTCCTCAAACTGCAGGATTAAACATTAAAAATTAAATATTAATTAAATTACATTAAATTAAAATTAAATTAAATTAAATTAAAAATTAAATATTTTGTTTTTATCTCAGCGCAATTGCCTTCCAAAGAAGCCTTTGCTGAGCTTTGCTCAGTGCAGGAGAGAGAAAGAGGTTGTACGAATCAGGGCCATCTCACTTGCAACCATCAGAAAACTGCTCATATTGATTCAACCCAAAGAAGAATTTGTTGGCTCATGTAACTAAGAGATGTAGCTGTCCTCAGGTATGAGTTAGCCCAAGAGTTAAACAATTTTACCCAGACCTGACTCTTTCCATATCCCTGTGCTGTCAGCGAGGTTTTCTTCTTCTGGCTTTGTGGGGTAGCAACATGGCCACTAGCATCAATAGGGTGAGATTCTCCCATGGTCAAAGCCAGCAGTAAAATAAAATGTCTCTCCCTCCAACAATTGAGATGAAAGTTCTGGGGCTGACTCTCATGGGATCAGACTAGGTCATGTGACCACTACTGACTAAAACTGTGGCCAGAGGAATAATAGACACTTGGGGCTCAAACATAAGAAAACCTTCTGCGATGCCAAATACACCAGCTGCCATACATCAGTTGCATAGAAAAAAAAATAGAAAAAAAAATTTAACTTCTATGAAAATAATGAATACTAGATACATTAATACTTACCTGGAAGGATTGTGTTAAGGATTTAAAAAGAACCAAAGTAGGGGCGCCTGGGTGGCGCAGTCGGTTAAGCGTCCGACTTCAGCCAGGTCACCATCTCGCGGTCCCTGAGTTCGAGCCCCGCGTCAGGCTCTGGGCTGATGGCTCAGAGCCTGGAGCCTGTTTCCGATTCTGTGTCTCCCTCTCTCTCTGCCCCTCCCCCGTTCATGCTCTGTCTCTCTCTGTCCCAAAAATAAATAAACGTTGAAAAAAAAAATTAAAAAAAAAAAAATAAAAATAAAAAATAAAAAAAAAATAAAAAGAACCAAAGTATAGTCCGTTAAGCGTCCGACTCTTAATTTCGGCTCAGGTCATGATCTCATGGTTCATGGGACTGAGCCCCATGAATGGCTCTGTGCTGACGGCATGGAGCCTGCTTGGGATTCTCTCTCTTCTTCTTTCTCTGCCCCTCCCCCACTTGCGCTCACTTTCTCTCTCTCTCTCAAAATAAATTAACTTTAAAAAAAGAAGAAGAAGAAAAGGGGGCAGCTGGTGGCTCAATTGGCTAAGCATCCAAATTTGGCTCAGGTCATGATCTCACACTTCATGAGTTCAAGCCCCGCGGCCGGCTCTGTGCTGACAGCTCAGAACCTGGAGCTGCTTCGGATTCTGGGTCTCCCTCTCTCTCTGCCCCTCCCCCACTCATGCTGTCTGTCTGTCTGTCTCTCTCTCTCTCTCTCAAAAATAAACATTAAATTTTTTTTTAAAAAGAAGAAAAGTATGTAAACGGTTTACTACGACATCTGACAGATGGTAGGTTGTCAATCAATATCAGTTATTTTCTCTATGACTTTGCTACCATGAGAGATTGAATACTAATAGAATTCTCTTGCTATCCAATTCTGCTGTCATCGAAGTGGCAGGTTGTTCATGGTGCCTCTAAGAACGAAGGGATCCAATAACAGCCAATAGATGTTGTGCCCAACAAGAAAACCGTGACAATGGGTTTGAGTCGGCAACAAGATTATTCTCAGAACTGTTTCATCAAAATAAGAAAGTCTTCCCCTCCTCCCCACCATACATAATAGTTTTCACATGATGGTCATGTCTTCTGGAAATGTCAAGGCTATATACCAACCTGTAAGAGCCCCAAACCCAGACACTAAAGTGAAAGTTCGAGCAAGCTTCTGCAAAATGCCAACAAAATTACTCAGGGAGTAGAAGGAGAAAGGAGAGATCCTAGAGGTACATGAACCCAAATTTACCTGTAGCAATTTCACCTTTTTTTCAGCTAGAAGTTTCTAGAGAACTCAACTAAATCAATAAGTGGCCAAATTAAACCACAACATCATTTAGTAACTGTTATGTCTTAGTGATACCTCTAAATGTGACTTAGAGGCTACACATTTTTCACTACCGTCATCACCACTGTTTAGCACGAGCGGGACAGGAACTTCAGCTTCTGGAAGAAGTAACACATTTCCCCTGCTGAATGAAAACGGCTCACCAGAAACCGTAAGGAAATCTTGAAAGCGCCTGAGAAAAACATGTGACATCCAAAGGAACAAAGATGAGACCAACTACTAAGTTCCCATAAGAAATATGGAAGCCGGAAGATACTGGAATGACATATCCAAAATACGGAGGGAGGCTCAGTTAACCGAGACTTCTACATGCAGGAAATCTAGCTCCCCACTCCTTAGGTGTAGGCTGTGCACAATGACTTATTTCCAAAGTATAAAGTATGGAATCAGAGGGGTATCTTCATAGTGAAGAACCCTGACAAACACCACCCCAACCAGGTGATCAAGACTGACATCAACAGCTGTCAACCATGGGTATCATATACCCTTGATATATTGTGAAAACTATACTTTGTCACTGTCATCTTTCTCTGAGTAACCCATAATCCCAGTCTTATCATGAGAAAAACACAAGACACATTCCAATAAAGGGACATCCTACAAAGTATCTGACCAGTAATCCTCAAAATTTTTAAGGTCATGAAAAATAAGGAAAGTCCAAGAAACTAGCACAGCCAAGAAGAGCCTAGCAGACAGGATAACTAAGTGTAATGTGGCATCTTGGATGGGGTCCTGGAACAGAAAAGGAACAACAGACAAAAACAAAGGGAATCTAAATAAACCACGGACTTTAATTAACAATAACGTATCAATATTTGTTCACTGACGGTAACGATCATACCATACTAATATACGACGGTAATAATAGGATAGGGGTAACTGGGTGTAAGGGATATGAGAACTCTCTGTCTGATCTCCATTTTTCTGTAAATCTAAAACTATTTTTAAAAAGCCTATTTTTTAAAGTCTCAAGAAATTTAAGAAATTAAATCCACGCAAAACATGTACTCTGACCGTAACCGAATTAAATCAGAAATCAATAATGAAGCACAACATATCAAAATTGGGGGGACGCCGCTATGGCAGGGCTCAGAGGGAAATCTGTAGTCCTCCCTGCTGACATCAAAAAAGAAGAAAGGTCTAAAATCAGTGACCTAAGTTTTGCCTTAAGGAGCTAGAAAAAGCCGAGCAAATTAAACTCCAAGTAAGTACAAGAAAGAAAAAAATAAAGTACTAGAGAAAAATAGTTGCAAAACATACATCTTGCAAAGGACCCGTGTCCAGAATATGCAAACAATGTCTCAATAAAAAGAAAACAAACAGGTGGAAAAACAAACAGGTGAAAGAGTTGAGCAGACCCTTCATGAAAACAATACATAGAAATAATCAAGGAATACACGAAAATGTATGTAACATCCTTGGTCATTACCAAAATGCAAATCAAAATCGCAAAGGATAGACACTCCTATAAATCCACCAAAATAACTAAAATATAAATGTTTGGCAATACCAAGAATTGGTAAGCATGGAGAGCACCTAGAACCCTCAAATACCACTGGTAGAAAGGTAAAATGACACAGTCACTTTAGAAAACAGACCTATAGTTTCTCAACAAGTTAAGAATACATACACTTATCATATAATCCAGCAAATCCCCTCTAAGGAAAAATGAAAACCTATGGCGATATGATTTACAATAGCCAAAAAATGAGAACAACCCAAATGCACATCAACGGGTGAATGGAAAAACAAAATGTGGTATTATCCACACAGCAGAAAGAATACAATAAAAAAGAATGAACTATTTATTGATACACGCACCTGCTCTGAAAAACAAAAAATCTTGGCACAAGCGATTCAAATTAAAATATACTTTAACAGAAAGGCAATAAATAGTATTGAAAATAAGCACTGACTGAGACCATGTCTGCTTTCAAGGCATGTGATGTAATTCATCCCTAGGAAGGTCCCTTCCCTCTTTTTTTAACCTAGGAAACTTCTTTGGTAGGATACTTTGAGCATAAACCTGGGACCTTTCAGTTCATAGTATGGAAGTCTGGAGTAAACCATAGGAAGGGACTGGGTGGCGCAGTCGGTTAAGCGTCCGACTTCAGCCAGGTCACGATCTCGCGGTCCCTGAGTTCGAGCCCCGTGTCAGGCTCTGGGCTGATGGCTCAGAGCCTGGAGCCTGTTTCCGATTCTGTGTCTCCTTCTCTCTCTGCCCCTTCCCCATTCATGCTCTGTCTCTCTCTGTCCCCAAAATAAATAAACGTTGAAAAAAAAAATTTAAAAAAAAAAAAGAAAAGGAGAATGGAAGGAGATTCCGGAAAACACGCAAGGCATTCAGGAGGTGTCAGCCTGCGGGAAATTCCACGCGACAGGAAAAGATCTAAAAATGTCTAGGATAGGGGCACCTGGGTGCCTCCGTCAGTTAAGCATCTGACTTCGGTTCAGGTCATGATCTCACAGCTTGTGGGTTTGAGCCCCGCTTTGGGCTCTGTGCTGACAGCGCAGAGCCTGGAGCCTGCTTTGGATTCTGTCTTCCTCTCTCTCTCTCTGCCCCTCCCCCACACACACTCTGTGTCTCTCTCTCTCTCTCTCTCTCAAAAAAAAATAAATAAATAAACATTAAAAAAAATTTTTTTTAATGTCCAGGATAATGTGAACGCTTTCATTCACCAAATAGTTACTGAGCCCATGTTCTGTGCCATACCCTGTTCTGGGCACCAGAGACACGACAGTTAAGTCAATAAAAATAACAAATTACCCAAAGTATACACGCAACGGTTTGAGGCCGTTTGCTACCCTGGGTTGTAACTTCCCTTGACTGCCCCCCAAACCAGCAATAAAACTCCGCTACAAACAAAAACGTTGCTTGAATGGTGCACTGGGGGAACAAGGGACCACAGGTGTTGTCCAATGTGAGTTAAAATACCACCAGTAAGATTAGATGACAATCACAGGAAGGAAGAGCAATGACTAAACACAGGTCGTGTCAGACAAATGGACTGGAGCAAAGGCTGACTCGGGAAGCCTCGGAGATATCAAGAGGTGGTCGTAGGGCTGCGGAAAGGTATGGCAGTGTGGGAATATCGAGGGCTACTCACCAATGCATCAGTGCCCCACCTTTCAGGAAAATGGTAGAAGTGCCTATTTTCGCCTCCTCCAAGTTCAGCATGGTCCCAACACTCGCTTTTGCCAATGGAATACGAACGGACGTGGCCTCCGTCCCTTTTCTGGTGATGCCTTTTGAATAATATGAATAAACACCCATGTTCTTTTGTTCCCCTGGCCTCACAACCAAAAACCATGCAGGGAATAAAGGCTCTGTCTGGAGGCTCTCTCAGTGAGGAGATTTAAGAACGAGCCCCCAGCTCACTTGAAATAGGCATGAGGCTTGAGCAAGAAATCAACATTTGTTGTTCTTAGGTCACTAACGTTGGGGGCTGGTTTATGATCGGAGTGCTACCTTGCTTTTTCTAGCTGATACAGACAGGTCGCCAGTCCGCGTGGCCATGGGAGGAACCATCTGGTAGGGCACGGGGACGTGAGAGACTTCTGCAGATCTTTTTAAATAACAGAGTCCTCTGAAGGACCTAGAGAGAGGGTGTGCTTTCAGATGCCAGACTGAAACAGATGCGAACAGAAAAGCAGTAAATTCAGCCCTAAGGATTCTAGAAGGTAAGGCAAGCATCCTGACAGGTATACTTGTCTTTTTCTGACAGGAAAAAGTATACACCTTCGTTCAGAGACAATACTTTTGATCCCCCTAGAACTAAATTCAAGCTGGATGTGTCCTCTGGGGATTTGTTTAAAGGGTGAGCAGCAGCGTGAACATCTCCAGCCACGAGATCGCAGAAAACACTGGCAAACCGGACAGTCCCTTCAGTGACCCCATCGAGACTGAAAAGGGCATAACTTAAAATGGTGAGGCGGGGAGCCATTTGCTACGAAAATTTGAGAGAAGCCGGACCGAGCAAGTTACTTGGTCTTAACCCCGACCTAAGTCAAGGTTATCCAAACTGCAGGCATCTGTAAAACACGCCATAAGCTCCCCCCCCAACACACACACCCCTCCCCAAGACCCCCTGCTCTCCATTGAGTTACTTCGCATTTTATTTAAGTTGATTACCATTTATTTGCTTAGATTTACTTTTAAAGAAAAAAAATGTGGTTGAATAGGAGAAATTGAAAATCAGTATCATCAGCCATAAATGGAGATGCACTGAAATCCCCCAGGATGATAAATACCCATGAAAACAAAACAGCGAATACAAGTATTCAGTGTTATCTGGATACTGTAACTTGCTAAAGTTTATAAGCCTGAGGCTTGCCTATTGCTAAAAGGGGGGGGGGGGGGATTAAAAACGATAACATCCACCTGAGTCTTTCTCCTGCATGTACCAGAATGAATGAGAATTATCAAAAGAATAATCTGAATACCAAACAATTCAACGCACTACATAAAACTGTTTCCAGTACTCTCTGTGGTAGGTGTTCCACAGCCGGGGAGCACCGATCACGGTGGCCGTGAAGTCGGGCCTCTCCGACAGTGGGGCACAACTGACCACCAAGCCCAGACCCTGTGCTCCGACCCGCCACCACGTTCTCACAGAGGCCATGCTTCTCGCAGGCTGCTCCCAGCCGTGACTGAGGCACCAGGGTACTGAGGCCAGGAGACTGGTCCTCGCCCACCAGGCCGCTGCGGCTCATCAGCCTTGTCGAACGTTCTCAGAACTGCGCTACTCACTAGAAGCTTCCGTCCCACCTCTCTTCACCTGAATCAGACCCTTCCCGCAGGCTGGTGGCTCTCCCCGCATCTCTCCAGGACCCTCCTGTTGTCCTCTGTAGGTATTTCCCC
Source organism: Prionailurus viverrinus (assembly GCF_022837055.1). Classification (NCBI taxonomy): domain Eukaryota; kingdom Metazoa; phylum Chordata; class Mammalia; order Carnivora; family Felidae; genus Prionailurus; species Prionailurus viverrinus. The sequence continues at coordinate 9,765,562 of NC_062563.1, forward strand.
CAGTGAGCTCATGTGTGTCCACCCTGCCCCACGTCTGCTTCTCAGAGAACCCAGGCTCGCAGGTTGACATGTCTAACACATCTTTTGGAGACACAACAGCCAGGCAGGAAAGTGCCCCACCGGGTTGTTCTGTCCACACATCAGAGGTCTGAAATGAACCTCTGGTTGGGGGAATCTCGGTCTCATCGTCTCCAAGCCACGCGCCACAGACGGTCTACAATGTGGACGGCGGTGAAATCCACAAGATCTCGGTGAAATCCACAAGATCTGGGTAGAGGGACTGAGGAAGGCAAAGCCGACACTGTGCGGTAAAAGTTTAAGAGCTGCGTTAGATTCTTCTGCCAAACCCTGGGCAAATGGCTCCTCGGTTCAGAGACTCCGTCCAAACTCCACCTGCTCTGAGACGTCTTCCCCAGGCTGACCAGGGGCCACGGGTCTGCAGGCGTGTGTCAGCACAGGCCTTCCCAAAAACATCCACCACGCTGCCCTGTGACAAGGGTGGAGTCACATCTTCAGAGAATCAGGTTGGAAAATCAGCCTGGAGCAGAGATTATGTAAGGAGAAAATAGCTTTCAAAATCCCTTACGAAGGTCCCGTGATACAGAGGGACAGACAGTCTCGCCCGGACCGTCACAGCTAGTTTTCCCTCCCGTGGTGGGAAAAAAAAGCCACTGTGCCTTCGGTTAGGCCCCTCATAAAGTAGTTGGCTCGCGTTTCAAGACCACATTGCAAGAAAAACAGAAGCATGTTGGATCTTTAGATGTGAGAAATCGCACTCAACAGGAGATGTTCTCTGAGAGGTACACACAACCCGAGGCTTCCTGAGAAAACCCCAGCTTCCTCTTCCCACCTCATATTCCAGCTAGGGTCTGCATTTATGAGTGGAATAACAGCCACTGAAATCATTATTTCTGTCTCTTACTTTTCATACTTCGTGTTCGTTGAATTCCCAAAGGTTGAACTCGGTATCTACTATCCCATCTGTCTCTCTCACTAGAGTCTACTTGACTGGGAGCTTCCTAGCCTCCACCAACCAACACTGCGCACACAGCTGGTATTAAAAATAGGAGGGCAGCTGCAAAAAGAGAAGGGGGGAGGCAAACCATAAGAGACTCTTAAATACAGAGAACAAACAGGGTTGATGGGGGGCGGGGGGAGAGGGGAAAGTGGGTGATGGGCATGGAGGAGGGCACCTGTGGGGATGAGCACCGGGTGTTGTATGGAAGCCAATCTGACAATAAATTATATTTTTAAAAAATTCTAAAAATATGAGGGGGAGGGATGCCTGAGTGGCTCGGAGGGTTAGGTCTCCCACTCCTGATAGCAGCTCAGGTTGTGATATCTCAAGGTCGTGGGATCAAGCCCTGCATCGGGCTCTGTGCTAACAGCACGGAGCATACTCAGGATTCTCTCTCTCCCACTCTCTCTTCCCCTCCTCCACTCATGCTGTCTTTGTCTCGCGCTCTCTCTCTCTGTCTCTCTCTCTCTGTGTCTCTCCAAAAAAATAAATAAACATTTAAAAAAAAATAAAAATACGAGGGGGAGAAAGGAAAGGAGGGATGGATGCAAAAAATGGACACCAGACAAATGCATTCCTGGAAGTTATCTTAGGTTGGTTCCCCCAGAGAGACAAGGCCTGGAGGGTGATCCCAGGATCATGATGAAGGGGAGCATGAGGCAGTGAACAAAGGGTAGGAGCCCTTCCATAAAGGATGAATGAATGAGCGATGCTGTGAGCAACTGGGGTTCATTCCTACTGAGGGCTTTGGGAAGACTTATGGCACACAACCCAGAAGTCTCCTACATAAGGGCGAGAAGGCTCAGCTATTTATGTACCAACTGCGCCCACAAGCACGGGCTCACATTCCCGTGGTGAGAGTGATCCCTCAGGCTGAGACTTAAAGCTTCTCAGAGGGAGCCACCGGCGTGTAGGAGATGGGAATTCCAAGGGAACAAGGGTGAACACAGGCACCCACTTGTCGCAGAGGGAATGACATTCTGCTACTTTTATTTCAGTCCATGCCCACTCTCTTCCCAATTAAAAACCAAAAACCTGCTCTAATTTGTCTCCCCAGCGAGCACTGTCGATTGCAGCAAGGATGCCAGAATTCGAACATCTTGGGATTCTGATATTTTTTTCCTCCTGCCAAATACTTCTTTGTTGTGATTGCATTTTAACCATGAGCCTATCCATGTCACCTGTGTCTCTCTCATGAGCGATCTCTCTGTAATTTTTTTTTCTTAACGTTTATTTATTTTTGAGACAGAGAGAGACAGAGCATGAACGGGGGAGGGGCAGAGAGACAGGGAGATACAGAATCGGAAACAGGCTCCAGGCTCCGAGCTGTCAGCACAGAGCCCGACGCGGGGCTCGAACCCACGGCCCGTGAGATCGTGACCTGAGCCGAAGTCGGACGCTTAACCGACTGAGCCACCCAGGCGCCCCTCTCTCTGTAATTTTTGTATAAAGGAGTGCCTTGGTTTTAAAGCAATTTTTGAAATAAAAAGTCTACTTGTAACATCCTAACTTCATTCATGTTTTAAATGTGCAGAAATGTACGAAATCTATAAATCTGTATAATGTTTCCAGCAACTAGTTGCACAGTATCCTTGACTACTAACATCATTCACATTTAAATGTTTATACGAAGCAGAATTTTTTATTAGTTAAAACAAACCTATAGGGTGAAATTAAGATTTTTACAGTCTTGGAAAGAATTCTCCCTCGTTGTCCATTAAGAAGTTATCAGGATGAAATGTTTGTTAAATTTAAAGGTTAAAATTAAAGATCACAGGATCACGAAGCAAACAGCCTTTCCTTTAAATTTGCACACACGTGCCAACGCTTGACTGGAGAGGTGAGGACCTAAGAGGACCTAAGTTATATAATTCTGATTCGGTGCCCTGGATTGGGGCAACCTGGTCTGAAATTATGAAAACCGAAATGGAGGTTCTTTTTCCACAAACGATGGGATACGAATTTAGAACATCTATGGTCTTGCTGCATTCTGAGGATCAGTATTTCTACCCTGTCCATTGGCCTAAGCCCCAAATAAATTTCTGTCCTGTAAGGTTCAATGCAGATTGCGCCCTGGAACACCAGTTCTCCTCATGGAAATCCCAGTCCGTGTCCGTGTCCGTGTCCGATGAATGTGTTGCAACAGTCAAAAAGGTACACCTTCCTTTAAGCAAAAGCTGTGTATGAATCCCAGATCTGTTTATTCTTGCTGTTGAGAAGGGAAGGGTGAGCTCACTGTCCGCGGATCGATGTCTCGACCTTCATCAGCCTTCCATGACTCATCCCTTCCGTCTCTGCCATTGAGCTCCAGACCCCTGCCCTGAACCCTCGCCACTGCCCCCATGAGCCCCTCCTTGAATAAATAACACCAATGTTTAAACCTCCCAGATGTCTTTGTTATCTTAGGGAGTGCTGTGGTGCATTTTGTGGTAAGGACTACACTTGCTTGTATTGTGGCCACTCCACAGAAACAGGATGGACGCTCACCTAAAATCTGGTTCAAATGTCAAGACTGACGACACCGCATACGTATCAGGCGCGTATGAAAAGGTTTACTACTTGCATAATACGGCTCTCTGGGTGAGCAGGGGAGGCTTCGGAGCAGGTCCAAAAGGCCTTGGGAGAACAAAGAAAGGAGCGCGACTTGGGGTTTTTGTGGTGGTTTAGAGGTGATCTCCACGAGGGTTTCCATGTGTGGTCTAAGATTCCTGCCGGCAACCAAGTAGGGATCGCCTGGGCTTTCTTATCCGCTTGCCCAGATGTGGGGCAGGAGAAAAAGGCTGCGTGAGTTTTAAAAGTTGTCAGCCGTCAAGCATCCAGGAAAGGGAGCCAGACTCTTTATGACAGCTTCTCAATTCAGTCATATCTTCCGATAATGAAATCATGATCGATACATAATGAGACGGATGGCTAACTTGGGCATTTGCAACATGCCAGCCGTCCACTATTTACACACATTGTTTCGCTGAATTCTCCTAACCCACCTAAAAGCTGGTGCCTTTGTTCGGGTTCTCCCCGAAGGGGAACTCGAAGGATTTGGAAAGAAGGCATTTATTTGAGAAGTTAGGGCGGGAATCTAGCGAAGGCTTGGGAGGGGGACTTGCGGAAGGGAGGAAAGCCATAAAGGGTGCTATAATAAGCTGGTTGCCACCGGGGGTGTCTGGAGCCAAATCTAACTCAGGATCCCCCCCCCCCCCGCCCCCGAGAGATGTGTGGGACAAAGTGTCGTCCCCCTGGGGGGCGGTGAGGATGTGGGATGTTTATCCATCAATTCCCACCCCCATGACTTAGAGGTTGCGCCTGGGGGCATCACCTCCAGCACTGCCAGCTGGGCAGAGAGAACTTCCAAGCAGAGATGCCGATGCTTGAAAGAAGAAGGTACCAGCGGACCCGAGAGTCTCCTCTCAACAGCAAAGTGCTTCCAAGGTGAGCCCTGGAGACACCAGGGAGGCAGCTCCTACCTACCCACAGATAGTCCCCGTTATTATCCTCATGTCACAGGTTATTATCCTCATGAAAGCTCCGAGAAGATAAACACTCTTTTCCAAGATCACACATAGAATAATGAAAGAGCAGGAGCTAACAGCCAAGACCATCTGACCCCTGAGCCACACTGGCAAGCGAGGCACGGGGACTTAAGAAGCTCTCCCACCTTCAGCGAGGGGCACTGAAACCGAGGCAGCGGGGCAGAGGGGTAACAAGATGCGCTCTGAGGTCAGACTGTATCGTTTCAAATCCTAACACTGCCGCGTGGGAGCTTGGTGACCTTGGGCAAGTCTTTTAACCTCTGTGCCTTGGTTTTGCCACCTGCACAATGGGGAAAACACCAGCCCGTTCATCACACGGTTGTTGCAGAGACGTTATCTAGCGCCTGGTAAATGCCATCATTCATTTTACAGGTCTGTCATTTATTTTGGCAGGTTTCCTGCTACCTGGTTTTCGTTCCAAACCTGTAGTTTCGGAAAATAATTCATCTGACCTGGTTGACTTTTTGGAAACCGTTTCATACGTTTCCCTCCCTTTTCTGTGTCCTCTTCTCAAACCTCTCACTATGTTTCCTGCCCGAACAGCAAAAATCAACGATTGCTTTTCAAATCCTTCAAATTCTCCTTTTTAGGGGAACCTAAATGGGTAGGAGATAGAAAACTCTATTTTTTAATAGTGATGAAAAATTGTTTAAATATTTTTTTAAATCTGTAAACAGGCACCATATGTATCTATGGAGTGAGAAGATCAGTCACGTCCAGGTTCTGGTTTACTGTTTATTGCGGACCCCTCTACGCGTTGGATTTACAAGACTTGTCTGAGAGTCAACCTTCATATCCGCATCTGCAGGACCCTACCCCAAATACCGCTCCCTCCCAGGCTTTGATTAGGCCATTCATTATGTTCAAGGAGAGCAGGTAAAAAAGACAGGTCACATAAAACCCAGGTTTCCTGGCCCTTCAGTGTCTGGAGATTGATTCCCTGGCCCCTTTATGTGCACACAGCACCCAAGAAAAAGCCTATCTGGGAGGTGATGAGCAGAGCAAATGTTCTAGCCCACATGGCCTCTGGACCATTCTTCATCCCTGTCCACCCTCCTCTCTCTACTGACTCTAGTGACCCTAATAAGAGTCAGTACTTACTGGGAATTTTCATATGCCTGATACTATTCTAAGCACTTTACATGTATTCCCGCATTTAACGCTTACGACACCCTGAGGAGGTAGTTGCTCATCATTATTATTGTATATTTGCAGAAACGAAGACATACCAGGAATTGGGCTGACTGCTATCAAATTTCAGGAACTTCTTTCAATGGTTCCTTCGGCCGTCTGCGTCATGGGTAGCCAACCCAATGAGCACTGACATGTCAAGACCAGGCTTGCAACAGCAAATTTGAGATGTCTCCTAAATTTGCCCCGTCCATTCATTCACCCACAAAAACTCACTGCAACCCTGATTCAAAACACTTACTTAAACACAAACCTCCCCCCCCCCAAAAAAAAAAAAAAAAAAAGCTTTGGAAAAGTTCTGTCTGACCCCACAGAGAGATGTCTTTGGATATTCAAGCAAAGAGAAGGAAAGTGAGGCAGAATAATCAAGAAGAAAAAAGCCCTCTAGTCTGCTGGCTAAAACACTCCACAAACTGCTTATCAGGTGCTTTTTTTTTTAATCAAGAACATCTTGAGAGATTTCAGCATAAAAATAAAATTCTTTCGTTGGAGGCTATTTTCATATTCCTTTAACACCGAGTAACACCCTCACCTTGTAGCTTTTGATTTCTTTTTTTAACAGATTCTGCCATAAGTCAGTCCACGATGAGTGTTATCACACTACCCTGGATAAGATACTCTGAGCTGAGTTCAGCATCTTGAGGAATAGAGGTATGCCCCGGAGGAATGCTCTGGATGCTATGGTTAATTAACTAATTTACTCAATCAAGTTTAACAGTGGTTTTAACTTTAATGAGACCATTACATTTTAATATGGAAATAACAGCCTTGTATCCTTAACAATCCCCACAGCCCGAAAATCCACCTCCCTCTTCCGTCCACCTCACACAAGGATTGATGTGGATTCTTGACCCTGAACGCTCAGTGAGTGTAATACCCAGAACTTGTAATGCACGAGTGCGGGGCCCCTTACAGACCCAGCCCCTGTAAATACCGTTCTGCCTCCTGGTCGCCCCCAACGGACGCTCCGAACGCACCCAGCAGTTGTCAATGGTGAGAGCCAAGCACTGTCACTTTGGTAAGAGCCAAAGCCCTATCACGGGCAGAGTCCTTTCTAGATGAACGTGCAGTGGGGGCTTCTGATACTGAAAACTCATGTGAGTGAGGAAGGAAGGCAAGGCCACGCCAGAAGGTCCGAAAGGAGAGAAACAGAAGGAAGCGCCCACGCGGGCAACCCGGGTTTCAATTTCCTCGGGGGGCCCACCCCTTGGGCTGCCTGTCCCCAAACTGGGTTGCATTTCATCAGGCTCCTCTACAGACCAGCAAATCGCTAATATAACAGCCTTCCATGCTCTTCCTGAGAACTTTTATTATTCCAGATACAGTACTTTGGAGATTAACTGCGCAAAGTTTTACAAGACCATGAAGGTAATGAATCATGAATCCTGTAAGGGTAAACCCAACACGCAGAAACCAAGTACAGCTGTCTTATATTTGCTCTGTGTGCATTTTGCTACCCGTAATTTTGTCATCAATTTTCATCTTTTGTTTAAACATATTTGTCTTTTGGACAAGATAGGTCATATTTCATAGGTTTGATGAATTTTCTCCTTGGTCCAGTTTTACAGAATTTGCACTTAATTAATTGCCCAACCTTTAATTCGACAGACTGTTTTTAATGGCTATGTAGTTTCAAAAGCATATACACAGTGGAATTTCGAAAAAGTAATTGTTTTTGTGTCACTTCCAAAGAAAGTCGCAATTATTAAAATGTGTAAAGAATTTGTCAAATGTGCAATGGGCAATAATTAGGAAGATATCAAATAAACCTTTAATGGATATTTTTAATTTGGTGTTCAGCAGGAATATTTAAATAATGCAACAAAATATGTCATTTCTCGCCTCAGGACTATAGAAGCCAAATCCCAATGTGAAAATGCACCTTTCAATTGCATAGACTGGGTCGTTCTGGAGGTGACACTCATAAAAGATTTTTCTAGGTCTTAGCAGAGCCGTAAAGCAGGACCCCCTCATCCGGCAGACAGCACAGGATCCAAAAATCTGCCTATCAAAAGCATCATCCAAGCCACAGGGCTCTTCTGTGCCTGGTAAAAAGCAGGCAGAAAAAGAGAAGACAAAGGTCAGCCCTTGTCAATTCTTTATAAATGTGATGGTGCTGGGTGTTCGCAGGGAACTGCTATGTTTCCCTAGCAACTTTGTGTGTGTGCAGATGCGTTTAGTACATTTCTTCCCCTTGTTATTTTCAGACCGTCTTCTTGTACCGCGGAGGATTCTGAATGTATTCTCTCGGTTACACGGGCCTTTTTATTAAGGGGATTAAGAGCTGACATTTTGGGGAAGGGAAGTTTGCTGAACTGGGGGCGGTCAAAAGTCATCTGTTCCTTTTCCTTGTTTATTAGGGGCAGGGAAGGGACATGGGGAAATAACGTGCCCCACACTCGGCTCTTGGTTCATTCGCCTGCCACGTTTATTGGGCGCTTACGCATTACCCAGCACGGTGCTGGGCACACAGCAGGGGTGTGCAAACTTTGTCTGCAAAGCTCCAGACAGGAAATATTTTAGGCTCCGTGGCAGCCAGACCGTCTCTATCACAAGTCCTCACCTCTGCGTCTGTGTGTTGCAGCAGCTGCAGACAATCCATAAATGAATGGGCGTGGCGGGGTGCCAGTAAAGCTTTCCATATGGACACTGAAACCTGAATTTCGCATAAGTTTCACAGGTCACGAAATACTATCCTTTTGATGGGTTTTTTTTTTTCCAACCATTTAAAAATATATAAAATGTATTCTTAGCTTCTGGGCCACACAAAACAGGCAGCAGGCCGGATACGGCCCGCGGGCCATGGTTTGCTGACCCCGCGTGCAGAACTGGGGGGAGGGGGGGCGTGCTCTCACGGGAGTGACAATATGGACACAGGCAGTAGAGAATGCATCAACAAGATGACATCAGGCTCCTGTAAGGGACATGAAGGAATTAAGACCGGAAGATGTACTGAAGAGCGTCTGAGAGGTGGAGGTTACTTGGGACGGGGCCGGCAGGAAGGCCTCGCTGGGACCTAACCAAGCGCCCCGCTCGCCTAGGCATCGCTGCGCAAACCGCTAACTTCCTAAGTCAGCTGCACTTGACGTCCATTAATTCATAGACTCACGCTGCAAAACACAGAAAACAGAAAACAAAGCAACCGACTCACTCGACCCTGTTTTCAAAATTGTGGAAGGTAGGCATATGCTGGCAAGAATAATCAAACCTGTTAACATTACAGATTTCCAGGGGCTGTGCGGAACACTTAATCCCCAGGCACTAGGAGATAGGAGTTTTAAATGTGCAGCACCCTTTTTCGAAGCGGGGGGGGGGGGGGGGGGGGGTTGGTTCTCTCACTGGAAATAGTGCCATGACCTCAGGTCAGTTGTCGCCTCTTTTCACTACTCATAGAGTTGAAACCATGGCGCCCTCTCGACTTCCAAAAACTCGAAGTGACGGGGCCCCCTTTATCTACATCTTCTTGAACTACGCAAACCTTCTTTTTCAAGGCTGCTAAAATGTTTTTTCAACAGAGACGAATTATCTTCATGAAAGTTCTCCTGGAGAAAACAGAATCATAAAGGGACTTGGCACTCAATTCATCTCTTGGGGACAGGCCAAAGGTGAACAACGTTTCTCCTCGTTTCCTGATTTGCTGGCTAATTTCAGACACAACGTCAAAGGATTTGATGGTAGTTTTTATGTTACTCGAACGGTTTCACAGTAGACCATCCGACAGCTGTGAGACAGGAAGCTGGTGCCAGGGTGGTTATTAGGAGGTGCATTTTTTTTTTAATTTTTTTTAATGTTTTTTTAATTTATTTTTGAGACAGAGACAGAGCATGAGCAGGGGAGGGGCAGAGAGAGAGGGAGACACAGAATCAGAAACAGGCTCCAGGCTCCGAGCCGTCAGCCCAGAGCCGACGGGGTGGGGCTCGAACTCACGCGAGATCACTCGAGATCTCGCGAGATCGTGAACTCACGGACCGCGAGATCGTGACCTGGCTGAAGTCGGACGCTTAACCGACTGAGCCACCCAGGCGCCCCAGGAGGTGAATTTTAACTCCAGGGTTCTCACTTGGAATTGCCTTTTTGGGGCGACAGGGCTTAAAGAGTTATTTGAGTGGTTTGGTGGGTTGGTTCCTTGGTTGGTTTTAATTCAGCAACCATCGGTGGTCCTTTTAAAGGGCTTTGCTGTCTCCTACACAGAACTTATATTTCCACTCCTGTGCTCTTTTCCAAAATCAACATTACCTGTGTAAGGGTGTGCATGCGCGTGCGCGCACACACACACACACACACACACACACACACACACACACACACACAAATACACCTGCAGTACACCTGGAGAATCTCCAGATTCTCTTGAGAATCTATGGCCATGAGACTTTCTAGAACCCACTTGACACTTTCCTCCTTTTCAAAGTATTTCCACTACTGTTAGTGGAAACCATAAGAATTCTTAAGACCTGCATCCTCAGCCTGGCACCTCACTGAAGGTGGGACCTCAGAGAAGTTACTCCATCTCACAAAGCTGTTGTTAGAATCAAACAAAATGACCTATGTGAAAACAACAGGAAAACTACAAAATGGTAAAATGTTTGTAGGTATTCTCGTTGCTACCCCTGTTGTGATATTAGCAACACTTGAGGCTCCCGTTTGAATGAGACCATGTTTGTGTGTATGTGTGTGTGTGTACGTGTTGACCTGTTGCCTTTAACCAAGTTCAAATTCATCTGTAAATCCCCCAAGAATACAGAATTAGGTTTGTCACTTTGTCCCTGTACTGTGCACAGAGGAGCCTCCAAAATGGGTTCCTTAACTGAGACACCACTCACAGCCAAAGAACTTTCTCACTCATGAGTGCCGTGCATCCCTACGCATAACGCTTGCCAGCAGTGAAAGAGGGTGACTCCCCAGATTCCTGCTTTGAAATAGGGCTCCCACCGGGATATCACTCCGAACCCAAGTCCCAGAGATGTTTTGTGAAGTGTGTCGGTGGTCAAACAACAGGGGGTGGCAGCCTTATGGGACCGCTTTTACACAGTCATGGGGTGTGGGGTATGCCATTGGGTCACAGAACTTCTGCTAAAGGTAAACATCTTCTTTCACTCTGGGGTCTCACAAATCCACTTGAACAACGATGCTGGCTTTCCATTAGCAACTGTTTACACCCCTGCCCAACTATCTCTTCAAAGTCGCGTTGGAAAACACTCAGGAAGAGTGTCCTATAAACTAGGGTTCATCAAGTCCATTCACTGGACTACCGCAGGGATCAGCAAACTCCGACCCAGGGGCCAAATCCAGCCCACTGTCTGTTCCCCACAGCCTGCAAGTTAAGGATGGTGGCTATTTTTTCAGTCGTTTTAAACTTTATTGACATATAGAATAAGGTTTACGTAGATTCAAAAAGTTAAATAAAATGTTTCATGCCCATTAATGTTAGTATTTTTAATACTCACTAATTTTTTGCATTGGCTTTATAATTTTCGTAGACAATGTTGAATATTTCAGAAAAAAAAATAATGCTTTGAAAACACAGAATCTAATTTCCATCCACGTTTCCGTGGATTTTTACATTAATTTTTTTTTTCAATTGCAGTACGGTTGACATGCAATGTTACATTAGTTTCAGGTGCACAACGCATCACGAGGGGAGCCGCCATCTGTCCCCATACGACACCATTACGATACCATTGGCCCTGGTCCCCATAAGCTACCTCTCTTCCCCCTGACTTGTTCTTGCCGTAAGTGGAAGCCTATGTCTCCCATTTTACTTGGCCCATCTTGCCCGCCCCCCCCCCCACTCAAGAACAATTGTTATATTTGTCAATGGTTGAAAAAAATCAAGAGTCCTATTTCGTGACGCACACAAGAAAAACACATGAAATTCAAATTTCAGTGCCCATAAGCAAAGTCTTTTGGGGGACACAGTCATGCTCAGCTGATTGTGCGGTCTATGATCTCTTCACTCTACAGTGGCGGAGTTGAGTGGTTGGGAGTTAGTCCTCAAAGCCAAAAATACTTACTATCCGGCCTTTTACAGGAAAAAGTTTGCCAACTTCTGGTCTAGAGCACTACTTTTTAAAAATGACAGAGAAAGGGGGCACCCGGGTAGCTCAGTCGGTTGGGCGGCCGACTTTGGCCTGGGCCATGATCTCAGGGTTCGTGGGTTTGAGCCCCGCATGAGGCTCTGTGCTGACAGCTCAGAGCCTAGAGCCTGCTTCGGATTCTGCGTCTCCCTCTCTCTCTGCCCCTAGTCTGCTCATTCTCTCTCTCTAAAAAATACACATTAAAACAATTTTTTTTAATGACAGAGAAAGGAATTGAAGATACCAGAGTGTATCCCATGTGGGAAGGAGAACTGGCATCCTGTGGAACATTCACTTCAACACAATGTACGTATATTGTGTGTGTGCGCACATGCTGGGTCACAATGATTGTACCCCTCACTATGAATCACAGTGCAAAAATTTTTTTTCAATGATTCTGGAAGCAGATTATAACCTGCCTATGTCTTATGCTTACAACTCAAAGAGGTCTTTGGTACCATTATGTAAGGTAGCTAGATGGTGAGCAGGGAAGAGTAGAAAAGCAAGTCTGACTAGCAAATTCATGTAGGGGCACCTGGGTGGCTCAGTTGGTTAAGCAGCCAGCTCTTGATTTCAGCTCCAGTCATGATGTCCTGCTTGTAAGATTGAGCCCCACACCAGGCTCTATGCTGAGTGTGGAGCCTGCTTGGGACTCTCTTTCTCCCTCTCTCTTTTCCCCTCCCTCACCCATGCATTCGCATTCTCTCTCTCTCTCTCTCTCTCAAAAATAAATAAAAGTTTAAAAAATTCAGTACTCCACTAGCTATGTCTACACAAAGCATCTCATTTAAGATTCTTTCCCATTAAGGAACAGATGATATTTGCCAAAAAGCATTATCAGTGATCTATAGAATATTCTCCCATACACTAGGACGGTTTATCGAAAACTACCGACACAGGATCAGTGTATATTGTTATGGTTTCTTTAAGCTCAGAGAGGGCTCCATTCCTAAAGTAACTTTCCATCCACCCATCGAACACACAGTCATCAAATCAGAAAGACGAGGAGCAGAGAGATGCGGGTAACCTGCGTAAAACCACCCCAGTAATGATTATACTAAGTAATAATTACTGTAATAACTAAAATAATATTTATTCAACACGTGCTGTCAGGGATTGTACCAAGACAATTCGGCCCTCGAAACAACTGTATTATATGGGGTAGTTAGCACCCCCATCCTCCAGCTAAAGATACTAAGGCGCAGGGAGTTATTCGGCCGCCCAGGAATAACTCACTAAGGCCGCCCAGGAAGTCAGAAAATGACATGGAATTTGAATTCTGGCAACAGGATCCTCAAACCTGCCCTGTTGACCATTTCATTATATTTTCGAGCCACTCTCACATCCCATCAATTCATGTCTGCTGGAAAAAAATGAACCAGTTGAGCGATAGAGCCACAGAATGTACATTTTACTATGGAAATTGTTCTATAGAGATAATGCTACCACAATCAAAATAATCAACACCACCGCTGATATTGCCGGGAATGCGACCGTACTGGTGCTGAACTATCCCCAAATTTGAATTAGAGAGGCAGAACTCAAATTATCCCTTTTGCCTGGTACGTAGCCCGAACGACATATTTTTCTGAGAAACATTCTGTGCTTCCTAGCCTCCTCATGCCCACACGCTGCCAGGTGAGAGCTATAGCCTTGCTAACGTGATCCATCAGAAAAATCAAGGGGGAAAATAGTCATGATCTGATATACTGGGCACTCTTAAATTACAGCACAGCCACCCCCCGTATAGTGCAGGGGAAGACAGAGATGCGGTGACTAAGCACATGGCAGGCTGTCACGAATGTGAACTGGGGAGCGGGGCGGGTCACTGAATCATGTCCCAGCACCTCCGCACATCCATCGAGACACAAGGTAGCCAAGCCGGCTTGCCCGAGATGAAAGTCTGAGTAATCCGGAGGAGGCTGTAATTCTTTATAAAACATACGCTAAGTAGTTTTGTTGACGCTTACATGACATTTCCAAGGTGGCTGGGAAACCAGACCATTTGTCACGCAGAATCTAGATCAATAGAGTGTGTGGAGGAAGACGAGCAATGCTTAAGAAGTAATAATAATGATTTAATTGAACAAGGGTAGAATAATTTTGTGTTTGAAATTCAAGATCGAAAAGAATGGGGAAAAAATCACAGCAATATGGCACGGCACCCAGAGCCCAATTCTCTCCTTCGATACCATTTAAAGAAGAAAAGAAGGTATTTTCGTCCCATTAGACAAATATATATATATAAAATACAGAAATGGTCAACTGCTTTTATCCCTGCTCTTTTCTCTTTTTTCTTTTCTTTTCTTTTCTTTTTTTTTTTTTTTTAGGGGCTGTCGTCAGCGTCACTCTGACAGAAGCCTGAAAAATTAACACATCACTGGGACTTACCATGTAAGATTTAACTTTTGATAAACAACAAAGTGGGTTACTGCTGTGCTAGCTATTTTTAATCCACCTTGTGAGTGTGCTTTTTTTATTGCTTTATACAGCATATCTGATTCCCTCTAAAGCACCAACTAAAAAATCTATCCAGCTGTCATTTGCTGCCCGGTAACATCTATCATCACACAGCCTGGCAGGTCTAGTCTATGAGGCAGAGGGGAGAGGAGACAGGAGGCAGAGTCAAGGACTGTCACATGGGATGGGAAAAAAAACTTGTCACAATTATTTATGGCTCTTGCTGGGGCACATCATAGGACACATAAGCCTGTTTCAGTTTCAAGCACCCCTGCACGGCTGTTCCCTTGTCGAAGTTGGACGCAGGCAGGTCTGCTTTACACATACAATTTCCTGAACAATGCCAAGCACTTGGGAAGTGACAGTGACAAATACTGGGGTTGGTGGCTGTAGCTCTGCGGGCTGCTATGAGCACACGGGTGTCAGTGATCAGGAGAAGTACCACGTGAAGGCCCAGGGCCTCCACTCCCCTATTCCGCTCTTCCTGGTGAAAGACTTCCTTCCTCCTCATTGCTTTTAACTGCTGGGCACACGTGTTTAGACAAACAGGAGACGGTGCGTTGCAGCCGTATTTTATTATTCGAGGCCGTATTCATCCGAGGGCTTCCATATTCACCTGTTCCTTCCCTGACCCATCCCCACACACCCAGAGGGAGAAACCAATCCCAGGGGTTCATCCCAGACGGTTTCACGTCCGCTAAATACCCAGGCTCCTGAGCAGTTGGTTCAATTAAGGTTCTGCCTCCGGATGTTTTCTCAACAGCAAAGGCTGGATCCGATGGTAATTTTGTCCGGTTCCGTCACCTAAGTCCTGCTGTAAGACCTTTTGGTCTTTGTAGCCTCATTCGGGTCTACCCTTTGGCCCTCTGGAGGGACTCAAAGGTGAGTCCATCAACATTCTCTCTACCCAACAGACCCTGGCAAGCCTAAGAGCTGAGCTTGCAACGTTTAAGATAATTAAACATAAAATGGGGGTCCGGTCCAATGAGTGACTCTTGCACACTTTATGACTCCAGCACGGCCCGACATTAACCTAGGTGCCCACACAGAGCCCTCGGGCACCTTGGCATCGCCTGCCCGGCCCCTGCTGATGAAAGATGGCAAAGACCCTAATTAAAGATAATAGGGGCAGAATGGCCCTGGCAGCCAAATCAGAAATTAATAGGGGAAGAAGAAAACCTGTGAATAGAAGTATCCAGGAACAGTGGAATTGGTCCAAGTATCTGTTCAGAAATTGCTAAACCCGAGTCACCGGAGAACTTCTCGTTCCCTCTCTTACGCCCAGCCCTTCCCACACTCCCGTTACCCGCTCGGCCTCTGATGATAGTTCAGTTGGCAACAACTGTTTCCCTTCCTTTGAGGTCGTTTTCCCTTGGTGCTTTCACGAGCAATACCAAGGTGACCTTCACCCACCGCCCACACCCCCACACCCTTCTCACATTCCCAAACAGGAGGAGGACAACCTCTCCCCTCCCCAGGCAGGAGATACACGGTATTTGCACCCTCTCACTCCCACCACTGCCCCTCCATCTAATTAGCGACTTGGCGGTCACAGGTAGGCTTGGTATCTATGAGACCACACCCCCCAGCATAGACTCACTACACTGGCATTCCTCACAGTCTCCCCGCAAGAAGGTTCCCACAACCAGCTCAACTCACGGGGCAATACCTATCATTAGGATGCAGACTTCACTCAAACATGTACAACTTCTATCCCTGGCATTTTTAGAGGGGAAAACAAAACATGTATTCAATCGATATTTTTTGAGTAATGATGGGCCAGGTGTGGGGATAGAGCGGGGAACACGAACAACATAATTTCTGTTTTCATGCAGGTTTTTCCATGATGCCCCTCTCGTTTACAGAAGTGAGCGGTGCATGGCAAAGCAAATACAGGGTATAACAGAAAACACACTTCACTCAGAGACCTGCCCGGGTCTGCAGGGTAAGGGGTCCCTCTTGGGAAATGGCGACGAAATAGATCTTTGAGGATGCATAGGTGGTATCCGGGGTGGCGACTTGAATGAGTTACTTAGTGTCTCCACTGGGAAGATGAAAGGAACTCAGGTAGGTAAGGAAACACCACCTAACCTATGAAAGGGTCAGGTTGTTGCCAAAAGGAGAAAGGGGACAGATACCC
Source organism: Prionailurus viverrinus (assembly GCF_022837055.1). Taxonomy (NCBI): domain Eukaryota; kingdom Metazoa; phylum Chordata; class Mammalia; order Carnivora; family Felidae; genus Prionailurus; species Prionailurus viverrinus. The sequence goes on from NC_062563.1 coordinate 9,781,975, forward strand.
TAAATGTCACCAGAGGGGCAGATCAAAGGCTGTGGAGTCAGACAGTTCAAGTCCTGACTCTGTCACTCACTCCCAGTGGGTGCTGGGCCACGATTGAACCTTTGTCCATTTCCATTGCTTTGCCATTAAAATTGAGATAATAGCACCTGATTAATCAACCAGGATGACACATGTCAACCCTTTGACCCCCTTACAACTCTCCCTGGCAGATATGCAAAAGCGCTCGGTGAATCCAAGTTTGCTCTTCATCGTTACAAAGAAGAATGGAAGGCGGGGCAGGGGGAAACAATGTGTAATTAAGAATCATCGACAGAGAACCATCCAGAATTGCAACATAAAATGGATAAGCGTACCTTGTTATTTGAGCAGCACCGACGGCTCAGTAAACATTCCCACATTCTTGATCTCATTCAGTCCAGCAGCAACCTCCTTAAGCGAGAAAGATGGGCGCTTCCATTTTCATCTAATAAATGACAAACCATGAATCAAAAAGTGACCTATTCAAGATCTTCCAAATGCTGGAAACAGGTCTGGTTCTGGCCTGCTCTCCAACCATGAAGTCAAGGCACCGTGGACCGCAGGCTTCGCAGACCCTTCTTTGGATAGGGATCGGACTGCTTAATCCATAGCCAGGGACAGAAAACTGTGGCTCAAGGGCCAAATCCTTTTGTTGTAAATAACATTTAATTGGAACACAGCCATGCCCATAAATTTACATATTGTCTATGGCTGCTTTTACTTACAATGGCAGAGTTGAGTAGCCATAACAGAGATCAACCAGATGGACAGCAACACTGAAAATGTTTATTATCTGGGTCCTTTACAGAAGCATCTTGCCAAGGCTGATCTACACCACGTGTAATATGACAATTCCAGAGCATGTGTTGCCAAAATCAGGGTGGAAATGTGCTCGCTTCGGCAGCACATATACAAAATCAGGGCGGAATTGAGTACTTAATATGAATTACCAGTGTAACAATTCATCAAAACAGGTTTATTACCAAAGGCAAGGTTTTCTGATAGTTTTAAATGCCTATACTATCGGGGGACGCCTAGGTGGCTCAGTCAGTTAAGCATCCTACTTTGGCTCAGGCCATGATCTCGCGGTTTGTGAGTTCGAGCCCCGCGTCGGGCTCTGTGCTGACAGCTCGGAGCCCGGAACCTGCTTCGGATTCTGTGTCTCCCTCTCTCTCTGCCCCTCCCCCACTGGTGCTCTGTCTCTTTCTCTCAAAAATAAACATTTAAAAAAATTTAAATGTCCCTACTATTTAAAAGGGACTTACAACTGAGTGTTGTGGTATTAAAAGTTATTACTAATTTGTGGTTACATTTTTTTTTACAATTTTACTCTATAAAGATACATACATATATTGAATAATTTACAATGAAAATAGACAACGCCTGGGATTTGCTTTAAAATACACCAGGAAGGGGCGTATGGGTAGCTCAGTCGGTTCAGCCTCCAACTTTGGCTCAGGTCACGACCACGTGGTTCGTGAGTTTGAGCCCCTCGTGGGGCTCTGTACTGACAGCTCAGAGCCTGGAGCCTGCTTCAGATTCTGTCTCTCTCACTCTCTCTCTCTCTCCCAAGAGAAATAAAAAACACATTAAAATTTTTTTTAAATACACCAGGTAAAAAAGGCAGATGGGGCTGGGGATTAGTGAGGTGAAGATGGAATAAAGGTGGAAAAATGTCAGTAACGGTTGGAGCTGATTGATGAGGTACAAAAGGGGATCATTCTACTTTTCTCCTTACTTACTATGTGTTTGATAATTTCCATAATAAAAAGTTAATATTTAAACAGGGACTTTCAAAAGGCCAGATTAACCCTTTTTAAAAAAAAACTCATCTGACTATAACAATGCATATTTTTATTATTGCAGAATAATGTTTATTATCTGCAGATATGGCCCAAATAATCAGCCACGTGATTTGCTTTCTCAGCAAAAGGAGACCCAGTGAACATTCTACAAAGAGCCCATTGTTCGTCCTTCATCTGTGATGTTCTTCCCTCCCAGCTCCTAACCTGCTCTCTGCTCTTACATTTGTGCATTTTTCAACATGATATTAAATATTTAAAGAGTCATTTAGGGAACTAAAGTTCACTGTGGTTTGATGTCTTGTAACCACAAAATAACGCGATCTTTCCACGCGATTTCTTGTTCTACGCGATCTTTCGCGTCAACAGAGACCAAAGTACTTTCGTCTACACGTGGAAGGTGTAACCCTACCTAAGTCACACGGTTCAGGTGAGAGTACATTGGGCTTATGAGCCATTGAACAGAGTGAAATTAAAGTCGCGGCTGCAATTTTCTGTACATTAAGTATTAGATTCTGCACGCTTACATCAATTTTGTTGACTGATGGAAAGAATATTGTCTTATGCTTGAGATTTTCCCCCTTTTTGTCAGTGTGGGAAACCCTACAATAATAAGCATTCGCCTAAGGAAACTGAATATGGTTAAAATCTTCAAATCATCATCATTTATCATCATCTTTATCATCATCTTCTTCTTCATCATCTTTACCATCACCTCCTGCATCATTCACATGGGATTAGCAATTTGCCAATCACACATGATTTCTTTTATTCCTCACCACTCCTTGCGATAAACTGGAGTTGCATCATATGTGAATTCAACCATGTTAATAGGGAGAAAAAAGCAAAAAATACAAATAGCAATCTAATAGCATATCTGACATACTATAAAATTATATTTTGCATGTGTGCTGTCTCTTTTATAGTGTACTTTATTTTATGCATTGCTATACATTTACAAACACCTAACCTATACTGTATAACTGTATGCATAAAACCAACAGTACTCTATTTAATAGGTGATAGGGGAGTTCTCAAATAATAACATTAACTATATCCAATTTATAGCTTCTGAGTTAATTTAAAATCTGAACTCTGGGTAAGCTGTGACTTCACTGTTTTATTACACCTATTGTATAGATACGGAAAATGGAGTTTAAACAGCTAAGTATCTGGCACAAAAACAGACACTCAGATCAATGGAACAGAACAGAGACCCCAGAAACAGACCTACGAACATATGGCCAACTAATCTTTGACAAAGCAAGAAAGAATATCCAATGGAATAAAGACAATCTCTTCAGCAAATGGTGCTGGGAAAACTGGACAGCGACATGCAGAAGAATGAACCTGGACCCCATTCTTACCCCAGACACAAAAATAAACTCAAAATGGTTGAAAGATCTAAACATACAACAGGAAGCCATCAAAATCCTTGAGGAGAAAACAGGCAAAAACCTCTCTGACCTCAGCCACAGCAACTTCTTACTCAACATATCTCTGGAGGCAAGGGAAACAAAAGCAAAAATGAACTATTGGGACCTCATCAAAATAAAAAGCTTCTGCACAGCGAAGGAAACAATCGGCAAAACTAAAAGGCATCCGACAGAATGGGAGAAGATACTTGCAAATGACATATCAGATAAAGGGTGAGTACCCAAAATCTATAAAGAACTTCTCAAACTCAACACCCGAAAAACAAACAATCCAGTGAAGAAATGGGCAAAAGACATGAATAGACATCTCTCCAAAGAAGACATCCAGATGGCCAACCGACACGTGAAAAACTGCTCCACATCACTCATCATCAGGGAAAGACAAATCAAAACCACAATGAGATACCACCTCGCACCTGTCAGAATGGCTTACATGAACAACTCAGGCAACAACAGATGTTGGCGAGGATGGGGAGAAAGAGGATCTCTTTTGCATTATTGGTGGGAATGCAAGCTGGTGCGGCCACTCTGGAAAACAGTATGGAGGTTCCTCAAAAAATTAAAAATAGAACTACCCTATGATTCAGGAATTGCACTACTAGGCATTTATCCAAGGGATACAGGAGTGCTGTTTCGAAGGGGCACATGCACCCCCATGTTTATAGCAGCGCTATCAACAATAGCCAAAGTATGGAAAGAGCCCAAATGTCCATCGATGGATGAATGGATAAAGAAGATTTGGTGTGTGTGTGTGTGTGTGTGTGTGTGTGTGTGTGTGTATATATATATATATATATGATGTATTACTTGGCAATCAAAAAGAATGAAATCTCACCATTTGCAACTATGTGGATGGAACTAGAGGGTATTCTGCTAAGCGAAATTAGTCAGAGAAAGACAAATATCATATGACTTCACTCATGAGGAATTTAAGATACAAAACAGATGAACATAAGGGAAGGAAAGCAGAAATAATATAAAAACAGGGAGGGGGACAAAACAGAAGAGACTCATAAATATGGAGAACAAATAGAGGGTTGCTGGAGGGGTTGTGGGGGGGGATGGGCTAAATGGGGAAGGGGCACTAAGGAATCTACTCGTGAAATCATTGTTGCACCGTCTGCCAACTAACTTGGATGTAAATCAAATAATAAATTAAAAAATGATAAATGAAATGTAAAATAAATAAATAAATAAGCTTAAATAAACAGCTAAGTAGCTCCTGTGAACATTTAGACATAATAATGGACAGATTGTGAAGTGGTCCTAAATCTGTCTGAGAACAAACCTATGCTGGCAATCACTACACTCTCTTCTGAGAGTAGCTCATGCTGATAAAGTACAGAGAGAGAGAGAGAGAGAGAGAGAGAGAGAGAGAGAGAGAAGCTAGGACTTTAACACCCTGTGTTTTGTTTGGTTTCAGTCAGCAAACAATAAGATAGGGAAGAGGGTAGGAGCAAAATCAGACAAACTAAAATAGGAAGAGTAGCATTTCATGGGTGAAACATCTCAATTTGCTTTTCCACACTGTGTTGGCAGAAAGATGTTCAGAGACGAGGCGGTCCTTCTAAAGGAGTTCTGAGCCTCTAATCAGTAGCAAAGCAGAACTGATTAAGACGGCAGTTGAGAAGCTCCCCTACTCTTCTTCAGCCTCTGCCCAGAAGCCATCTTCCTTGTTTTTCCAATTTCTAGGTTGCCACTTGCTTGTCTTCCTGTCGTAGCAGAACAGAAGATGTCTAGTCAACATAACAGGACAGTCTGCTTAGAATTGTAATGTTCCTTGGGGCGCCTGGGTGGCGCAGTCGGTTAAGCGTCCGACTTCAGCCAGGTCATGATCTCGCGGTCCGGGAGTTCGAGCCCCGCGTCGGGCTCTGGGCTGATGGCTCGGAGCCTGGAGCCTGTCTCCGATTCTGTGTCTCCCTCTCTCTCTGCCCCTCCCCCGTTCATGCTCTGTCTCTCTCTGTCCCAAAAATAAATAAACATTGAAAAAAAAATTAAAAAAAAAAAAAAAGAATTGTAATGTTCCTTTAAAAGAGAAATCATGCCCAGGCTGCGCCGCGTGTAGCATGTAGAGCTTTCCTGAGGTCTGTGATCTCCTGGTATCAGAAACCTGGAGGACGTGTTCACTGAGTCAGTATTTCCAGAATTGGGCAAATAAGAAAGTCGCCTGCAGAAAGACCCTCCACTGCATCAATGAAAGCGACAGTTCTGGAAGGAAACAAGTTGTAGGTTTGGCAGTAAATTATAAGCTTCGTGCCCTTAAATAGAACTTGGAATCGTGTCTTCCCAAAGAGTCCTCTTGGGGCTTTGGTGTTTTAGTGACAGTTCAAGTTCACTCCTTCGAAAAGTTCCAGTGCAACCCCCAAGTCCACGATATCCCCTTTGAAATAGTATACCAAATTCAAACATGTGTGAATTATTCACTCTCTGCAGGCCCCAGTATCGATACATTTTTATTTAGAAAGAGAAAGAAACAGAGCTCAAATAAAATGAAAAGGAGTAATACAAGGAGATCAGTAAAATTTGTCATTAAAGGAAGAACAGACAAGGCTCTAAGTTTTCACAGGACACAAAACACTCAACCTTTAATTTACTCGTCGACCATGTATTTCCTCAGTGTCTACTATGTAGAAAAGAACCGTGTCTGTGACCTCACGTACATACTAAAAAAGTTTCTCATATGCTTTTAATTTTCTTAAGTTCATCGGTAGGTGCTCAGAACAAAAGGCAGTGTCAGTATGGAATATTCCACCAATAGGATACCAAAGGAGCATATGCCCAGAAGTGTGAGGTAAAAGATACGAACCTCCTGTACATTGTAGGGGAAGGGTCTCTATTTTCCTCTTGGTATGAGCGACCCTCCATTTCATTGAATAAGGATGCATATCTGTGGTTCGAATAATGAAACAGCAATTGTTTTCATTGCCAGAGGTAAAACTAGCTATTCTGGACTTCTTTAGGGTTGATAAAGGTCTGAAATCGATGGGAGAGTTGAGGAATCCTCAGGTGTCACTACAAGCAACTTAAGTTTTATTATAAGCAGCTGTCACCTTACAGATCAGTAACATATACCTAAGTGATTTTACTGTCTAGGAACAAATCTCCTGACTCCTGATAAAATTCAGAGCTAAATGGATGAAATAACAATTAAAAAAAAGAAAAGAAGTAAATCTATGTACAGTTTTTGAAGGCCGTGAAGAAAAGAGGACTCTGCATACATTCCTAACTCTGACCATTGAAAGGACCAAGAGGCAGACATGACTCAGTAGCAATGAGCACACTGGGCACCAAATCTTGGTTTCTAAATGCCGTTCTCTAATAAAAGAAACCAGGAACCCTTGGAGAAATGGCTGATTCCAGAGCTGTGCAAGCAAAATAATAGAGGATCCTGGAACATCCGACGGTACCAACACACCAACAGGTCAGAAGGACCCAGGAGTCATCCTTAAATGATTCCCAGGTGCCGGATCTCAAATACTTTGAGCGTCAAAATAATATTTGTGTTATTCAGTAAAGTATATATATAACAGTAAAATCTGTTGAATAAAATAGAAAACCACATGAGTCTGTAATGATTAAAAAAAAAATAGATGCAGGGGCTGAAATTTTCATGAAGAATGGAATTGTAGTAAGCAAAATAATGGTCCCAAAGATATCTATGTCCTAATCTCTGGAACCTGTGAATCTGTTGTGTTACTTAGCAAGGGGTAATTTGAATTGCAGAGCTTCCAGAAAGAAACACTGTCCTACCAACACCTTCATTTTAGCCCTGTGCAACCCATTTCAGCATCTGTTCTAACGTACAGTATTGTATAAATCTCTGTCGTCTGAAGTCACCAAATTTGTGGTAATTTGTTAAGGCAGGAATTGGAAACTAATACAGAATATTTATACAGTTTCAGAGTCCCTCCTTATGGGATGTTTGTAAAGGAAAAATAGAGGGACACCTGGGTGGCTCAGTCAGTTAAGTGGCTGACTCTTGGTTTTGGCTCAGGTCACAATCTCACTGTTTGTGAGTTTGAGCCCCACAGAGAGCACAGAGGCTGCTTGGGATTCTCGGTCTCCCCTCTCTCTCTCTGTCTCTACCCCACTCACACGCTCGCTCGCGCTCTCTCTCTCTCTCTCTCTCTCTCTCTCTCCAAGTAAATTAATAAGCTTAAAAAATTTTTTAAAGGAAAAATAGTAACATTTTGGTGGTTAAACCTGGAAGACACCGCTTTAACTGAGTGATCACAGTTAATATCGCTAATGGTAACACGTGTTGACATCGTGTACCTCCTGAAGTGATGCACTGGGAAAGACAGAGCACCATTCCGGTGGAATCCTCCCCAATGCTGCACCACACTGGTCTACCCAAGACAAATCTTCAGACAAACCCAAGTTGCGGGGCATTCTACAAAATAACCATCTGGTACCCTTCAAATACGAAAGACAGTCGGAAAAAGTAACCCAGATCCAATGAGTCTAGAGGATAGAACACGCTAAATGCAATGTGGGATCTTGGATTATATCTTGAACCAGAAAAGGGGCCTCAGTAAGGCAGTTTGGAATTTCAAATAAGATCTGTAGGTTAGTACTGAATCAGTTTTAATTTTTGGTTTAGATTATTATACTGTTGTTTATGTAAGGTGTTAGCATTTGGAGAATCTGAGTAAAACAAAGGTGCCTTCTGGGAAATCTGTGTGCTATTTTTGTGATATATTAAGTCAAACTTTTTCTAAATAAAAAGGTTTTTTAAAAAAAATGTGGTACCAATATTATGCTAATACGGTCTGGGTGTTCCAACTACCTTTTATTTTTTATTTAATTTTTTTAAACATGTATTCATTTTGGAGAGACAGAGTTGAGCAGGAGAGGGGCAGAGAGAGAGAGAGGGAGACACAGAATCCGAAGCAGGCTCCAGGCTCTGAGCTGTCAGCACAGAGCCCAATGAGGGGCTCAAACTCATGAACTGTGAGATCATGACCTGAGCCAAAGTCGGACACTTAACCAACTGCCCCCCAACTACCTTTTACAGAACCCGTTCATTTCTCTCTTTAGAGAAGTCACTTCAGTGGGTGTCCACGTGTCTTTAAGTTTGGGTGATCTCTTTCAACCAGTCACCCAGGACTCAGCAAAGTGTTCTCAAGTATTATGACAAAAAGCAAATATTTGCGAAATCTGGGTACGTCACATGTATTAAAGTAAAAAAGCAAATATTTGTAGCATTCGCATGGAAGTCTTGGTTCTAGAGAGGTTTTCCCTAAAGAACAAATAAATGAGAAATACTCAACCAAGAATAAAAAAAACATATGTGTGCGTATGTGTGTGTGTGTGTGTTTGCCTCACACACACACATATATCCTTCCACTCCTGCCCTCTTCTAGGCCATTCTTCATATAAATTTTGAACCCTCAAATTTTGTCATATCACTCCATGAGTTTAAAGCTTCTTGGTTTCTGGGGTCCCTGGGTGGCTCGGTCGGTTAAGCCTCCAACCTCGGCTCAGGTCATGATCTCGCAGTTTGTTGAGTTTGAGCCCCGTGTCAGGCTCTGTGCCCACAGCTCAGACAGAGCCTGGAGCCTACTTCAGATTCTGTGTCTCCCTCTCTCTCTACCTCACTCTCTCTCTTTCTCTCTCTCTCAAAATTAAATAAACATTAAAAAAAAATTTAACCTTCTTGGTTTTTTCCATGGAGCACAAGGCCCCGCATGGCCACGCCCTGGTTGCATGTCTGTCTCACCGTCTACTATCTACACCCTCACCCACTAAGTCCCAACACACGGGCCTTTGTTCTGTCCTTTCAGTGGGCCAAGTTCTTTCCCACCTTCATACTCCACACATACATTTCTTCTGCCTAGAATGTTCTTCTTCTCCTAACCTAAGTAAATAAATTGCTTAAGGGCAGACAACTAACAGACAACAAAGTCAGGATTCCCATGCCCTGTTAATAAATCATGGTGATTTCCAAAGAATGAATTATTAGCATTAAAAAGTATCACGTAGATCTATAATACTGATAAGGAACATAGTCTTCCAAAAAGATTTATATACACACCTGCATACACAATTAAAGCTTTTTTAACATATGAATTATATAGTTATCTATTACATACAAAAAAACCCAAAACATTTTGGAAAGATATATTCAGTGGCATTACCAATGGTTAATTTGGGGTCAGCTTTACATTTCAACTTAAGAAATATTATGGCAATGATCTTAAACTGTGGCTAAAATGCCTTGTAAATGTTGAACTAGACTTGCCATTGAATTCGTCAACATACCATCACCAGAAACAGCGGATGTGAATCAGCCATTGGATTCCATGTAGCTCTTTGCTACAGCGATGAAGGTGGGCGGGGGGGGTCTCTTATGCTTCCTGCTTTCATATCAATGACGCATGAAGGCCATCAACATCTCCTACTGAGGGACCACCCAGAACACCACAAGGACCCTTCAGAGAAGCTCAGTACAGGGTAGACTAGATGTGATCCCGTCGGGGAAGGCCGTCAGCCTCATCTGATTCTGAGATCCCAGAGCCGTCATGAATGTCCGTATTGTCCTCCTAACATAGTGAGCTCTTCTTCCTTACCAGCCTTTACGGTGGTTGTTCTGACCAAACTATCTATGTCTTTACATATCTCGGAAGAGTTGGCTCCTTCTCATCCTTCATCCTGCAGGTGATGTACTGCCCTTGAAAAGATACAGTCCACAACAAACCACATTCATTTTCTCTGGGAGCCCTCTGTTAGCACATGCATTCAACTTTAACCCAAATTAAAGTTAATCTTTACGAATGTAACTACTTAGTACCATATACTCGGGTGTGATTCTTAGACTTTAGGCCAGATGTCAGCCAATGCCATGCCTGCCATGTAAGAAAGTATAACAATACATGACGGGGGCACCTGGGTGGCTCAGTCGGTTGAGTGTCCGACTTCAGCTCAGGTCATGATCTCGCATTCTGTGAGTTCAAGCCCCGCATCGAGCTCTGTGCTGACAGCTCAAAACCTGGAGTCTGCTTCAGATTCTGTCTCCCTCTCTCTCTACCCGTCCCTCGCTCACGTTCCGTCTCTCTCGGTCTCTCTCTCAAAAATAAACACTAAAAAAAATACATGATGTAACTAACGACATATAAGACCCTTTTTTTATTTCAAAATCGTATCTTGCATTGGGGATGGAACGGAAAAGAGGCTCTCACATCACAGGGCACACTTTCAGGGACTTGCACCAACTTTTTTGTTCCAAATAAAGTAACTGTCCAAAATAGGTTCTGCCATCTTCTGGCAAGGCACTATCAGATCATTCTGTTAAATTCCTCCCTAACATTTATCACTGCCTGAAATTATCTTGTTTTTGTATTTGTATAAAAGTTGCTACTCGGTAGATATGTATGGGAAAGAAGGAAGGAAGGAAGGAAGGAAGGAAGGAAGGAAGGAAGGAAGGAGGGAGGGAGGGAGGGAGGGAAAAAGGGAGGAAGGGATTATAAACTGTGTGTAGGTTCCAGTTAAAGTAATTAAATTCAACAGACCACCAGGGAAAAGAGGAGTGACAGTACATATTGCCTTTTGTCTTTCATCTAGGAGTTTAAAATCTTTTCTTTTGGGGTGCCTGGGTGGCTCAGTAGGTTAAGCGTCCAACTTCAGCCAGGTCACGATCTCGCGGTCCGTGAGTTCGAGCCCCGCGTCAGGCTCTGGGCTGATGGCTCAAAGCCTGGAGCCTGCTTCGGATTCTGTGTCTCCCTCTCTCTCGGCCCTTCCCCTGCTCGCACTCTCTCTCAAAAATAAACATTAAAAAAATAAATAAAATCTTTTCTTTGCTCTTCAGTGTGAATCATTTGCATTTTTTATATACATTTAAAAAATAGCTCTTCACCTGGAAACCTTTAACAACTACTCCAATACTTTTCTCATTTTTTTTCTTTAGCCATAGATTCCTGTCTCTACACACACACACACACACACACACAAATTGTAGAAGTCCTATAAATAAAACAGATGACCCACAGCTCTTTTGGCCAAAGCCTGGGGTGAAAGTCTGGACATCCAAACCACTCGGCAGTCCCTGGGTTCCTGAATGCCTCCAGCATCCACACCTACCACTTGCATCCAGAGAACAGTCTGGAAATCACTGCAAGCTGAAATGTAGAACTTTACTTTCAAAATACAAAAGAGCTTTAATTAAAATCGCTGTATCAGCAGTTCCACATTAAGCTTCCATTTTATTCCAAATGGTTATGATTTGATGATGAGCCCACTCAATCGGGTGGCTACGCTATGCTTTTTTTATAATTAGATAACAGAAGGTCTGAACACCAACAATATCCGTCTTAGCCATCGGTTAAGGCGGCACCCTGATACCACTGAAGTATGCTGACTTTTTTTTTTTAACTTTTATGCAGATTGCATGTATAATAAATCCATGATACGCTTTAGCATTAGTTCTTCAATTTGAGGAAATGCTGATTTAAAACATAATTTAACAAATTATTCAGTCAAGCATAAGAAGGACAAAATTCTTCCTCCCATAAAATTTTCAGGGACATTTGGACAACGACAGCAAGAGTTTAGTGAAATTTGCTGGAAGTCCTCTGGCTCTCCTATTTTTTTTTTTTCTTCTCTCCCAAATATACCATTATGAAGTACAGACGCCCAAGCAGAGACTGTCCATTAAAAAGCATCTCTCTAATGCAATCTTTAACAAACTTTTCTGGAGCTACGATTATTACCTCAGAACCCACAGCATGAATTTTTTACAACAAATTTGATGCTATGTAAGAGGGACTGACAGGCCTGGAGACTGAAGTCTTCTGTTTAACCACAGGCCCGGGGGAAACACAGACAGAGGCAGAGAGAAATCTTCCCTGCTGCCCCGCCTCTGCTCCTCAGCCTTCCAGAGGAGACACTAGTAGGGAACAAGGGGCCGCGGTGGCTCACGCTGGGTTTCATCACTGCCATTTCATGGGCCCACTTTGCAAGGATGTAAGTTCCTATCTACGTGAGGGAAAGACCAGGGATCTCCCCACACCGACGCCCTTCCGCAGACCAAATCAAAACCGATTGCTCAGAGCCCTGTGCCAACCCAAGGTGGCGTCTCACCAAACACGAAGAGAGAACCCAGAGCGGATGAGGACAGGACGCGTCCACGTCACTCCCGTGGAAGACAGTGCTAGAAATGAGCCTTCACGTTGATAGTGGAGCCTTGGGCGTTCTAACAGAAAAACTTGTTTCTAACCCCGAGGACTTGAGATGACCAAGTCCTGTGAATAAAATCTCAAACTTACCAACAGTTGGAGTCGCGACCTCTCCACAGGATTCCTCAGTCTCGCTCTATTGACTGGATTAGCTCCTTACTGGGGCAGGCAGGCTGTTGCGTGTACTGTGGGAAGTTTATTTAAGCAGCACCCCTGGCCTCCGGAGGAAGCCAAGAGCACCTGCCCCACTGTGGCAACCACAAGTGTCTCCAGACGTGGCCAGATGTCCCCTAGCACTTGAAATCGTGCCCCACTGAACCTCTGCTCCTGGATATTCCGGAACCAGTTCCATTTCTTCAACCCCGAGATAGGCACAGCTGCACAAAGGTCTCATTTCTTTTTACATTCTCTTCTTTTAACCGTGGCCCTAGGAGGAGAGTTCCAAACACATCGTGTGACAGACATGGTATTATACACATAGCTGGGCTGGGCAGAATTTGGCAACGAGCCGTGGGCTCTGGGCTGTCTTCTGCCCTTTGTCGGGGGCGTCTTTCCGTCTTACAGTTGGTTGAATTACGCTTGGGTTCCCAGGCGGAGCGGCTGGAGGAGATCTGATGAAAACCACATTGTTTGGTTCACGGAATGTGATTTACACCCCCTAGATACTGGATTTTAATTTGTTATATATGTCTATTAAACTCTGCCTTCCTCCTCCCCTTTCTTAGGATGAAAAGCAGATTATTTAGTGCACAATCTAAAAATCGGCCGGTTATTAAATTTTCCTTTTCGTTTAGTTTTGAAGCTTTTATGCCTCTGAAACTTATTTACATGCTGTATATATTAAATAAAGTGTAATCCATAGTACTCATAGGATTCAAAAAATGATGAGGTGCTCTTCCGTGGTCTCCAAGCAGCGTCTACCTGACTCCTCAAAAGAGGGAGACATTTATGGCATTGATCTACAACTCAGGGATCACTTCCCCCAAAGTGGCAACTTACACCCATATTAGGGAAGGACACAGAGGCAGAAACAGAAATGGTCCGTATCTTCTAAATCACCCATGGCCATACTGACCTCTAACGCAATAAAATGTAGCCCTAGGAGATGCTAATAAGCAAAACGCAAGTACTTGTATATTATTGCATATATCATATATTACATATTTTATGTTTTATTCAGCAGCATGCTTCGGAAGCAAAGAGGAAAAAAAAAGACAGGAAAAGCCACAATACTACATTTTCAGTTATAGTTTCCTTGCAAAAATCAAGTCAACCTTTAGCATTCTTAAAAATAAAATGCACTAATTTGCATAATCATTAATAAAGTACCGGACTGCTTTCGTAAATATGACTGCCATATATTTAGTACCTACTATTACGGGAGGCATGTGACATGTTTATTTATTTATTTATTTTTAACATTTATTCACTTTTGAGAGTGAGAGAGACAGAGCATGAGCAGGGGAGGGGCAGAGACAGAGGGAGACACAGAATCCGAAGCAGGCTCCAGGCTCCGAGCTGTCGGCACCGAGCCCGACGCGGGCCTCGAACTCACGGAGTGTGAGATCATGACCTGAGCTGAAGTCAGACGCTTAACCGACTGAGCCACCCAGGCGCCCCACGTGTTTATTTTTTTTAATTCAATGCTCACAATGCCTTGGAATAGTAGGTATATGTAATCCTATTTTGCAGAGGAGAATAAAGGTTCAGAGAGGTTCACTAATTTTCCTCAGGTCACACCGCTAGCAAGGACCAGAGCTGGGATTTGAATCCAGCCTGGGTGACCCTATTGTGCAAGCTGGATCTACCCCATTAACCCACCTCCTTTTCTGATCAACTCTCTGAGGCATGAAGTTGCTTGAAACAAAGCCAGTGTCTCGGGGAAAAGACCAGGTAAACCGCGTGCTTAGGATCTTGGGAAAATGCCATCTAAACAGACTCATTAGCATTTTTTTTTTATTTTTAAAAAGGTCCTGTTCTCCGATTCATAGAAATTAATAATGACATACACTATTTTGGTTTGCAAAACAGCAGAGTGCAAAACATTCCTGGTAATCTTGCTCCTCTGCTGCCTTCTGGGCGCTCGTCTTTCCACGGCTCCCCCTTGTAGCCCCGTCCAAGTTCACACGCATGTCCGCCCCTCCCCCCCCACCTCTCCCTCACCCAACCTCAAACGCCATGATGCAGCCTCACTGAAGCACTTGCAGTTCCCATAGCATCCTGGGCCTCTTTCGGCCGGTATCACGCTCACGCATTCATTGTTCAATGTGTGTATCTGATGCCTGTGCCACGGTCAGTGCTGGGGACACGGAGGTAAGGAGGACAAAGGTACTGCCCTCGCGAAGCCTACGGTCTATCTTGGAAGAGACAGACAATGAATGAAGAAACAAGTAGAACATTCGGCACTTCAGAGAGTGGTAAAGACTTTGGTAGAAAAACAAAGCTGGGAACAGGATCAGTGAGTGCTGGAAGGCAGAGAGTTCCCATAAATTTTAAAAAGGAGAGCCAGAGAAAATGATCCTGACGAGGTGGCCTTTAAGAAAAAAAAAAAAACAGAAAGAGGTGAGGGAGTGTCACCGACTCCAGGGGCAAGGGGGCCCATGAGGCTGGCGTGGAGCGAGCCAAGCAGAAAGCACTAGATAATGTAGTAAGGGCTGGGGGACAAAGGTGCCACATAAGGGTTTGACAGCCTTTATGAGGGCTGTGACACTTACTCTTGAGTGGCATAAAGGATCTCTCCATGTTCTGTGCCTTTGGTACCTTGGAAGCTATGATCTATCCGTAGCATCTGGAACCATCTTACATGCTCGTTGCTTTTTACGCAGGGGTTGAAAACTCTGTCTGGGGGACCAGAAGCTACTAGTAATACGAAAGGGGATTAGAGGGGGCTGCTTGGTCTAAACAGGGTTCCAGTGACCGCTGTTGTATAAAACATGGTCCTAGACCCAAACATCACCCCTGTCTGGGCCTGCTGTGCCTCGTGGGTCACCAGGGTGGCCTCTGTTGTTGCCCAGCATCCGTTTCGTGAACAAATAAGATGCTGCAGTGTGGCCTTTTTGAGAAATATTGCGAACGGCAAGAATATTCTAGAAATTCAGTATCAACCTACATGAAGGCTTCTGTTATAGGCGGAATGTGTCCCCTCAACATTCCTACGTTGAAATCTGCCCCCCGGTGCGATGGTGTTTGGAGGTAGGGCCTTTGGGGGGAAATTGAGTCGGGAGCACGGTGTCCCCAGGAATAGGATTGATGACCTTAGGAGAAAAGGCAGAGAGCTGGCTGTCTCTGGCCCCTGCCATGTGAGGATACAATGAGAAGATGGCCATCTGCAAATCGGGAAGCGGGCTCTCACCAGAACCAAATCTGCCAGCACCTTGATCTTGGCCTTCCAGCCTCCAGAACTGTGACAAATAAATTTCTGGGGTTATAGGCCCTCCCAGTCGGTGATTTTCTGTCGTATCTGCCCAAAGTGACTGAAACCCCTTCCATCTCACTGATGGATCAAAAGTTTAAGAGTATTTTCTCTAATATACTATGGCCTAGCGTGTTTTGAAAAATGATGCTGCCTACATCCGGTTTCCCAGAGATGACTGCATTGTCCTAAGGTTAATGAGACACTGCCTTCCTCTGAAACACCTCCCAGGCTTCTGCAAGAGCTGCTCCCTTAATGGAGCAGGAGGAAACCTCTACATTAAATTCACTTAATTGTCACTAGAAAGGATTGCTATCTTTAAATGCAGCTGTAAACAAAACAACAACAACAACAAAAAGAACTTTGTTTAAAAATGAGCCGAGTTAAGCTTAAGTGTGGAGAAGATTTTCTGTTGGCTCTAACTGGGGAAATGCTGAATATGCAGAGATTTTTTTTTACATTAATAATAATAGGAAACGGTAGATAGTGGCACCTCAGCACAATTTTAATTTAATGAGAAACAATAAAATAGTTTTCCAAAGGGGCCTATTTAGGTCCAAGAAAGGGGGATATTAAAGTTCCAAGATTTATTCTACTTACGTTAAGGTATGCTGATACACATTTTCTCAGGCTATATTCTACTCACTGATTAGATCTCCCTCTTTATAATTTTCTTACTTGTAAGGGAATTAGATTGGTATTTTCCAGGCCAAATAACTTTTAGACAAAATATTTAAACGGAATCAATTCATTTCCAGCACAAGTGAGGTTGATCAAAATCCTATATCACTCAGAGAGCTCCATGAGGCATATTTTTAATATATTTAGATATCATTAAGTGCAAAACCATGGGAATCAACTCTTACAAAATGGTTTTTAGAAAAGAATTGAATATGCATAAAACTTCAGGCAAAGTACGGTCTTTGAAGTAAGCTCCCCCCACCTTCCTGGTGTTTTTCAGATTGATTGCTCTCACTAACCAACAGGCATTAGTCATTGCGACGTTCACGCAGTATGCCATGTGAGGATGGTGATGATAATGCTGGTAACAAAGGTGGTGATAGCTGACATTAATTGAGCCCTTCCTACTTGCCAGACACTGAGCAAAGCACATTGTATCCCTTGCTTAGCTTGATCTTAACATTCATTATTGTGCTCAGATCTGCATTAAACGTGTAAAGGATCTTCCAATGCCTTGCAAGTTACACTGTAATCTCATTTGACAGATGGGGAAACTGACACCATGAGAAGCTGAACAACTAAGAATCACCGAACAGGATTAGACTATCCTTAGGGAGAGGTGCTCACCAACTCTCCGGGTTGGGGGGTGGGGGGACCTTGGAACAAACAGATTGGATTTGATTTCGAAGAACAAAGGCTTGTGACGTTCTCGCATAGCCATGATGTAAATTCACGTTGCTTAAACGTTCTCTCTGCCTTCCAGAAACACGAACTCTTAACATCAATGCTGGGAGAAGGGAGTAGCACAGAGGAGACGCATCGTGAGAGGAAGACACGGAAACAGCCAGCCCTCCACCAGGGAACAAAAAAGGCCAGTGTTCAGTCCTTTGTTGGGCTGAAGTACAAGGTCTTTTCCAGAGCTCACAACGCCAGGAGGTAAGGTCTGCTCTTCATTCAATAAGGAGCCACTGAGGTTTCTAAGTCAAGGCACGGTATGGCCCGAGCCACCCCATAAAGGGTTCGATTTAGAGCTGTTCATAAGTTAGCACTGAAGAGGACAGACTCAAAGTGTAGAGATCCCACTGGAAGATGTCACGGAAACCCCACGGACCTGGAACATCAGGAGTGGCGGCAAGAAAAGAGGCAACACAAAGAACAAACTTCAGAAGACGCAGGGCCAGATCCTAGAAAGCTGTGTATTTTCCCTGATGGATTTTAGGGTCAGGGCCAGAGGCTGTAGAAAGTCTGCAGAAACCAGGGTGAATCCCAGCTCTGCCACTCTCTAGCCACGGGGCCTTGGTCGGGCAACTGCTCAACCTCTCTGAGCATCTGTTTCTTTATCTGCAAAATAAAGGTCACTGTGTCCTCACTTCTTCGGGCTGTTACGAAGTTTAGCTAAGTACATAAAGCATTTGGCACACTGCACAAATGTGAAGCAAGCACTCGCTAAAGTCTTCCTACTAATGTCATCAATGGTTTTGTTTCTGTCAATACAAATAAAAATATTTCTACATTCTTTTGAACAATCCCTGCTTACTAGTTAGCAGAGAAAGGAGGGAAAGAAATCAACAAGAGCTCCAAGGAAAAACCCACAGGGAATCTTCCTTTTCATTCCCTTGCACTTAAAATGTCCTGCGTGAAGGCACCAGGTGGGGTCCACTTTGGTGGCCGGACAAGAGCCCCTGATCAGAGCAAATGAATAAATAAATGAGTGCACCACAGTTTAAGGCTTAAATGTGGTTTATAATCTGGCCAGCTCTCATCCCTGTGAGATAAGTGTCAAGCTGGTATCTATCTAACCCCAACTAAGTTTCAAAAGCTGGAGATAGCGACTGGTTTTAAACAATCTTCAGCAACATGGTTGAGCTCTACTATGACGCCCTCGTCCGTGACGCCATGGTTGTGTGACCCGTCCAATGCCATCACTACGTCAGTGACGTTTCCTGAGACCCGTGTCCAAAAACTCCAATAATAGTTAGCATTTATCTGGTGCTTACAGTGCGCCAGACATGGTACTAATTGGTTCACACACAGCTTTTCCCTTGAGCAAATCCAAGTCAAAACATAAGCTGTAAAATCAAAGTCTTCTGTTTCTCTTTCTCCATCTCTTCCTGCTCTAGGACAACCATATACCGAGGTCCTTCCGGGAAACTTCAATACAGCCTCTTGCTAAACAGACGGGGCTGACCACCGGCTTAAACCTCAGATAACTGTCATTACATGTATAATGGAATCTAAATTTGTTACAATGGTCCCGAGACCCTACGTGATTTAGACCCCACCTGGCCCTCCTATCTGCTAATGTTTTGCATTTGCAACATGCCCACTCTGCCTGGAGAGCTCTCCCGCTGGACCTTCCTCCCCGTGGCTAGCCCCTTCCTTACCCTTCACAGTTTCGCTCTCAAATGTCACTTTCTCAAAGAGACCTTGCCTCCTTGCCCACTTTTGAAAGTACTAGAACACATTCCCAGAGGTGCCTGGGGGATGGCTCGTACCGTGGGCCTCTGTTTCCAACTGCTCAGCATGTGCTAGCTGGAGATCAGCCATGGTGGAGATATTTACAACACCAAGGAAATCGACCAACACTACAAATCAGGGCTTCTTCCTCCCGGAGAACCACTTGTCGAACGTTTACCGGCGCACCACTACCTACTTCTGTTCTCTGTGACTATTTAACACGTGGCTTCTCAGTTTCTTTCTAGCAGGTGCCACTCGGAAATCATCTTTGCCATGTGTCATTTACTTTCTTGTTAACTTTTCCAGCCATAATTTCAAGAGGGCAAAGACATTCTCCAAACTGTTCATTGCCATATCCCTAACACTCAGATGCCTGCATACAAAACGTTATTTTCTTATTGGAGGAATGAACTGATTCCATGCACGTTCTTTGTCTTATCTGACCCACTATCTTTAAGATTTCGGAATTTCCTAATGGGTCTTTCATGGTTACAGTATTTTCAACCCAGAATCTTCCCGTAGCTGCAATGGAAGGATGATTTAAAACATCATTTGCTAGTTTTCCTACTCTGTAATATCTGTTTGGAAATTGTGAAGAGTTCACCCTTGTCTCCTTTCATTCCAGAGTTCTATGTAGGAAAAATGTCTCCCTTCTGAAGGGCACTTACTGTATAGTCCCTTTGTTAGGATAACAAGACCATCTGGCCCCATCCGTCTTGTTGCAACTTGATCCTGGGTTAATTGTACCCTGTCACTAGCCAAGATTGACACTGTATGTTTTCTCTCTTCACTAAGTCTAGTTCATTATGGAGACAGCTTTGTGAAGACTCAAATTCTTGAGGACTTTTTCACAGCAGCGTGAATGGGACCAAGGACTTCCGCTGGGGTTTTCCAGGTGGCCCAAAGACTCAGTGAGTCATCAAAAGTAAGATATGAGAAGAGACGTCGGCCACAAGAGGAAAGAAGAGATCAGGCCTTTGGAAGGTTGACAAGCAGTATCTAATGGGCAAAGGGGGAGAGGAACAATTAAGCAATCACTCTAATTGATTATCAAAGCATGCCAGATGATGTCAATGGGAAATACCATTTAACAAAATGATGGCATATTGAAGCGTGTACACACGGGGCCCCAAATTCCAATGCCTGGAGGAGCTAAGCAGGTAAAGTAGATATTGAGGCACATAGGGTATAAAATAATACTGTGGCAAACTGAATACTCCCCATCCCTCTAAAGGGGGCAACACATACCCAGCTCCAGCCAACTTCTGCCGAGAGGCAGCACGGAACCTATAATGTCAAGTTGTTATGGATGCTGTTGACTGCCTCCCAGTTCCCACCCTCTCCTTCTTTGCACGTGTAAGCCCGTCCCCCTGCGTGACTCACGGAAAGGTCATCCCATTCTCATTGTTCCTCCAGGTCCAGAACCATACTGGTCAAAGCCAGTTAGGAAAGTTCTGTTTCCTTTTTTGGTGATTAGCATAAGAACGGATGTGTGACACAATTCTAGCCGATGAGACTTAAGGGAATTAATGCTGGGAGCTCCAAAGAAACAAGAAGGGATAGTCTCTCTTCCACCGGACAGACTTGTGTCTCGCTATAATGCCAGAAACTTCTGTTGCCGTCTCGCCCCGCAGAGCCCCGGGGGCATCTGGAGCAGATCCCTGAAACGCCACACCTGGAGCTTATTTCATCTGAGGTAACAAATTCTTATGGTGTAAACCAGTCTAAGTTAGGTTTTGTTACCTGCGGCCCAAAGTACCTCCGGGTGATATGCCAATCGTCCAACTTTTCCAGAGAAATAACAAATCTCATGTTTTGTAATTCCATGTTTTAAACTGTGGCTGTGCATTTTTAATATTGTACAGGAGATTTCCCTCCCGGCCCCCTGATTCAAACAACACAAAACAGAACAAATTTCAGTAGGGGTGGGGGTGGGGCATTTGTTCTCAACTCGTGGCCTAGCTTGACACCTGCTCCCCCAGTTCTTGGTGGAATCTACCCCACATGGCACATCCCAGGGTGACTTTCGGTTCCTGGAGCCTTACGTGTTCCCTCACCACGGATCAAGAGAACCCTCAGCCCTGCATCTCCGAGCTTCCCTGTCTGCATGATTTAGATAGAATATCAATATCCAAATACACCATAGTGTGGTGCTCAGCAAAACTGATGTGGGGCTGTTGGAGAGAAGACCTCCAAGAAACGGAAAGGTTTGTTAATTAAGTTTCTTTGCCAGAAAAAGGTCATGAAAATGAGAAAATACTTACCTTATTAAAGTCCAGCAAAACCAATAAACTTGAATTACTATGTATATTAACATGGTTAGTTCTGCAAATATGATCCGTTCTTGTCTTCTGAGCTCCGCTTATGCCTTGCTCCCTCTTGATAAATACTCTCTCCCATCCCCTTTGTCCGTCCAGGGCTCAGCTAGATTTTAAGACCCAGTGCTCAAACCCACAAACCGCGAGACGATGACCTGAGCCAAAACCGAGAGTCAGATGCTTAACCAACTGAGCCACCCAAGCTCCCATATTCTTACTCCCATATTCTATATGCATATTCTTACCCATATTCTACACTCCCATATTCTTATTTATCCTCTCTGAGATACAGTTTCCTCATTGGGAAAATGCAGATTTATAGTTTGGGGGTCTTTTTGAGGATTAAGTGAGGTAATAAGAAATTTCAAATATATTGAATCCTAACCAGGTAGTAAGACACAGTTCTAAGCCTTAGGTGCCTTATTTCATTTAACCTTCCAAACAACCCCGCCGGGAGGTACGATCCTCCTCTGCCAGGCTAAGGAGGAGACCGAGCCCCTGAGAAGGTAGGAAATCCAGAATGGTTCACAGCGCCAGTAAGGGTGGGGCCAGATTTCGAAGCTACATTCCTCCGGCCCCAAAGTCTGTGTTTTTGCTCCTATTCTGATTCTGTACAAATATCAATTACTGGTGATAGGCAAGTTCTGGGATATAGTAAAAGCCCAAAATGTGCTAGCACACGGCCAGAGGCAAGGCATGTTACAACATCCAGCCTAGACCTTGGAGCTACAGAAAAATTGCTTTCCTCTTCTTGTATCAATAATGATCAACCCTGGGGCGCATGGGTGGCTCAGTCCGTCGAGCATCCGACTTTGGCTCAGGTCACGATCTCACGGTTCGTGAGTTCAAGCCCCGCATCGGGCTCTGTGCTGACGGCTCAGAGCCTGGAGCCTGCTTCCGATTCTGTGTCTCCCTCTCTTTAAGAAAAGAAAAGAAAAGAAAAGAAAAGAAAAGAAAAGAAAAGAGAAAAGAAAAGAAAAGAAAAGAAAAGAAAAGAAAAGAAAAGAAAAGAAGGAAGGAAGGAAGGAAGGAAGGAAGGAAGAAAGAAAGAAAGAAAGAAAGAAAGAAAGAAAGAAAGAAAGAATGAATAATCAACCCTGTATTAGCATCAGAACTTACGCTAAGGACACTGAAATGAGTCCCACCTCAGAGGCTCCTGGGCCCTCATAGCAGAAATTCAGGGAAAACAGCAGCTCCGGATGGAAAACCCACCAGATTGGAAGCAGCCCCTAGAGTCATAGCAACAGCCAGGGCAGGAGGGACGCCTGGCACCTCCACTGGTCCATGGCAGTGTTCTCAAACCTGGACACCGCTAAGAATCACCGGGGACACCGTTTTCCAACGAACACAGATACCAGGGCCCCAGTCACAGAGATTTTGATTTCATTATTCTGCGGTGCACCCGCGTGATTCCGACAGGCCCCCAGGCTGAGAAATCCACCTGACCACAGACTTGGCCTCAGTGCACTCTGACCCCTTTGTGGCCTGCCCTGCGGACCTTCCGCGCATCCTTTTTTCTCATCCCAAATGCGGCCCCAGCGGCACCTGGCACTGAGCAGGCCCTGCAGAAATATTTGCTGAAAAAAATGATCAGTGGATGTTGAAGCTTGCTCACCTGAAGTGCCTCATTTACCCTCGTCTATCCCCTAAGAATCTTCCACTCGCCTCTGATGATCAATAGTTCCCTTGCCTCCCTCTGGAAGTCTAAACACTCAGAAAAACTGCAACACCATTATTTAACCTGGCCCGGAACGATGTCAACTCATAAAAGCGCTAATAGAGTTTAGGGTTCACTAACTCAGTCCTCTTCGGGGAGACAGCTCTCCATAGGTTCCTCATGTTTCATGTTTCTGCACGTCCAGTGAGCAGAGGCCCTAACAGCTTTTGTTCTGGACTATCCTTTCCAGGATGTTCATATAGCACACAGCCTTGAAAGACAGAAATAGTAGCACCCTCCGGGCAGAAGGCAGATTTGTTTCCTGGCCAGTCTAATAAAGATAATGCCCTTCTCTGGGGCACCTGGGTGGCTCGGTTGGTTAAGCGTCTGACTTCGGCTCAGGTCATGAGCTCATAGTTGGCGAGTTCGAGCCCCGCGTCGGGCTCTGCGTGGACGGCTCAGAGCCTGGAGCCTGCTTCGGATTCTGTGTCTCCCGCTCTCTCTGCCCCTCCCCTGCCTGTGCTTTGCCTATCTCTCAAAAATAAATAAACATTAAAAAATTAAAAAAAAAAAGATAATGTCCTTCTCCAGGGCAAAAATGAAAGTTTGCTAGCAGCTCCCTTATAAAAGATCAGCTTTCCTAAGCTGCGGGCCCCTTAGCTGCGTTGCAAACCCTATACATGTAGCATCTACCTGGGCCATTCCACTGGGCCCCCGGGGACCTCGGAAACAAGGGGAACCAATGCAAACACACAGCTCATACAGTCGGCTGTGCTGAGTAATAAAGTCCATTGTCTCTGACTCCAGGACAGAAAAGACCAGACCCTTCACCGTCCTTGACAAACTGCTCCACATCTTTCAAGATGCCCCTCTGTGAGGCTCCTTCGACTCATCAGACTACGCCCTCCCTGTGCTCCCCAGAGTTGGCGCTGAGCTTTTTCCCTGGGCACACTGGTTAGAATTATCAGATTATAGGTTTGTCTTCCTCACTCGACTCAAAGTTACCCTAAAACAGACACCAAGTAGTATTTACGAACAGACCTGATGCCAGTAGAATAAGGTCCTTAGTACATGACCTGCTTGTCCCCATCCCCCATCACTCTCCGCCTCCCTCACTCTGCAGCACACTAGCCTCGTAGCCCCAGAGCCTTGTCCCTGCTGTTCCTCCAGCCCAGAATGTCCTTCCTCCTGATTTGCACATAGCTCACTCCTCCGCTTCATTCAGATCTCTGTTTCCCACCACTGTTTAAGCTCCATGAGGGGCTTTGTCTGTTTCACTCACTGTCATAACCTCACGCAAAGCACCGTTCTAAGAACAGCTTCTGACACAAAACAGATACTGGATAAATAGTCTTTGAACAGACAAATGAATTAAAGGAGAAAAACATCTAGTGCAACACTTTGCATATAATGCCCCTTCTGGAAAAGTAGCTTCCATTAATGTAACTCTTGTAGACATACAAATTTTAGTCACTAACGGCCAATACACAAGATGTGATATTTCTTTCTTTTTTTTTTTTTCAACGTTTATTTATTTTTGGGACAGAGAGAGACAGAGCATGAACGGGGGAGGGGCAGAGAGAGAGGGAGACACAGAATCGGAAACAGGCTCCAGGCTCTGAGCCATCAGCCCAGAGCCTGACGCGGGGCTCGAACTCCCGGACCGCGAGATCGTGACCTGGCTGAAGTCGGACGCTTAACCGACTGCACCACCCAGGCGCCCCAAGATGTGATATTTCTATATTTCTCAAGATTAAGCTTAATCTGCTTCAAACGCCCTCTGTTAGGCAGGTGAGAAACCCGATCTTCATTATCAGGAGGGGCTCTCGAACCCTCTCTGGGATCAAGCAAGGACCCCAGGAAGTGGAAACAGCTCCAAACATTCAGAACATTCAGAAAAGGGATTTTTGGGTTTTAGATGATAGCTGTCACTAGTGATACATGCTGTGCCCCCCAAAACATACACACACACACACACACACACACACACACACACACACACACTCTTCCAAAAGTATCATATCTGTAGAGCACCCCAGATATCCCAAGATTTATCCACCTCCTGGGGGGCACTGAAAAAGCGGGACCTGGCCCATCCGATGGCAAAAATGCAAAGGCAAATCCCCTCCACCAGCTCCGAGGCTGCTCCCCAACCTCTCTCTTCCATCTGCTCCCGAAAGTTCTGGTCTCTACCTCCTCCAGTGCAATACCCTTCAAACAACTGTAGATTTTCCAAAATTTAAGCTTGGAAATTTTTGCCTTTGGCCCTACAGCACACAAGCTGCTGTAAAATGCTAAATGAGGCATTTAAACAGACTTGTTGAAATTCAACCAGGCAAATTCACAGTCTCAGTTTCCCTTCTTCACATGGCAGGGGAAATATATCAGAGAGACTAAAATACACAGTGAGACCCAATAAATTGCCTCCCACATTACAGTCAGTGTGTGTGTGTGTGTGTGTGTGTGTGTGTGTGTGTGTGTGTGTCCCAGCGTTTAGCACAGTGCCTGGCCTACAGGTATTAAATAAATGTGAAATTCACCACTGAATGAATGAATTTCACTTATCTAAAATAAATAAATTGACCTAAACAAATGACCTTTGGGGAAGACATTTCCCTAGAGATGGTTTAATCTTCTAGATTCTCTCTCTACTCTTCACTCTTCTCTGGGCTCCAGGAGACTGACCTTCTGCCTTCTGGTTGGATTTGCTTAAAGGGAGATGAAGGCAGGATATCTCAGCAAGGGAGAAGAGTAAGATCGAGGTACTAATTCTTCCCACCCCTGGTCAGTGTCAGTGACATCACCAAGAGCTGGTTTCCCTGGTTCCGTCACTGTTTGTTAGGGCCTGATTATTTGCATACACCCTCAAAATTCCTATGTGGAAACCCTAATCCTGACGTGATGGTGTTTGGAGATGATTAGGTCATGAGAGAAAGCCCTCACAAATGGGATTAGTGCCCTTATAAGAAGAGGCCAATGGCGCCTGGGTGGCTCAGTCAGTTAAGCATCCAATTCTTGATTTCAGCTCAGGTCATGATCTCACGGATCGTGGGTTCGAGCCCCACATTGGGCTCTGGCAGTGCAGAGCCTGCTTGGGATTCTGTCTCCCTCTCTCTCAAAATAAATAAACTTACATCAGGTGCTGGAGTCTGAGGTCCATAGGGCAGGCAGTCAGGAGGAAGATGGATGGAAAGTGGGGAAGACAGAGAACAAACTGAAACCCACGAGGATGAGCTGGGGCTCAGACAGAGAGACCGAAGCCTGCACGGCCTCTTGTCTGTGACGAGGTTGACCACAGTGACAAGGATGCTTGGTGGCCGTACGCCCTGCATCCCAGAGCTGGACACTCACCTGGCCTGGGAGCCCAGAAACTGGAAGAGACCCCCAGAGACGGGAGCGATGACAGGCCCAGCTGCTGTCTCCAGGCCAAGGGAGTGAGTCAGCAGACCAGCCACAGTGGCTCCAAATCCCACAGCAGATTCTCGGGGGCCCTCCCTGACCGCACAGCTCCACAGAAGGGGATTCTGGGAGACGTGGTTCAGCCGGGCCGTGCTAACACATCCGAAGCCAGCACCTTCCTCAAGGAAAGCTCACGGTGGGGCGGGAGCCCTACCCTCCCGGCCAGAGGTTCTCTTGCAGGATCTCCCTCCATCTGCCCACCCCAAGACATTGCCCCGTCCCCTGTGGTGTCCACACGAGCCACCCAGGCTGCCGGCAAGACAGCCTTCCTCTGTACATTCTCCTCCAATTTCCCAGCTGGAGCACACCGTCTGTTTCCTGCTGGGATCCTGATGGAGAGTACACCCACCCTTGGTGCAGACGAACAAATAGAACATGAATTGGTTGATTTATTTGTCGCCTTTCCCTGCTGGAGATACATCTGTCTAAAGATATTAACTGGGCATCTACAAACAGAACACGAACATGCCAGACGAAAGTGCTAGGGATGCAGAGGTGGACGGGAGACCCGGGTGCCCACCCTCCCGCGGACGGTGTGGAACGTACCTACCTCTGCTTCCCTTCCTACAGCCTCATGGGGTAGACGCGGAACCTGGGAATATTCGTGAAGTTTCCAGAACCTTTAGAAGAAAGGCTAATGGTGGTTTATGAAACAGGGTTATTGTATTACTGCATCTCCAAAGATATAGTTTATTTTGCCTCACTTTTACGTATAAAAGAAAGGGGCTGGGGGTGTTAGCATGAACCCGGGTGAAATGGCTGACTGTGTGCAAGGCTCTTTCCATAGAATATCTGGTTTAACCCCCATGCAATGTCACAAAAAATAGTGAGCAGAAATTGTTAACTCTACTAGGGTCAGTGGAGAAACTTAAGACGGGAGAGGTAAAGTGACCCACCCAAGGTCACACAGCTAACAAGGGATGTAAATGGGATGTTTATTTTTGATCTGGGCTCTACACGTGGGAGGAATCATGCTGGATGCTTTATTTTTGCAAACCTCACAATGAGCCTCATAAGATAGGTTTTATTACTACCCCTCTTTTTTTTTTTAAGTTTATTTATTTTGAGAGAGAGAGAGAATGAATGACTGAATGAATGAATGAATGAATGAATGAATCCCAAGCAGGCTCTGCTCTGGCAGTGCAGACATGGGGCTCAAACTCATGAACCGTGAGATCATGACCTGAGCCAAAACCAAGAGTCAGGTGCTGAACCGATTGAGCCACCCAGGCGCCCCACTACCCCTCTTTTTGCACAAGAGGCGGCTTCCGGGCAGAGAGGACACACAGATCCTGGGTGGAGGAGTCAGGAACTGAACCCAGTTCAGCCTGATCACAGAGCCCATCGTCCCGTTACCCAGCAGAACCCATAAAACACAGCTGACATGGCATTTGTTAAGGCTGTGTTTCATCCCGGAATATCTTTCTCCATAAATACACAGAGAGATCTACATATCTGCAGAGATATAGCCCCACATATCCATTACGTTCCATTCAACACATAATACCGATACTCCATCTCACAGTGCAAGCTGTTCTATTTCTAGCATTGAATTATTTGCTTCTCCCAACCTCCATTAACCAAGTTTGGGGAGAAAAAGCTGCCACATAAGTCTTGATGAGAATAAAGTCTCTTTATTACTATTATTATTCCCCTAATGGTCTGTGCCGTATCGTACATAACTTTTTAGGCCTTCATAAAATCCCGTTGATAAACATTTGACAACTTGTTACGATTTTAAAACTTTCATTGCCAGATCTGTGCCGGCACCACCGGAATCTAACAACGTGATATGAAGGCAGCTTTCGGCGGTGCAATAAAGAATTTTGCAGCCACTCTCGGCTCCTAATTTATGACATGTGCGCTGATGAATGATCAAGATTCACTATTTGCCATTATAAGAAACAGGCCAACCAATTCATAATTTTCAGGAAAGCTGGTTTTAACAGCCCTATTAGTCTCACAATTCCGACTTTTGTAAGCTTCAATTTGTTATGTTTAAGTTATTTGCTCTGAGGAGTTTGAGTGCTCTTACCGGGGTCTTAAGGTCTATTTTTTCCAAACAGAGTTTGCAGAGAAAGACAATGGCAGCGCTGGAAAGTTCAATTAAGATAAACTCTACAAGTCAAAGAAAAAAGCTGTGGATGTTCGTTCAAGTTGAAAATACACAGAGCCGGGGCGCCTGGGTGGCGCAGTCGGTTAAGCGTCCGACTTCAGCCAGGTCACGATCTCGCGGTCTGTGAGTTCGAGCCCTGCGTCGGGCTCTGGGCTGATGGCTCGGAGCCTGGAGCCTGTTTCCGATTCTGTGTCTCCCTCTCTCTCTGCCCCTCCCCCGTTCATGCTCTGTCTCTCTCTGTCCCAAAAATAAATAAAAAACATTGAAAAAAAATTAAAAAAAAAAATACACAGAGCCTTTCTGCCCCTCTTCTGTTTATTAAAATAAATAAATAAATAAATAAATAATATATATATGTATATAATATATATATTTATATGACTGGAGAATATATATATATATATATATATATGACTGGAGATTATTTGTGTTGTAGTCTATGAGCCACATTAGAGTTTTTAGACATTTGCTAAGCCAGATTCTGTTTCTGAACTTCATGGTATTAATCCCTCTGTCTAGTGAGGGATGCTTGAAATATTGAAAAGAGCAAGGTAGACGTATTCGAAACTCACATTTGATCCGGGTCCATATCTGTTCCAACACATAAGCTAAAAAATAGGTTTTTAAAAAAATTTTTTTAACGTTTTATTTATTTTTGAGACAGAGAGAGACAGAGCATGAATGGGGCAGGGGCAGAGAGAGAGGGAGACACAGAATCGGAAGCAGGCTCCAGGCTCTGAGCCATCAGCCCAGAGCCCGACGCGGGGCTCGAACTCACGGACCGCGAGATCGTGACCTGAGCTGAAGTCGGACGCTTTAACCGACTGAGCCACCCAGGTGCCCCTAAAAAATAGGTTTTAATATGTGCCTTAAATATGCATTAATATGTACAGAGCCCATCCATAGTCGTGCGTTCGTTCACGAAACAAGTGATTTTTAAACACCCAGTACAGTTGGTGACAGACTAGAGGCTGCAGGCCTAATTCAGCCCTCTGCCTGTTTTTTTAAGGCCTAGAAGCTCAGAAGGATTTTCACATTTTTTAATCAAAAAAGCAGCATGTTCTGACCTGGCAAGAGGATATTAAATTCAAATTTCAGTGCCTCTAAATAAAGTTTTATTGAAACACAGACACACACACACTTATTTACATGTTGTTGTGGCTGTTTTCACACTACAGTGTCCAAGGTCGGTCAACTCAACGGAGTCACATGGCCCAGAACGCCTAAACTATTTACTACTCGGCCCTGATCCGTTTTTTTTTTATTTTTTATTTTTTTAATTTTTTTTTTTTCAACGTTTATTTATTTTTGGGACAGAGAGAGACAGAGCATGAACGGGGGAGGGGCAGAGAGAGAGGGAGACACAGAATCAGAAACAGGCTCCAGGCTCTGAGCCATCAGCCCAGAGCCCGACGCGGGGCTCGAACTCCCGGACCGCGAGATCGTGACCTGGCTGAAGTCGGATGCTTAACCGACTGCGCCACCCAGGCGCCCCCTGATCCGTTTTATTCCAGGAACTGGAGACGAAAAAAAACAAAAACAAAAAGAATGGTAAAATAGAGCCAGCGCTTCCTTCATTCAGGGCAGCAGTAAATACATCAAATGATTATAAGTGCTATGGAGAAAAGCAAATCAATAAAAAGTAAATCAAATACAGACTGATAAGGTGGGTCGAAGAGGTGACCAAGGTGTCATTGCCATCAGGGACATGATTTCTGAAACAGTGAATAACTGCTGGTGAATTTCCAAACAAAACAGAGTACAATTCTCCTTCCATTTATGCAGTGTGTGTTAAAAGTATACAAAGAACACTTTGTGCTATATATAAAGCAGAATTTGGTTCTAGGTCAAGATCATTATAATCGTGTTTTTTAACTACCCAGCTTTCTGACATGAGGCTAGAAAGTCATGTGGGATGTGAAACAATCCTTCACTGTGCTGGACCCTCTCTCACATGGCAGGATGTTGAGTAACCCTGGCCCTCACCCACTAATTCAACATAGACATCTCTGAGAGGGTTGTCAGGCTTGGAAGGGAAAAAGAAGGTTGCAATTCGTGAGCCAAGTTTTCAACAAATGAGGAAGGTGGCCAGGAAATCACAAAGACATGATCGGCGATATGCTGGTAAATATTTAATAACTAGCTCTGGTTGGTAGCCTTTGCCAATTTCCATGGTGTAAATACTCCCACCGTGGTCAGTTTCAAGCTAGCAGCATGACATCATTGAATACAGAAGGTGGGAAAAGTTGCTCCCCATTAGCCCTGCGGAGCCAGTACAAGCCAGCTCCAGCAAACCCTGGGATGGGTAGAGGTTGACACAGGTAAAGGGAATGAACCTCAAATGAACAGAAAGTTTGACATGAGGGAGTAGGAAAAACCATCTGAAAGATACATCAGTGAGTGAGATATCACCCACCTACCTTCCCAACCAAGAACGATATGGAGAAGACAGAGATAACACCTCCCCCTGACCAAGTGGTGACCTCGGGTATTCAACTGAGGTGAGAAAGGAAGAAAACAATTCTCAAAGCTGGTAAAAATTTAGCAGAATCTGTTTGCCGGGAAACAGAATTCTGGAAGAAAAAACTGTGGGGAGACTCTGGGGACAAGGTAGCAGACAGAGGGAGGCCGGGTAAGGAAATTTCCAGGCCAGAATACATTCTGGCTGTGAGAGCCTGTTCGCATCCCAAACCAAAGATGACAGCCACCGAGGAGGCCGTATTTCAGCAAATTCATCTTGCACACAGTCATCAAATTATTATAATTTAGTTTCAGCAACTACAGTAGCTGCTCAAAAAAACACATTACTACAGTAGAGCTCGGGAAAATATTTCGCACACACAGCAAACGTGGCACATTTTGCCACTTCATTGACTTTGTAAAACTGAAAGATCTCCCCCTTTGTCTTGTATAGTTCCACTAATTACATCATTAGCAGAAGGCCATTTGACCGACATGGAGGAGATACAAACTACTTTTTCTACACTTAAATGGAAATGTACGTTAAAATACAGAAATAGTCATGCCTATGTGATACAAAATCCACAGGAGACAAGAGAGTCAACTGATGATAGAGACGTCATCTTCAAAAAAAAAAAAAAGGCAAAAGAATTGACATCTTTTATGTACAATTGCTGTGATTATACAAACAATCCCCGTTTCTCAATCTTCGTAACGCAGACATTCTCTGATGAAGACAGAAAGGCGGGGTGAATGCAAAAGTTTCAGCATAAGAAGAAGGGCCTGAATAGAAAGGGATGGGTGAAAGAGAGCAAATAAATGAAGGCAGAGTTCTTGACACTGGCCATGGGAGACATGAGGACACAACTAGAACACGGTCCCCAAAGATCAATCTACTGGTAGTCAATGGCAATGCATGAGGTGCCAGGCCTGAGGGTAGTAATGAATTCAAATTCCCTTGAGAGCGACACCCCCCGCCACACACCCACACACGATTAACCAACGCTCTACCTGACTGCCCAAAATTTCACTCTACACATATACGGGAACAAAGAGCCACATATGAGGCATTAAAAAAAATCTTGTCTGGAAAACCTATGCATGGAGTTATATTAAGAGGACCTATGAGTTGGACCTACGCGTCTGCTCCAATTAGGGCCATCAGCATCAGCATTTAGTATCTGGAAATGTGACTCAACCAGCACCAGTCAACTCTTTGACCAAGTTACACGTGCGGACTCAGCTATGGAGAGCCACGTGGGTCACCTAGCAAGAAGGCACCGGAAGAAGTTTAACAGGGGAACCCCAGGGGGCAGCATACAGACTCTGAAGTCAGACCCGAGCTTGAATTCTGACATCTCCTACCGCCTCGTAGCGTAAAACTGGGCAAGTCCATGAAGCTTTCCGAGCCCTGGTCTCCTCGTCGGTAAAATGGAGATTAAATAGTACCTACCTCCTAGAGTTAATACAGGGAGTGAACTAGACAACGCATTGACGTGGCTAACACGGTGACTGGCATCTATGTGGTATGCAATAAATGTTGGTTAATAACCGCAATTATAATAGATATAAGACTGTTGTAAGACTTGTTTATGCTACGGAGAGACAAAGCTAAAATACGAGTCATGAAGACCAGAGGACGGGTTAACAAGCCAGAGGCTGATAGTCGATTCTAAACATTTCTTTGGTTAAGTAAACTTCATCTGTGCCTGAGGTACGTGTTTTCGAAACGTGTAACTCGGGGCGCCTGGGGGGCTCGGTCGGTTGAGCGTCCGGCTTCGGCTCAGGTCACGATCTCACGGTGTGTGAGTTCGAGCCCCGCGTCAGGCTCTGTGCTGACAGCTCGGAGCCTGGAGCCTGTTTCGGATTCTGTGTGTCTCTCTCTGCTCCTTCCCTGCTCATGCTTTGTCTCTGTCTCTCAAAATAAATAAATAAACATTAAAAAAACAAAAACAAAAAATGTGTAACTCAAGTGCTGACTACACATGTCCCAGGCACTGACCTAGGTGTTGGGAATACAGCGAATTCAAGAGATTAAAATCCTTGCCACCACACAGCTTGCATTCCGGCGGGGAGAGGCAGACAATGAATAAAAATAAATAGTACCATAGAACCACTGGATCCCAAAGCGTGGCCAATGGATCAACCACGTTAGCGTCCCCTGGGCACGTTTTCGGAAATGCCACATCTGGGCCTTCCCTCCCGTCCTAACGAATCACGCACTCAGAAGGGGAAGCCCAGAAATGTGCGGTCTGAGAAACCTTCCGGGTGATTCTGACACAAGTCAAAGTTAGAGAATCACCGAGAAGCTGCCCTTCTCACAAACTGCCAGGGGGTGCTGACATGCGATCTGAAGACCACACAAAACGACTGAGACAAAGAAGTCAGTGATGAGTGCTACGGACAAAACAGAGCAGGACAAAGGGTGTCATCAGCCGAGTTCCCGCAGAAGCAGACCCTGAGATGAGGATTTTAAGCGTAAGCGGGTTGTTTGGGAGGGGGGAAGCACAGGAGGGGAGTGAGAAGGTGAGACTGTCAAGGGAAGGAGGCCAATATGGTTGTGAGCAAGTGGGACTCATGGCCCGCTGGGCCCTCTGGGCCACTATACACAGCATGCCTCGGTCGTCCTGCCCCAGAGGTGAAGGAGCCTATGGTACTTATCCACACCACTTCATCAGCCACTGGCTATGGTTGCTCTCAGAGCTGTTAACTCCCCCAGAACGTCTGCCCTATCCCTCACAGAGGGGAAGAAAAATCCCTTAGGTCAAGAAAAGGCGGCTCTCACATTAGGAAGCAGTTCCCAGAGGTCTAGGCATGTGGGGCAACAGGGAAGGCAGA
Source organism: Prionailurus viverrinus (assembly GCF_022837055.1). NCBI lineage: Eukaryota > Metazoa > Chordata > Mammalia > Carnivora > Felidae > Prionailurus > Prionailurus viverrinus. The sequence continues at coordinate 9,815,802 of NC_062563.1, forward strand.
GAGGAGCTCATGGAGAAAAAGCCTCAGGGGAACAAAGCTTAGAAGGACAAGAGGGAGCAAGCCCAGCCTGTAACTGGGGATGCGGGGGGGGGGGGGGGGGGGGGGAATTCCCGGGCAAAAGGAACAGTAAGAGCAAATGCCCTGAGGCAGGAACATGCAGAGCCTGTGAGAGAGCAGTAAGGAGACCACTGTATCTGGAGCAGAAGAGGGAGGGAAGGTGTTAGGAAGTGAGGTCATAGTCACAAAGGGAAGGCAGGTGGAGGGCCTCAGGGACCACTGCAAGGACTGGACCCAGAGGGGAGAGGAAAGGCCAGTGGAGGTTTTGAGTACAACACCTGACTTGGGTTCCAAAGGATTCAGGAGGCTGTTTGGATCTATATTATGAACATTTGGCAGATAGGCAGACAGGTGGACATAGAGTTACAGACACATGGAGGCAGGAAGACAGGGACACCAGGGAGGAGGCCACTATAAACTTGAGGCAGAAATGTCCGTGGCTTGGACCAAGATATGGTGACGCCCTAACGATGTCATGAGCAGTCCATTTGCTCTGCTTTCTCTGTGTTGGCTTCAGAGTCCCAAGAGGAGGCAAAACTATCAGAAGCAATCCCAGGATTCCACACTCAACCTACAAAACAACCCCAGAAGAACGAGCAGTCTCTTCACCACTAGTTGGAGGGAGGACCCAGGACCGAACCTCTTTGGCCCCACTTGGGTTGCCCGGACAACTGTAAACGAACCTCCGCAGTCACGGTGATGGGGTGCCTGGACGGACCAAGTGGGTCACTTGCCCACTGCTGGAAACCAGAGGCAGGAATGGCCCCACACCAACCACATACTCTGGGAGAGTCGGGGAAGCAGTTTTCCCCAAGGAAGTCTGAGAGCAATGACACACGACACTCTCCAACCTGCCTTCCGTAGTCATAGGCTTTCTAGCCGAACACGTGGCCACACGAAGTCCCTATTCCCCAGTCTTGCCTGCAGGTGGTTGGGGCCACGTGGTTAACTAATGTGTCAACAGAAGTGATCATGTACAAGTAGCATATCGTGCCCTTAAAAGGAAGGGAGGGCCACCCCCTTTCTCCCTCCCCCCTGGCTGGAATACAGCCGCAACGATGGCGATCTCGGGTCCTGCGGACAAGAGAGCATCATCATAATAGAAAGCAATGGGACGGAAGGACCCAAGGTTCCTAACAGAGCAGGATCACCCTATCGGTTTGGCCTTTTATCTCTGTGAAGCCGAAATAAAATTCCGTTTTTTTAAGTTACCATTTTGAGGGGCCTGGGCAAAGCAGACCATAATCCTAACTTACGCAGAGAGTGCGTTTTATTACCACAAGGGGGAATGGAGACAGAAAGGAAAAAAACAAACGCCAAACAGCGACGGTCTTCGTAGTCAACACACAGTAGGGCTGTTAATTCCAGGACTGTAACAGTCACCGATGGGGGCGTTCTTTCACAGCAATTTTGCAGTGCGGCTAGAATTCTAGCTCACCTAAGATCTATTGCTTCAATTTGTTCAAACAAAGCTCTGAGCCTTTCTCATTTACAAATGTAACCAACCTTGCTTAATCTCGGTGTTCTGTCTTCACTGTTGAACTTGTCAGCGCAGTCCTCGAGAACCCCTCTGAGATCCACAATTCACCAAATCATCGGGTTAAACAGACCCCGTGCAGTCGGGGTGGAGCCCAACATATCCCCAGAATAGATCGTCTTCTACAAATCTGTTCGTTGGGTCTCTTCCTGAAAGATGTTACCCGAGGGCAAGAGAGATTCTTGCTGCTCTGACGGGGCCGCAAAATGCACACAGGACACAAACACATGTATTTTTGCCCTGCGATCGAGGAGGCAAGGATGGTCCTCAAACCCAGAGGAATAAAATTTTTATCTGTATTATCTACGGCGTAGATAAAACTGCCCTTTTCCTCACGAACATCATCCCAGCGTGTTTGTTCCTACATAGAAGCAAATGAAGACTCCATTTCTTTTTGTGATATTACTTAATATTACACCTTTTCATTCCATATTATATGGAATATTGTTACTGTGTGAATGGTGACAACTAACCTTCATTAAGTGCCCCCTAAGTGCCTCCAGTCCATTTTTTTGCACCATGTTTTCAAATTACCTTGTTAGGTGGGTATCATTAACACCATAATATGGATAAGGACACTGACCCGCAAAGAAGACAAATAACCAGGCAAGGTCACTCATTCGAGGAGTGACTGGCCCAGAAATCAAAGCTAGAAAGTCAGCCTCTAGAGACTATGTCACCAAACAGTGTTATTCTCCTTGCCTCTCCGTCACCTATGGCGGACACAGAGACGTCCCACCCAGATTTCCCTTCACCGAAGGATTCGCCGCCCAGGTTCAGGAGTGCAGTCACCAGAGAGCCAGAGAGCTGCTCCTTCAGGGTCTACGTGTGCAGAAAGCTGTCTCCTCGAGGTCATGCCCTGCCCGGGCAGCCCGCTAGCAGTGACCAAGCAAGGCGTTGCCATAAATCCCCGCCATTTTGGCCCCACACATGATTCTCCGAGGGACAACACATGCTCCAGAGCTCCCCACACAGTTGGCCGGGTCTTTGTAAACCGACCTCACAACTCCACTACTCCTTCTGTCCAAACGTGCTTCCCACTCTCCCCTTAGCAGATGTTGCTTCCAAATAAACATCTCGAACCCTAAACTCTGTCTCAGCGCCTGTATCTGTCCCCTGTGCCACCAACTTTACTAACAGAGATGTCTACTGAATGAATGAATGAATGAATGAACGAACATGTGGATAGAAGATGAATACAGGGGCACCTGGGTGGCTCAGTCAGGTAAGCTTCTGACGCTTCTCGATTTCGGCGCAGGTCATGATCTCACGGTTTGCGGGAGCAAACTCCTCATCAGGCTCTGCACTGACAGAGCCTCTGCACGCTCTCTCTCGCGCTCTCTCTCTCTCTCTCTCTCTGTCTCTTTCTAAGAAAAAATAAAGAAATGCAAGATGCAGGGAAACATAAGGTAAACATCAGTAGGGGAATAGAGAACCCCTCCCCCCCAACACATGACTTGTGACTCTTTGATGATTTTATGCTACAGATTCAGAGTCTGCACGTGAAGATCTTACCAGTTTTAAGGAAACTACTGGACACCCTTCTATCAATCTCGTTTCTTGAAAGGTAAGAACCAGGCTCAAGTGACTGTAAGTGTAATGTTGCAGAAGAATCCAGAACACCAAGCCATTTCTCCTTATACCATTTAAATATTCAAATAAAACTTTGTACAGTTTACATTTTGCATTTCGATGCTAAGAATACAGACTCGTGTGTGTGTGTGTGTGTGTGTGTGTGTGTGTGTGTATGTGTGTGTGAAGAGAGAGCACTCTGAACGTATCAAGACTTTTCTTTCTAAACACAGTCATCTTCACAAACAACTTTGACAATACACTTTCATTTTGTCAGAGTTGCTGGGGATGAAATTCGCTCAGCCATTAAAAGGTGGGAAAGTGTCCTGCTGCTGTGTATATGAGAGAAGGGCCACTGTTTTGTCATATGTCAGCCACCCATCAGTCGAGGCAGAGAAAGCGATTGGTACGTGATGGGGTCGGCAAGAAGCCCTCCAAACCTTAATTATCGGAGTGCCCCCCAGTTTCACTGGGCTTGTCAGTGACTCCTGACAAGCTCAGAGGCAGATGAAAAGAGAGTACATCGCCAACTGGTTAATTAGCAGCAAGCAGCAAGCAACCCAAATTACAAGCCCAAGAAAATATGCCACCGACTTGTGTTTTGTACGTTGGATTTAAGCAACACACGCAAGGGGAAATGGTGGCGTTTTCACATTCCGAAAAGTATCTCGGTTGTTCTTGGGGATCGAGCCGGGAAAGGGGGGGTCACTCCTTTCTATGGCTCAAAGAGTTATGGAGAACCTACTTGTGTCTCTGGTCCTGAGGCCAAGAAGAGGAATTGAGGGTGGCTGATCGATTTGCTCCTTCTTTCGCGCATTCCCTCGACAAACACATATTGTCGTCTGCTGTCACCCACTAGAATCCGAGCACTCCGCTAGATCCCAGGTATGTGGTTATAAAAAAACGAACGCACGTTCTGATGCAGGCGACAACAACCTGGAAGGCGTTAACGCTCAACGAGATAAGCCAGTCGCAAAAGGGCAAATACCGTTTGATTCCACTCATAGGTGGCACCTAGAACACTCAAGTTCACAGGACGGGCGACAGAAGGGTGGTTGCCAGGGGCCGGGCGGCGGGGGGGGGGGGGGGGGGGGGACACAGGAATGGGAGTTATTGTTTCAGGGGGCAGAGCCTCAGTGTGAGAAGATGAAAACACTCTGGGGGTAGACAGTGGTGACACTTGTCTTAACGGGCTTAATGCCACTGAACTGTATGCTTAAAAATGGTTCGCGCGGCAGGGGCGCCTGGGTGGCTCCGTCGGTTGAGCGTCCGACTCTTGATTTCAGTTCAGGCCATGATCCCAGGGTTGGGGGTTCGAGTCCCGTGTCGCGCTCCGGGCTCCGCACTGAGCATGGAGCCTGCTTGGGATTCTCTCTCTCCCTCTAACCCTCTCCCTCCCCCGCCGCCACCGTCTCTCTCTCTAAAAAATAAATAATTTTTTTTTAATGGCTAACGTGGTAAGTTTGATGTTACAGATATTTTACCACACGTTTAAATTTTTTTTTTAAGAATAACAATTAAAACAAGAGAGAGAAAAAATAAAAAGACAAAAAAAAAAAAAACCACCCAAAGGCGGGATTCCTGCTCTGAGAGAAATGACAGCCCAGTGGGAAGACAGACATGAAATAAAGTGAAAAATTAATATACAACTATGCATAGACTTGTTATGAAGGAGAACGGGTCCCTCCCACCAGGGTCAATGTGCCGAATTCTCCTAAATGCAGCAACCACTTCGATTATTTGCTTTATTAAAGCATTCCTCGCTTCACAAGCAGATCTCTCTGAACGTGGAACCCCTGAGTACGTCGAAGGTTTACAGATAAATCATTCACCACATAACTAAGGCCCACAGGCAGAGAATTGTCAAGATAAAGTGTTATGAGGCTGTGCCAATTGAAGATCAATCAGAAATTACAATAAGCATCTTGGTAATTACAACAGAAACTAGTGGGGAAAAAATGATCCGACTCGTAAAAGTTGACTATATACCCAGCCTTACACACTTACCCCTATAAAATGCTGCAATGAAAAAATCCATACGATGCTGCCTGGTTTGCATATTTAATAGATTCAGTGATTGCCTGCGAGCGAAATATTCCATATTTACTTGTCCAATATCCCTGCTCCTGCTGATTATGTGAGCACTGGTGTTTTTCAAAATATAAAAACAGCATGTCACTTCATACACACTGCTATTGTGCAAAGGGTTTAAACTTTTGTGCCTTTGTTTAAAAAAAAAAAAAAATCCTGAGCAAAGGCTTCTCATTAAAATGTAGAGAAGATAAGCATCCAAAAATTTAACTTGGAACTTGCACTGAGAGAAAAAAAAAAAAAAAAAGGAAAAAACTACACAAAGCCTTTGGATTGAACATCGCGCTTTTATCCTCTGACAACGTGGCAAACTTTCAGCATTTCCTGGAATATTTTCCAGCTCCTTTAAACACCTGAAGGGTTTCTTGCATGTTGGGCTGGTTGGCAGGGAGGGTGTGAGCAAAGAGAAAATAGAACAGAAGAGAGGGGAAAAAAAAAAAGGGAAGGGGTACCTTTTGGATTCACCCACCAAATAATCACATCCCTTAACAGTGACTTTATCGGGTCTAAAGCAAAGAAAATGCTGCCAGGGTAATTAACAATTCTGGTTTTAAAAAGCTGAAGGTGATTGGGGCGCCTGGGTGGCGCAGTCGGTTAAGCGTCCGACTTCAGCCAGGTCACGATCTCGCGGTCCGTGAGTTCGAGCCCCGCGTCAGGCTCTGGGCTGATGGCTCAGAGCCTGGAGCCTGTTTCTGATGCTGTGTCTCCCTCTCTCTGCCCCTCCCCCGTTCATGCTCTGTCTCTCTCTGTCCCAAAAATAAATAAACGTTGAAAAAAAAAAATTTAAAAAAAAAGCTGAAGGTGATTATCTGAAAGGCAGGCCGCTCTTTAAATTAAAGATGATATCTAAGGCATTTACAGCAGTATATATTACAGCCACCGATATTACACATACATATATAGAGGTCAGGGGTCCTCTCCCAACTGTCCAGAAGAGTCAGGCAGGTAAAACAATGCCTGCGTGGGGACAGAAGTGAACAGGAGAGACCATAAAATGAGTAGATGTTTCTCTGCTGACTGTGGCCAGAGAAATATGGCCCTGTATGGCCAGAGCCTCCAAATCTCAGAAGCCAGGAATCTGAATCTTTACATAAAACTTTCCATTTTGGGGGCTCCTGGGTGGCTCAGTCGGTTAAGCGTCTGATTTCGGCTCAGGTCACCATCTCCTGGTTCATGAGTTTGAGCCCCATGTCGGGCTCTGGGCTGACAGCTCAGAGCCTGGAGCCTGCTGCGGATTCTGTGTCTCCCTCTCTCTCTCTCTCTCTCTCTCAAAAATAAATACATATTTAAAAAAATTTAATAACAACATTTTTTCCACTTTTACTTGTGGACACATGGGCAATTTGTAAATATACATAACTTTATAATTGCTACACAGGCCAATTAAAATGGATCTGCAAGCTGAATTTACCGGGGGTCACCTATTTTGACCTATGTCCTGGTTCTTCCCAGTTCCCAAACATTGTGGCGGGAGAATATTCTGGCCGCTCGGCCCCACCAAGGCGTGTGCAGGCAGGTCCCACGTGGAGAACAGAAGCAGCCCTGAGTCCTCGTGAGAGACCATCTCACCACGCAAGGCCTTGGGGAATGCTCTGCTAGGCAAGAGATTTCATAACCTTGACCTTGGATGCCCTTGGTGACGTCAAGGAACCGCCCTTCAGTGAGAAGCATGGCCTTTCTTCGCGTCTTGGCTTGCAGACCGGCCAGCAAGAGCTCCCTGCACACCTCAGACACGGGCAGAACACAGTCTGGGTTTTGCATAAATACCTCTCCATTTCTTCCTTGCTCTCCCCAGCCCCGTACTAAAACCCAGGAAACTTGTGCCTAGGCTCCTTTCCAGAAGTCACGAATGGCTTTCTGCCTGAAGACTTGGGTCCGTGAAGACAAGAAGAGAATTACGAACGAAATCTCAACATCTATCTCTGGCAAAGAAGTAAAGGGAGCTCCTCTAGCTAGTTCTTGCCCCAGTCCCAAATGGACACATTCTTTTTGTCATTCCCCCAAATAACTACCTAGTCAAGGAGGGTAGGAGAGATAGCTGATGTACTACAGATACTTTTTCTTTAATTTTTTTTTTAATGTTTTTATTTATTTCTGAAGGAGAGAGAGAGACAGAGCATGAGCAGGGGAGGGGCAGAGAGAAGGAGACACAGAATCGGAAGCAGGCTCCAGGCTCGGAGGCATCAGCACAGAGCCCGACGCGGGGCTCGAACCCACGAACTGTGAGACCATGACCTGCGCTGAAGTCGGCCGCTTAACCGACTGAGCCACCCAGGCGCCCCTCTACAGATATGTTTTTAGAAGCCAAACAAAACAAAACTTCCCTTTGATACGCCCAACTCTTCCAAGCTCTAGTACCAGATTCCCAAACCAGCAGGTCTCGGGGAGAATCTGCCCTTGAAATGGGTTCATTGGACAGGTATAGGTTCATGTGTCATTGTGTTTCTAATGTTTCTAATTTAGCGATATGCCCCACCCCTCCCACTTGACTTAAACCCAACTTTTTTTTTTTTTAGAAAGAGGAGAAATGTGGACGCTCTTCTACTCAAATAATGTCTGCCCATCAGCTGACCCACTTCTCAAAAACAAGAGGTATCCGTGACAGTATAAATAAAGACGTGGAACACGATGGGAGGGCGAATACCAAATTCTTTTACCTGTCCCCCCCAAAATAGGCCCATGCCCCGTGATTTTTGTCCCTTTCGGTAAATGGCAACTTCATCCTTCTCATTGTTTGGAACGTGGTGCCGTCCATGACTTCTTTCTCTCAGGGTTCACCGCGCAATCAACAGCAAATTCTGTTCGCTCTACTTTGAAACATATCGTAAGTCTACCCCCTTCTCACCATTTCACTGCCACAGTGCTACTCCCAGCCACCACGGTACCTGACCTGGTTTTCTACTTCTGCCTTACCCCCCTCAATGGTCTACATTTTACCCAGTTTTCAGACGAATCCTGTGAAAACCAGATTGCTGGGGCACCTGGGTGGCTCAGTAGGTTAAGCGTCTGACTCTTGATCTCAGCTCAGGTCATGATATCACGGTTCATGACTTTGGGTCCCTCACCCAGCTCTGCACAGACATCATGGAACCTACTTGCAATTGTGTCTCTCCCTCTCTCTGTCCCTTCTCCCTTGCTCTCTCTCTGTCTCTCTCTCTCAAAATTAGTAAATACATGTTTCATATTCTGTGTCTCCCTCTCTCTCTCTGACCCACCCCTGTTCATGCCCTGTCTCTGTCTCAAAAATCAATAAATGTTAAAAAAAAAATTTTTTAAAAAGGGGCGCCTGGGTGGCTCAGTCGGTTAAGCGTCTGACTTCAGCTCAGGTCGTGATCTCACGGTTCGTGGGTTCGAGCCCCGCATCGGGCTCTGTGCTGACAGCCCAGAGCCTGGAGCCTGTTTCATATTCCGTGTCTCCCTCTCTCTCTCTGACCCACCCCTGTTCATGCTCTGTCTCTCTCTGTCTGAAAAATCAATAAACGTTAAAAAAAAATTTTTTTTAAATTAGTAAATACACTTAATAAAGCAAAGCAAAGAAAAACAATTGCTACCACGGCCTCCTTTTGTTCAACACTTTCCAACGAGTCCCACCTCACTCAGAGTAAAAGCCTACATCCTTGCAACGGCCCACCAGGTTTCCTGTTCTCCCCCTCGTTCACTTGAATCTAGCACCCCGATATCCTTGCTTTTCTTCCAACGTGCCGCACGCATGCCCATTCCAGAGTTTTCTCCCCTCGCTGCTCTTCTGCCTGGACTGCTCTTCCTGGAGAGCCCACTGGCTTGCTGTCACTTCACATCTGGGCTCAGGGACCCCCTTATCACTGAGGCCTTTTCTGAAATTCTTACATAAGAGAGAAACCCAAGCTCCACGGATTCCCCTCCAGGTCTTTACCCTGGTTCGTCCAACTCCACAGCACTTTCCACAATCTGACAAACTACAGTTAGTTCTTCTCAGATTCCCTTTACTGGAGGTGAGCCCCATGAGGGTCAGACTTTTATTTTGTCCACTATTTTCCCGTCAACTCTCACAAAGCGCCAAGCACATATTAAGTACGCAACATATGTGTGTGTGTGTGTGTACAAATATTGGAATCAGACGAACCTGCATTTGAATTCCAACTCCGGTACTTATTAGCCGTGTGACCCTGGAGGGGTCACATTACCTCTCTGAACCTGTTAAACGTGACAATAATCTTCTCCCTGCAAGGTATAGAGGTAATGCACTCTAAGTGCCCACCTTGATCAATGGAAGCTGTTATCATCACAGACACTGCGTATCTCCCACCTCTCTGACATCTCTGTTCACCCGGAACCAGCCACACTAGCCTGAGCGCTCTGGCCAAAACACGCCGGGAGAGTTCCCACGTGACCTGTGCACCTGGCGCTCCATTTGCCGGCAACACTGGTCCCCGGGTGTGCGCGTCACAAGCTGCTTCTCATCACTCAGGTTGCAGCCATGATGGGACCACCTTGCAGAAGATGTCCCTCGCCACCCTGCCTCAAGTGCCCCGCCGGCGACACCCAATTACAGCATCAGGGTGTTTCCTCGACAGATTTCACACCCTGTTATTCGTTCGATTGCTCGCCCTTTGCGATGGCTGCCCCCACGAGGAGACAAGCTCATCAGTCACGTTCACCGGCACTTCCGTAACACCTGGCATGTGATACACACTTAATAAATATCCGTTGGATCCACACGCGAGAGACTTAATGGCGGAAACACACACAGAGAACGGTGCATGTGCGTAACAATGCGTTTTTATGATTGGCAGGTCAGAATCTTGGTGCCGTATGGATTGAGAATCATCAGGCCATGAAGGAAGAGGGAAAAGCAAAATATGGCAAGGCACTTTTGAAAGATTCTACAGCCCAAAGAAAGAAACCTGGAAAAACAAAAAAAAAAATTTTGAAAGAGTAAAGCTAGCGTGTCGTTCGAAGAAGATAACTAAAATTGAAACATCGTCAGTCTTACCCAGATGACACCAAAGACCTGGGAAACGAAGGAATCATAGCTGGAATCATGGAATTCCTTAGGAAACTAAGGAGTTGGCTGGAATCGTAGCTGCAGTATTTACAGAGGACTGGCAGAGGAGGCAAGCTAGGGACCCTCCCCTCCCATCTGTGTCTGAGCGGACGCAGCAAAGCATGGGTAGTTGGGGAGTAATTAAGGCTGGATAATTCCGGGCCGGCTCATCTTCATTCCGCTCCTGCGTGGAGACAGTTGTGCCCTTTGGGCATAGATATTGAAATGCCTCCTCCCCTCTGGGATTCAAAACAGAAATGAAAAACATCCCTCTAAAAAAGGTCACGACTCAGGTTTGGGAGATTTACCAGCGCCACCCGGAAGCAGACGTCAAAAAAATAAAAATACCGCTTCGGTGTCTGTGACCGCTTGACATACCCCTGAGTGTCTAAATGGAATCTGCAGCACGGTAAGACAGTGACATGGCCAACGTGGCGGGAGGGGACACGGCCAAAGTCAGTCACGCAGAGTTCAAGGAGCTGCTTTCACTTCGAAAGTTGTTTCAGAGATGCTATTTACCATCACTTGGAAGAATGGGGAGTGAAACATCAGCGTGTTGCCTATGATCAGGTGCCTAAGCATATAGAAAGTACGAGGCAAATAGGCAAGTTTTGTCTTTACACTTGTGCAAATTCAAGGCAGATACTGAAGGTGAATATCCCGTTCAGGACAATCAGCGAAAATTCATTTCTCTCTTTCCGTTAGTGTTCCCCATAACTCACTCTGATCATGGTGTATAGGCAGCAAGAAATGCCTGTAAAAAAGGGCTTTTAAACTCTTAGTTGTTTGCAGAATATTAGTAACACTATAAAAAGTTTATGTTAATTAATGCTGCATTTTAATAGATTTCCTGGAAGTTTGTAACTGCATACTATAAAGGCTTTCAAGATAATGTATTATACTGTGGTTATCATAAACTCCAAAGCAGTTCAAATATTCCTTTTATGTCTCAATAACTTTCCCCCAAAAGTTACAGTATTTAAAAGATCCAAATGCAGAAATAAAAAGAAAAATTTTCCCCACCAGGGGATATTTTAAATTTTTATTTCTCTCATCACGATCAATCTCATTTCTCGGCAACGCTGTACCTCAGCTCCCTTGTTAAGTGAAGAGCCATCTGCAAGTTCCATCAGCTCTATGAGGATGGAATGTCCCCCACCTACTGCGGGACAGGTTTTCCAGAGGTCAGGCAGGTCAGACACCTCACAACATCCCTGTTCTTCCATTCTGGGACTTTCTATTGATGGGCACCCCTTGTCACTGTTTCTCTTTCTGAGCTTGGGCACAAAGACTCCTTGTCCAGAGAAGCACCACTTTTCATGTTCAGCAGTCAGACCAAAGGGAGCATTTTATTGTAAGAGTTTCAAGAGAGATCAAACCCAAATTACACTTCCACACGTGGGTTGGGGATCCTGAACTGAACCCCCAAATGCAAGACCTTTGAGGATTCTTGCAGGCAAAGGAAATGTTTGTCTCTCTTCCACTCTGAAGGCTGGGAACACCTCATTCCAATCAATACAAATCGCCATTTCTCATGAAGGTAAACAATAGAGATTTTCTTGTGACTTTCAAAAAAGAAAAATAGTAAAGCGTTGCCAAAGATAGAGGTTTGTTTTTTGTTTTTTGTTTTTTTTTTTAAGAATGCAAACAACTTGAATAGTGGCAGCAGTGGGCACGTTTTGGAACAGAAAGCTGAAATTAGTTACACAAATGAGGTTCCATTTCACTCTCTTGTAAGGTGAATGAATTATCAACAAGACCACCATAAATCCGATTGGACCCTCTGAAAAATATACAATGCCAATACACACACAAATATCTCACCTTCCTCCTGCCAAATTATACATCCAGTATTATGAGTGCTTTGCGGCTCTCAACGAAGGCCTTGGAAGCGATGTATCTCTTACTTTACTCCGTTCCCTAAGTCCCTGTTATAAAACATTTGTCATCTGGGCTCTGCATCCAACAGCATCTGCATTATATTATGTTTAATCTCAACTCCAGGAAAGGAATACATTTCCTGAACTTCTGAGCACTGGTATGATTTTTCCATCAAAATTCTAAGCCCTCACGGTGACCTTAATCGAAGATTCTTGCTAGAATCTCAAACTGACCAAGATACATACGTATGTGTATTTAAGTGTGTGTGCGGCAGAGCACGCGCACCAACTCTGCTGGTTAATAAAGCCAAAAAGTGAACAATCCAAGGTTGCAAGTATTGAAGAGAATTAACAACGGCCAAAAACTCACGCAACGTGGGCGGGAACCACCGGCATCAAGTACGGGTGACCGACCGACCCTCGTAGTTCGCCTGGGAGGCGAGGGTTCCCACCACCCGTGATTTTCAGTTCAGAAACCAGGACAGTTCTGGGCAAAGTACACAGCCGGTCACTCTAAACACTGTAAAATGAAATTGGCAATGGAGTTTTTTTTAAAGGTCAAAAAAGCTCCACGTTCCTCTTAGAACCTATGCTCCTACCAGGAGGGGGGGAAAATGTATGCTTTGCAATAATCAATCCTTTATTGTTATCTTTCTGGAATGCTTATCTCCAGTATAAACCCCCTTAGACCACTCAGTTTTCCCTCCCTCCCTTCTTCTGTCTCTCTCTCTCTCTCCCTCTCTCTCTCTCTCTCTCTCTCTCCCTGTATTTCTCACAAAAAAGTCAAATTTTACAAATACCACCTTGCACGATACTTTCGAGACTTCATCTAAATATTTGTCAATAACGCTCTTCCCGCCCCCCCCCGTCCCGCCTCTCACCCCCCAATCGTGTAAATACCATTTGCTAATTGAAAGCACATGTCTCATTTTGTGCCTCAGCTGAGCTCTCAGTTATGGGGGCCGTCCTGTGTGAGTCGCTCATGCATGGTCCTCAAGGAAGAGCCAAAAGATGGAAGGGAAATACAGCCCGAGGAAAAAGTCTATAAAGATTTCTCGCTTTCCTAATCCCTTTCCTCTAATGTTTCTTTGTAAATTTGTCAGATGGGAATGAAATTGGCTCATAACTCTCCAGACGTGAAGAGCATCTCTGAAGAAAATTACGTACTTGTCAAAGCAAGGGGGGATTTATGTTGGTGTTCCTGAGATGTGATTTTATTCCATCTATTTCCTTTGTGCACATCAGAGAAACTACAGAGACCAAAAAAACAACGCGTTTATGGATATTTTTTTCACTCTGGTGCATTTTTTGCTTCTATTTTTCCCTTTTGTTTTCTTATCCCCCCCCCCCTTCATCTGTGTTTATTGCCAGTGACAGTAAACTCCCATAAGGCAGTTCAAACAGGCACAAAGATGATTTCCCCACGGACAGTTCCGGAAGGTGCCGGTTACATTTTTGAGTCCTACCCGACGCTGGCCAGGGACGATCTGGGTACAACAGTCTTGTTAATGTTCCTTCCAGGCAGTGGCATGCTTCCTGAAATTAAATTCTTTTCCCTGGACTGCAGGTTATGGCTTGCACTCCCTGACTTTTGTTTTTTGAAGTTACGAGCTGCAGAGCCTTGCTGGCTTGGTGGGTCCTCTGTAAATGACACACAGTCAACCAGCAGGGAATGTCAAGGCAGGTGTGCCTGGGTTCAGATCCCAGCTCTGCGAGTAGCTGGCCGGGCAAAACGCTCACTTTTCGTGAGCCTGTGAGATTTTCTCAGTCACTCAGTAAGGAACGCCTACTTCGTGGGACCTTCGTAAGGATAAAAGGAGAAAGTTTCCAGGCAGGGAGAAGCCGGGTAGCTCTGCAGTAGGGACTCTGAACCTTTTTTTTTTTTTTAAGATTTATTTATTTCTAAGAGAGAGAGCGCAAGCAGGAAGGGGCAGGGGGTAGAGGGCGGGAGGAAGAAGCCCCAAAGCAGGCTCTGCCCTGACAGCACAGAGCCGGATGGGCAAGCTTGAACTCACGAGCCGTGAGATCATGACCCCTGCGGACGTCGGATGCCCAGCCAACTGAGCCACCAGGGAACCCTGGGAATCTGAACCTTTGAGTCAGACAGCCTGTGTTATATTCCAGCTCCTCCACTTCCTGGCCACATGACCTTGGTCAAATTACTCAACCTCTCTGACGCCTCAGTTTCTCCACCTGTGAAGCGGGCGTGGTAATAACACTGCCTCCCAGAGCTGTGATGAGGAGCAGACAAGTCAACAGAACACTTACGAGTCCGTCTGGCATTTTGTAGCTGTTTGCTGTTTCATTATAACATACGCCAGGGGCCTGGCACAAAGTAGTTGTTCAATAAATATCTTCCCTTGTCCTCCTCTCCGTAAACTCCCTAACTTGAAAGCCTGTTTTCATTCACTGCGTTTCTTCAACACCCTGCACGAGGCCTAACTCACCGCAGGTGTTCAAGAAATGGGGCATTCATTACTGTCAAGAGGCCTGCTCATTGATGACGTCCTATATATATATTTTTTCCCTTTTTGCCTTGCAATACTTTTTAAATATTGAGAATAAGGACAAGAGTCTTCTTTCAATGTTCAAGTGTACCAAAAATGGTTCACTGAAAACTGAGTAAAATATTTTAGGGAAAGGGATGTGTAAGGCACAATGCAGCATATTTTCAAACAAGCCAGGATTCTACAGGGGAACCATAAGAGGTATTTCAAATCTTCCTGGAAGTTGATTCCCACTAACTAAAAAGTAAGACAAATACAAGATGGATGTTTTAGGGGCTAGTAAGATTTTTCCAGAGGAGTTCCTCGAGGAAACATTAACTGGGAATCAGGGCAATTACCTACCTTATGTAAGTAATGGCTAAGGAACTCCAGAGCTCCGGCGACCGGCTGATGGGACTTCTCCTCCGGGAATAACCACACTCCGTGGGAGAGAAGCTACGTCCGCGCTCCTCCGCCTTCAAAGTTTCACCCCCCGGCACATCTGAAATTCAGCCAGAGCACAGAGGTTGGAAACACACAAGGGGAAGTTCTCACCGGACCCCAGGCCTTACACCTGGAGAATCTTAACAATAAATTACTGGTCTTGCGCATGCTCTAATTAACCTAGCATACACGAAATTCAGTCATTTCAGAACGCAGTGAGCCTGGTTAAGTGTTTTAGGGAATAGTTCCATGCCTTCAAAATGCCAACTAAGGGGAAAGCGGGTCTCCAAAGACTGGGACGCAAATGTAATTCTGTTTTCCTTCTGTTAGATAATGTTCAACCATTAAAGTAATTATAAGGCTTCAGGGAAGCCCGGCCTTTCTCCCCCCCCCCCCACCCCCAAGTCTATTTCCTCTGCTCTTCTGATCAGAACATGCATTGTTTATTACCCCCTCGTTTACCAGCCCCCAAATATCATTACAACGTCTGTGCCATGATATATGTATGGTTGTTACCCTTTTAATGGATAAAAAAAGATTTAAGTACTTCATTCTGTTGCATTTTGACAGCTGTTAGCCATCATTTTTCCATTCACCTGCATTTAGCAATCCCATAAAGGAAGGCAATCTCAGAAGGAACACGCGCCGGGCACTGCAAGGTGATAATTCTGTATCACTCCGGCCTATAAATACCTGCCAAGCTTTTGCTGAGTCAGCAGTCTGTGACAGAGTGGTGGCCATGCCCTTTTATCTGTGTGAGTGTCTCACAGCAATTGGACCACCAGCCCCTGCAGTGAAAATCCATAGTATCGATCAGGCCATTTCTCCACTGTAATTCTTTTGTAGGAAATCCCTGATGACAAATTTTATCTGCACCACTTTTTGATCGCTGGTTTGATGTAAAGGATCTCCAAGGGCAGAGTTAAGCGCTGGGCCGTTCCACGTTATCAAGCAGCCGTTTTATTTACTGAAACTACAATTGTGGTCACACACACACACACAAAGAGAGAGAGAGAGAGAGAAACACAGAGTCCCAGCAGGAAAAAAAAAAAAAAAAAAGATGGAACCAAATAATATTTCAAAGGGAACAGAAGGCACAAGGTGCTGGGGGAGGGGTGTATCAGGAACGCGATCAAACACAGGTGGTCAAAGCTGTTCCCTTTTGCAACCACGTAAACAGTGGAAATGGTGTTTTGATCATGATGTTGAGGTGATAAAAGGCTGTGTATGGAAACTGAGTTGGTCTGTTTTTCTCCCCGAGCCGCCGGTAGTCTTCTCTCCTCACCAGACCTGTTAAACTTCTGCACTGTCCTCAACGAGTTAGGAGAATCTCTTTATCTGATGGTGTTCAGCAGAGATTAGGATCAGGTACGAATCTGAGACCCAGGTGAACTTCTGTAAAGTACCCAAACCCCCAAAGAAAGAAGGGAACGGTTCCATAAGAACCTAGATCCTCACAGTATTGCTGGTCTTGCCATTTCTGGGCACAAGTGCAACATGGGAAGGAGAGAAAATGTCCCTCCATAGAGTCTGAATACTGACCCATGCCCAGATGTGAATTTAAGACGAGTCCCATGAACCCCCAGGTGCCTGGGCTGCGTAGCAAAGGCTCTCCTGGACTGTTTAGGTGAGCGTATATATTCACTCCTACTATGGCCAGGTGTCTCCGCCTCCGGAGTGTGAACATTGGGGACCAGAAAATTCTTTGTTGTGGGGGGCTGTGCTGCACATTGCAGGATGTTCAGTGGCATCTCTGGCTTCTACCCATCATGCATGTTTCAGTGGTGGCAACCACAAATGTCTCCGGACATTGCTAAACGTTGCCAGGGTGGGGGGGGGGGGGAGTCACTGGCTGAGAAGCAGTGGTCTACAGGGCACTTGTGGGGGTGAGAGATTAGGGCTGAAGAGAGAACGAGAGAGGCATCCAAGGAGCGGTAAACGCACAGAGGTGAAATACATAATCACTAGTACCATAAACCAAACAGTAACTAAGCTAATTTGTCCATTGGGATTGTTACAGACTAGATCCTCTTAGCCCAAATTCTGCCCGCAGAAGAGGTTAACTTGGCCAACAACCTTCATCACTGAACTTCAGCTCTAGGTGCCCACCCACCCCCATGACCTTAAATTTGGCTCTCACAGTGAGGTTACCCCCCCGGTCTTGGAGGCATCTGTGCCCTAATTTAGCCTCGTGGTGATATTTCCAGTACAGCGGTTCTCTACTAGGTGAGAATCTGTCTCCCAGGTGACATTTAGAAATATGGGCACGTGTTTTTGGTTGTCACACTGGGGTGGGTGGGGAGTGGGAGGGACTCGGATCTAGGAGGTGAGGGTCAGAGATGCTGCTGAACATCCTTCATTGTTCAGGACAGCCCCCGATGCCAAAAAAATATCCAACCCCAAGGCCAATGGTGCCAAGGTTGAGACACCTGTTCTAGCTAATCTCTGCTCTCCTGCTCAGGCCTGCATGTTTCCCCTTGCTGGAAGCCAGAGAGAGAATAGAATCTTCAGTCCGTGTGCAGAGCAGTCCTGTTAGAGGTACCTACCTCTCTCTTCCATCAAACAGAGACATAAGTAGAGATCCTTGGCAAGGTCTCGCAACCTGATGTAAGGAAAACATCACCATCCTTCGTGTCCTGGTCCTAAAAAAATGGCTGCTGTTTCCACAGGGATGTTTTCAGACCTGGTTCTCTATCTGAAAACACTCCAGCGACGGCGAGAGAAAGACAAAGGCTCACCGAGTGCTGGGGGTTCATCTCACTTCGCTCACACACATAAGCACCTGCCCAGGGGACTCACCCAGCGGTGCTGAGCCAGCGTTAGATGATTTTATTTATTCCTTGCACCTGTTCCACCACACCTAGGCAGCGAAGGCCCCCAAGCTTGAAGAAAGTTCGTTAAACAGCTAAAAACTGCACTTCAGTGACCACACTTCCGTGCAGCTTGTCAGAGATGACCTCTGCCTGGAATTTTAGCTCCATAGCCTAGAGTCATGCCTGGTCTGAACCGCTGACCACAGAAGTCAAGTGGGATGACAGACCAGTAAAGCTGGTGTGGGGGGCAGGGAGGGCTTGCCAGATAAAACACAGGATACCCAGCTACATTTGAATTTCAGACAAACGAAGCATTTTTAATATTTCAGGAGAAATCTTTAAGTCGTAAGTTTTTTAGTGTAAATATGTCTCAAATATCGCATGAGATATACTTACACTAAAAAATTATTCAGGTATCTGATACTCAAATGTAACTGGTGTTCTGTATTTTTAATTTCAAAATCTGACAGCCATGGTCTGGGGTGAACTGGGGAGAATTCATTTCATCTAAAGAAATCTACTGGTTGGGGGCGCCTGGGTGGCGCAGTCGGTTAAGCGTCCGACTTCAGCCAGGTCACGATCTCGCGGTCCGGGAGTTCACGATCTCGCGAGATCTCGAGTGATCTCGCGTGAGTTCGAGCCCCGCGCCGGGCGCTGGGCTGACGGCTCGGAGCCTGCAGCCTGTTTCCGATTCTGTGTCTCCCTCTCTCTCTGCCCCTCCCCCGTTCATGCTCTGTCTCTCTCTGTCCCCAAAATAAATAAACGTTGAAAAAAAAAATTAAATTAATAAAAAAAGAAATCTACTGGTTGGCAGATCTGGCCAAATGTGACCACCAAGCAGGTCGCCAGATCTTCTGATTTTCGTAGGATTTTTTTTTAACGTGCAACCTGGTGATTTTACAATTCTGGCAACTAATGTCTTGTTTTCATCTAACAACGCCCCGTGGAAGGAAGCAAGCAGACCTGTGGGCTACCTTCAGCCTGGGGGCACAGGCTTACACCTTGGCTGTAGAAGGACTTGCATCTCTTGACTCTTCATCACAAGCTAAGCACCGGCTGGGAGAAGGGGCCCACTCGTAACTCGCTAAGTCCTCCCAGCAATGGAAGGCATGAAGGGTCATCACCATCACCATGGAGAACATCAGGAGAGCAAGGTCCGGAGAGCGGAAGTATTCTGGCCAAGTGGGTGACGTAAGTGGCACAGTTGGGGGTTGAAATCAGGCAGCCTTCGCCAGCACCCTTGCGAACACCCACCACCCTGCACCCCTTCTCAGGGGAAAACACCCAACAGATAGCTTCCGGGAGAGCACAACAATAGGAATAAAGTTGGTTCCAGGTACCTCCTTCCAAACGCAACTATGCCACCTCAGCCAGGACTGGAGCAGTAACAGACCATGTGCCGAGCCATACTGGAGCCAAAGACTAAAGGAAAAATCTGCCGTACTGACCCTGCCTTTATTTAAAACGTTGCCATTTTGCTCGTCATGGACTTTGGGCATTCATTTAGATTTCGTTTCCAAATATTGCACCGAAATACTATTTTTTTTCTCAGTAACTAAGACTTTGGGGTGCCCCCAAAGCAAGTGTCTGTCTCATTGACCTCAGCTGCCCCTTTTACAGAACAGTATTTGTCGGTTTCTTGAAAACGTTTCAGAGTTTTGAAGTTTCACATGTTTCACACTCAAAGGCGTCCATTACCTCTTTGTTTAAAACAGTGAAAGTCTAGCAATAACTGAAATGTTCGACAGAGGGGAGTTGGTGAAAGAAATTGCAATATACCAAATGAAAAAAAAAAAAAATAGTACACACCATGAAAGGGATACTCACAAAGAGGTTTGGGAATGGGTCGGGGAAGGTCATCAAAAAGTCGTGACCACCGGGTGACCCGTGCGCCGGTCCCAGGGAACTCGGGGGCTCCTCGGCCCCTCCCCTGTCCTTGGAATACGGGTTCTGCTTGCCGTCCCTGCTCCCAGGGTCTGCTCCAAGGACATAACCGTGAGATAGTGATGGGATAGTGAGAACACAGGCACGTGACTGAGCCCAGTCAGGGCCTCTTTATAAACTTTTTAGATTTGGCTGGCAGGTGCAACGACCCATTTGTCTTGCTACCATTTGTCTCGCCTAACACACGCCTCATGTGTAAAAGTTCCCTCTGCTGGTTAAAACTGCCACCTATCAACCTGGAGTTGCCTGCCTCTTTTTTCGGTCTCTCCAGGGCCTCGGAATACAAAGGCCAGTCTCAGACGATACCTGGCAAGCTCCCGGGAGGGTCACCAACCAACAAATGACAAATAATCATGTAGAGTGAAAAACAACAAGGAAATAAAATTATTCTTTGCAGCAGGATCTCAACCAGGCTTTAAAAAACAGAAGGAAACACAGAAAACCTTGGCAGGGAGGGAAAAACAGCAAAAAAGTAACCCCGGTTTTCCCTGAGGGAGACTGCAGGTGCTTATTTTTTTCTGTCTTCTTAAAGGTAGTGTAGTACCCTGGGAAACTCAAATGGGAGTTTTGCAATCAGACAACTATGTTTGAATTCCACCTCCAATATACTTTGGGCAATAGCCTCAAATTTCTTCTGCCTGAAACTAGCTACCTTAACAATTTGTCATGAGTCTTTAGGATTGCGTGTGTGTGTGTGTGTGTGTGTGTGTGAGAGAGAGAGATGTAAATGCACATGCACGCACACACACACACACACACATAAAATGACTTGCACAGTGCTGAATAAAAGAGACAATAAATGGTAGTTTGTCAAACATACTTTTCCAGTAGTTGCCAAATTTTGATAAGAAACAAATATAGGTATTATAATCAGAAGAAAATAAATATGAAAATATTTGGAAAGCCTCTGGTAAAAGAAAATGCCCTTGGTCGTGTTAGGTTGGCTCGTGTTAGGTATCGTTTAGCCTTTTCACAGGATACACATTCTGGAGAGAATGGGCCACATTTGAGGAGCTTCCAGGGACCGTGAACAGAAGAAAACGAGGCTGAAAGCAAGCAAGAACCCAGCAAGCCTGCAGCCCAGCTCTTCTTTACAAGAAATGTTACCTCATTCTGTTTCACAGCAAGTAGGTGCTTTGCTCCCGCCCCCACCCTCACCCCCACCCCACACATACACACATCAATCTAGGTGATGCTTTCTACTGAACTACCAGAATAATCCAAAATAGAATTCACCTGCTCATCTCACGCCAGCTGCTCTTTCAACATATAGGTCCCTGAGCCACAGGAGGAAAGAAGAAAGACGGAGCATTTAGAAATTTAAAATGAGGATGTAGGGGTGCCCGGGTGGCTCAGTGGGTTGAGCGTCCCACTTCGGCTCAGGTCATGATCTCACAGTTCGTGAGTTCGAGTCCCGCGTCAGGCTCTGTGCTGACAGCTCGGAGCCTGGAGCCTGCTTTGCATTCTGTGTGTGTCTCTCTCTCCGCTCCTTCCCTGCTCACACACTGCCTCTCTCTCTCAAAAACAAATAAAGATTTTTAAAAATTTAAAAAAAAATTTTTTTAAATGAGGATGGAAATGAGAACTCACCAGAAAATGACATTTTCCCATTATGAGGAGAGTTCCACTACGCCCACACCCAATGATGACCAAGGGGTCAGTAGACCAGGAATCACAAATGACAGGCTGAGACCCAAATCCAGCTCACTGCCTATTCTTCTTGTAAATAAAGTTTTATTGGAACACAACCACGACCACTCACTTACTGCCTAGAGCTGCTTTCTCTCTATGCTGGCAGAGCTGAGTCATGGCAACAGAGACAGAGCAACCTTCAAAGCCAAATGACTAAATGACAGTGGAGAGTGAGGTTTCATGGGGGAGAATGAGAATCCAGGTGTTAAGCATCCTAATCTCAACATATAGGACCCAGCTGACCCTAAGGAGAAAACTCTCCTAGAGAGTTAAACTTTTTATTTTTAAAGGATTCCTAGGCTCTCATTAACTTGGACACATCTTTCATGTAGTGATTCACAGCGAATGAAATTGGGGGAAACCGGTATTCAGATACATTTTTACAATGTTTCAGACAAACGCTATAGATCATTCTCTATTCATCCTTCTTCTTTATATCGATCACAAATTCATTTCTGCACTCAGAATGTTCTTACTTTGCTTGGAAGCATTCATAATATTTGTGCACTATCAGTGTTGCTCTTATATTGAAATATTTGACTTTCTGCACTATATTTCAAACACTGCATCCAAATGAACTACTTTAATTTTCTCAATGGTCAGCTAAAATCAGGTCACTTTCCCCTTTTTTCTGGACCCTGAACTTGCCTTTGAAGTCAAAGGTGTCGACTTCTCACTGTGAAAGCTGAATTCCTTCAAAGTGGACTTTAGACTTATTTCTTGGTGTTAAGAAAAAGAAATCTTATTAGGGCAAACTTATTTATTCTGATGCAGGGGTAAGTATTTTGACATGCTGAGTGAGGTGTGTTTGATTCCTGGCAATTTCTTCCCATCTCATGGCTTTTCTCCATTCAAAGTTTATTCTTTTTATAAATAAAAAGATTTAACTTGGCATATCTTGAGATATGCATGGAGATGGGCAGATCTTGCCCCCAGCTAGGTTTATAGTAGAGGGTCTGAAGGGCAAAGGTGTCAAGGTCCAGAAAGGAAAGAAAGTTTGTTAAAAAATTACAAAAGAATATATGGTTAGGTAGAGCAAGTTTTCCCCACCCAATTAGAGGTGGAGGAGAAAGAGCCAAGGCAAACAGATTTAGATGCTTGTGAAACTGTAGGTCTCTAGGAAGGAGCCTCAAATCCTAGGCCCACATACAGATCCCAGAATAGCCCCCAAGTGGAGGGAAATGATAGAAACCCTAGAGAATTTTGAGGGATCCAAAAGGAGAGGGGGCTGGGCTTTGATCCCTGGGTGAAATCCGAAGGGCATAAGGTTTGTGGAGAGAGTTCAGTTGGTGTGAAAGCAGTGGAGAAATGACTAGGCAAATCCCCAATCAGATGGGCCTGGGAAGGCTCTCATTCTGCTTCTTCACGCCGGTGTGCCCAGGATGGTTTGCTTTTCCTCCGTAGGGCCAGGAATGATGCAGATATGGCCAACAGAGCTGTCTGGGTCAGGACAAGCAACGTAGGAGTAATATGTATGGACCACACAACACTAAACACTCCATCAGTGGACCGTAAAGTCAACGCGCTGACCCCACCCCAACCGTCCACTGACTCTCTAGTCCTACTTAAGTGCCTTTAGAATGTACATTTCCAGGATTTATGGGGTCACATTCGTATGTCAAAGTCCTAATGCCCAGCCTCTCAGAATGTGACTATATTGGAAATAGGGTTCTTTAAAGTAGTGATTAAGTTAAAATGGGGTTTAAGTGATTAAGTTGGGCGAGCCCTAATCCAAAACCATCGCTTTCTTTATCCAAAAAAAAAAAAAATTTTTTTTGGACACACAGAGAGACACTGGGGACACACGAATAGAGAAAAGACCATGTCGGACCACAGGGAGAAGGCGGCCATCTGCACACCAAGCGGGGAGAGGCCTCAGAAGAAACCGAACCTGGAGACATCTTGATCTTGGACTTCCAGCCTCCATAACTGTGAGAAAATTAAGAAACAAATGTTTCTTTCCTGCTCATGAAAAACCAAGTACAGGTCCAGGCAACCCCCTGAGGCAGAAGACCCCCATGTGGTAACCTGGCATTCAAGGTACTTCAGTTTTGTGGCATTTATGTAACAACCTATCCCTCCACGGTTGAAGGAAGAGAAAGAAAGAACACGGACAACTGCACAGAAACTCCTAAATGCTTCTTCCCAGAAGTGACCGGTTCCTGCTCCCATTTCATTGGCCAAAAACAGTCCTCTGGTCACACCTACCTTCAAGGAGGTGGGGAGGTGCTGTCCTCCTGTTCACTCAGAAGGAGAGAAGTGGAGTAGTGGTAAGAAATAACATCTGCCATAAATGTGTTGGCCTAGATTGCCTGGAATCAACCAAAAATTAAGTAACTAATTGCCCGCCTCATGATGGAACAGGGGCTCGGAAGAGGAAATCAATTCAGTCCAGAAAAAAATAAAGCAACGGTTACGTTCACACCTGAATCTGCTACCTGTGAATTCAGGATTGCTAATAAGAGATGAAAGCGAAGACCTTTAGAATTGCAGAATTACAAAATTTTGATTTTGAACCACTATTGCCTTGGTAGTTCTATATAACAAAAAGCCACAAAGCCCAGTGGCTTAAAGCAATACCCATTTGCGTCCACTCACAAGTCTGTAGGTTGGCTTAGTGTATCTTCTGGATGGGCCAGGCCCACCTAATGACACCTGAGCTCACTTATTCCTCTTGGGAAGCTAGCAGATTGCTTGGGGGCTGGCGGGTCTAGGACAGCCTCTGGAGAAATGGCTCCGCTCTCCTCTGTGTGGATTTTCATCCTCGGGCAGGTCAGTCCAGGCTTGTCTCATGGTTGGGTTCTGAGAAATTGGAAAAAGAGACGAGAGAGAGCGAGCGAGAGGGGACCAGCCGACTTGGAAACCGCATCCCATCAGTTGTGCCACATTCTCAAACCCACATCTGTAATTGGTTCCCAGGTCAAATTCATGTTGATGCTGCTGGTCTGAGGGGACTTTGAGAGGTCCTACGATAGCCTCCCTTGTGACCTAGGACAAGCTGAAGCCAGGAAAGAATTACCTAGCTTACAAATCACGTCTGGGCTGGGGCACGAATTGAGTCTCCCTCTCCAGCCTGGGCTTTCTTGCCCTGACACCTTGCTCAATTCTGTGAGTAACCACCCTGCCTTTGTCCGCCTCTGCCTCGAATACTGTCATCATTTTTATTATCATCATTAGTAATGATTAAGTGGACTGAGGCATGACAAGGTGTTTAATGTTCTGTCCGAGGCATGTTAAAAGCTCTGGGCCCGTCTGAGAGGCAAAGTCTCAGTCATAGCCAGACAGGCAGTACTTGGGCTGAGAAACCCCCATAATGCAACTCTGAAATTAAGCAGTCCCTGTCAACTAAACCATTAATCTACACAAGAGGTCAAATGTGTCCCCATGAATCACACGTAAGCTCAGTGTTCCCAGGTGAGAACTCAGCCAGTCCATCCACATAGTCCCCAATCTAGACAGATGGTTTTTATTATGCCTCTTGTTGGCCACCACAAGGGACAATCTCTCTAAAAGTGACATGATATTCATTTCTCCACCTACCCATGCTACATAGCAGATTCTCCTAATTATTCCCTCTGTGTGTACGCCTTATTCTCAGACCATGCTACCTTTATGGAAACCCCTCACTGAGCACATTCATGTTGTGGCCTTGGCTTTTCTTGAATGATGTTACCAGGTATAATCCCATGAAAATCACCACCCTGTTTGTTACTTTAATTCGTCGATCGCCCCCATTCCCTTACGTGAGATGCCTTCCCAAATTAAGGTTTATGAAATGCTTTGCATCTGCTGTGGACTGACAATACTTTGGGTTTTCTTAGATTGAGCCTTTTTTCCTTTGGCTACCAGGAAGCTCAGAGCCAAATATAAAACACCATGGTAGCTGAGCTTGGCAACATGCTTCCTACATATACTTCTTTAATATGTTCTTGATTTAATATTTGCTATTTTCCCTGATCCTGAATTTCTGTGTTTACAGCCTTTTATGACTTCATTTTATTCACTACTTTGTGTGTGCAATATGTGGTGATATACAACATATTCCTTTTAGGACAAAGCAGGTTATAAGTAGTAAATTTCCCCTATTCCCAATAAATCAAGCATTGGTTAGAGACCACCTAGCAAACTTAAACTCACAATTAAATTTCTTGGTATGTGTAGAAGCACAGAGGAAGGAGTGTGGGAGGAAATAAAAGACAGCTCTGTTTGGGGGAAGGAAAAAAAAAATCTCAAGAAATAAAGTTTTATTGCAGCGGACGCAGAAAATTTAGAAAAGCAAGAAATCGGCATGGGAAGTAACGTGGGGTGGCTTTGAAGCCCCACTCTGCGACAGAGAACTCACTGGGAACGCTCCAGAAATCCCAGCCGGTCCCGGCAGGCTTTGCCCCAGCCAGGGCTCAGCGCTTTCTACGTTCCCCAGCGCTGCCCCTTTCTGCAATTCAGTGCCAGATCCACCCAAAAAACAAAATGTTCCGGTTAAAAAGCACTGTGCAGTGTTATATTACCCAGGTGCAAGATTTATGAAGTGCTTATGAGGTTAATCGGGAACAGACTCAGAGGAAAAAGGAAAGAAGTCAAGAAACAAACACCTTTATTCTCACTTTAACAAAATCCAAAGAAGAATGAGAGGGTTTTTTTTTTTTTTTTGATCAAAATACTACCTTAGATGATTTTGCATGGACAAAGGGAGTATTTTAAGCACTGGATGCTCATATGCTGGTTCCCTTTTACGTGCGAACAGTGACCACACATCCAGAAGGTCAAGTAGCCCATGATTGGGGAATCATCTAAAAATACTTATGCGCTTCTTGGACCATTCAGTATGCAGACCTTTCGGACATGTTTCTTCCTAACCCTCACTCTGCTGCTATTTCCCGGAAGATGGGTGGATGATGATAGTCATAAAGTGATGTCACCAGCGTGGGGCGTCTCTCAAGGCTCTGGAAAGAACACAAGTGCAAGCTGGAGGCTAGAGGAGGAGCGGGGAGGCCAGGCCATCCTTTCAGTGGGAAGAGTGAGTACAAACACACCCAGGGCTGGTCAGCCAACTTCTTCCTTGTCATGTTCCAATCCCTTTCGGCTCATCCCGGCTCGCGGGACGCAGAATCACCGAACAAGAAGCGATCGGCTGTCCCTTTCTGATTGCAAAGTCATTTTTGAAGCATTTCATTAAGAAATGGTAGAGGAGGGGTGCCTGGGTGGCGCAGTCGGTTAAGCGTCCGACTTCAGCCAGGTCACGATCTCACGGTCCGTGAGTTCGAGCCCCACGTCAGGCTCTGGGCTGATGGCTCAGAGCCTGGAGCCTGTTTCCCATTCTGTGTCTCCCTCTCTCTCTGCCCCTCCCCCGTTCATGCTCTGTCTCTCTCTGTCCCAAAAATAAATAAAAAACGTTGAAAAAAAATTTTTTTTAAAAAAAAGAAATGGTAGAGGAAACCTCAACTCTCATGAAACAGGACAGCAAGGGCTTAAGACCTTCTCATCATGAGAAACGCTGCGGCCAGAGTCACTCAGATGTAAACTTAAAGGTCAGTTCTTCACCAAGGAGGCTTTGTAACAGTTTGGAAAACGTGACCGTGACGCTGCCCGAAGCCAGCTCGGGATCCTCGCTCCTTGGTCAGCAACTTCTGTAGCTCTCGGCTTCAGGTAAGAGAGTGGCATTTCTTGGGACAAACGCCTCTCTTCGTCCTCACGGTTTAGACTCTCTCCACACTTCATACCAGAAAAGGGTTAACTCTATCTTCCCCTCCACCGGAGCCCCAGGTTCATCTAAGCCCAACAGGCCCAGGTTGGCTAATTCCTAGAGGCGCCTTCCAAGCACAACCCCTCCCAGGAGCTTTCTCAAATGCCCTCTTCATCTCTCCCCACCGGCTGCCAGGAGCCATTTCTCCCCTGTCTGGGTTGTTAAGCCCCAGCCTGCCTGTAACACTCGCTTGATGTGCCGGTATGTTATCTGCGTGTGCGGGTACAGAGGAGAGGAAGTGGGTGGAGGCAAGCAAGGGCGAAGGTGGGTGCCAGTCTTGCCTCCGAATATTTACAACACATAATGATAGTTATTGACTTAATATTGAACATTTATGCTGACACCTAAGAGCTGAGGACACGGTGCAGAAGCCAAGAAGTCTGCTCTTGGAGGCTTATAAAACTATCAGAGGGGGGTAGGCATTAAATCAAGTACTCGATATGTTATTTGCAAGTGTAAGAAGTGTTTTTCAGGAAGAACAAAACCCTGGAGAATGTGTCACAGAAGCTGATCTAGTCTTCCGATGGAGGTCAAAGAAGACCGCCTTCAGGAAGTACTAGATGAACAGGTGTTGGGTGGTCAAGGGAGAGAAAGGAATGTTTGTGAGAGCAAAGTAGCATGCACAAAGGCCCTGAGGCAGGCAGCATGGAGACGGATTTTTTTTTTTTTAAGACTTCAAAGACCAGCAGCACTGAAGCAAAGAGAAATCAGTAGAGGCTACATCGAGGTTCCAGATTCATGCAACGCATTTCTCAAAAGCAATTGGGAGTCACAGAAAGTTTTGATAACTGATGTGCCGTGATTACTGATAAGAAAATCAACTGCAGGATTTTATTTTTTTTTAATTTTTTTAATGTTTATTTATTTTTGAAAGAGAGAGAGAGAGAGAAACAAAGTGGAAGCAGGGAAGGGGCTAAGGGAGAGGGAGACACAGAATCCAAAGCAGGTGCCAGGCTGTGAGCTGTCAGCACAGAGCCCGACATGGGACTCGAACTCACGAACTGTGAGATCATGATCTGAGCCAAAGTCTGATGCTTAACAGACTGAGCCACTCAGGTGCCCCTCAACTGCAGGATTTTAAATGGCATTGAACCCAATCTATAGAGATACTCACTTCCTATTCTTCACCTTGCTTTATGTGCCTGGGAGTTCTCTCCCCTTCCTGCTATTAGAGTATATATTCATTAGTTTATCACTTGTATTTGTCTTACTAGAATCTGAGCCCCAAAAGGTGGGCCCCTTGTCTTGTTCCCTGCTTTAACACCAGTGCCCAAAGTCCTGGCCCCCAGTGGGCACTCAGTGACAATGGGTCGCAAACAAATTAGTAGAGAATAGGTCAAATGGAGAATAGGTTGAATTCCGGACATCCATTCAGGAGGTGATATGTACTGAGTCAAACAGGATTTGATTTTTTAAAAAAGATGATTCATATGACAAACTTCAGTCTTACTTTACCGTGTGCCAAATACAGGGCTGGGACCTGGAGATGAAGGGAATTTTTAAAAAAATAAGATTCCTGGGACGCCTGGGTACCTCAGTCAGTTGAGCGTCTGACTCTTGATTTCGGCTCAGGTCATGATGTCACAGTTCGTGGGATTGAGCCCCGCATCAGGCTCCGTACCGAGCATGGAGCCTGCTTAAGATTCTTTCTCTCACTCTTCCCCTTTCCCCCACTCACACACACTCTGTGTGTGTATGTGTGTGTGTGTGTGTATATATGTATATATATAATTTTTAAAAATAAAAATAGGGGCACCTGGGGAGCTCAGTCAGTTAAGCACCAGACTTTTGGTTTTGGCTCAGGTCATGATCTCACAGTTCGCGGGTTCAAGCCCTTCATTGGGCTCTGCCCGGACAGCGTAGAGCCTGCTGGGAGTTCTCTCTCTCCCTCTCTCAATAACCCCCCCCCCCAACTTGTGCATGTACTCACTCTCTGTCTCTCTCAAAATAAATAAACTTTAAAAAATAATAAAGATAAAAATAACAAGTAAGATTCCCATTACAACAGAGTTTGCAACCTAGGAATTTATTACCTGATGTAATAGGACAAATGACAGGAAATGACAGCTTCCGTTAACTGAATACCAGACACAGGCCATGCTGTCACACACATTCACCCCTTTAACACGATACATATATCAGTTTCATCTCGATTTTACAGGAGGAGAGACGAAAGCACGGAGGGGAGGGCCCCTGCATGATGGCAAGGGGACTTGGCGTTATTATCATATGGTTCCAGAAGCCATGCCGTCACCCCTGACCTCTTCCTGCCTCCCCGATGCCATCACTAGAGTATCTAGCATTAACCAGGCACCTGTTGGCCCAGCACTTCATATGGATTGTCTCATTTAATTTTCCCCAAAACTTCAATCCCAAAGTATAACTATTACTCTATCAGTAAGGATTCTTTTTTTTTTTTTTTTTTTTTTTTTTGGTCAGATTTAAGGGACTGAACTTCAATTTAAACTGGATTACTGAAAAGAAAACTTAAGGAAATGCTTTAAGAATGACTTTCAAAGAGAAATTACTGGTTTAAAAAACTGGAAAGTCCCCACATACCACAGGCTTCAGGCAGGGATGGACGGAGAATCCCAAACAGGGTGAAGACTCCGTCCGCCTCTCGATCAGCCTTCGGCAATACTGGCTGCCCTCTTGGCCACGCTCCGTCCACTTGGTGCTCCCAGCAGGTCTTGGGTTACAGAAGGCCCATCCGCTTCAGGTTCAGTGGGAAGATGGGTCTCCTTTCTTTTCAACATCGGGATGAAAGTGCCAGAGTCGTATCCCGCTGTCCCAGCTCGGTTCGCGTACACACACCTCTAAACCGGTCACTGAGATGAAGGAAGACAGAACCCTAGATTGGTCAGGCCTGGATGCAGGTGATAACAACACATCACAGTGACCAGGGGGGGAGCTGATGACCTCATCCCCCCAGGCCCCAAGGGCCCTGGAACAGGGATGGCGTCCGTCCCAGCCAAACCACAGAGAGAAGAGGGAAGAGCCGTTCCAGGAGAAAACGGACTTTGTCACCAGCTGAAGGGGACAGGATGTATGGGGCAGGTAAAAGCAACAGAGGCCTCTTGTACATACTGTCCCATTTCGCGAATGAGGAATACAGAACTCCTAAAGGAGTCAGTTTGCTTGAGGCCACATAGGTAACAAGCGGCTATGGAAATCCAAGTGGTCGAAACCCAGATATAGGCCACTTCATCCTCTACATACCTGCCTACCCAGGTATCTCTGTGTCTAGCAGATTTGTTAAGAAAGAAAGTAACCTCTATGATTGCTTAAAAGATCAGAAAATCACCAAATATTAGAGCAAGCAGTAATCTTTTAAGTCACCTGGTTTAGAGTTTCAAAGATGAATGAGGCCCAGAGATGTTAAGTAACTCGCTTAAGGACATACTGCAACCTAGACTTGAATATAGGTTATTTTTTCAACCCTTTATTCAGCAAATACTTACTGTATGCCTGTGTTTTCCCATCACTAGGCTATGTGCTAAGGACACAGACTTAAGTAAAGCATCTTTGCTGTTAGAAAGTTTACAGTCTTGCGGGTCAACTGAACCTTTTCTCAAAGCTCTTTATCTGTGACATCGAAGTCTCCCTTGAACTACAGTGGTTCTATTCCTACTAGCGATGGTAAATAATAATAATCATTGCTTCATTTGTCATGAATTTACTATGTTTCAAACACTGTCCTGAGTATATGGCATAAGTTAAGCAATTTGATGCCGTTAGGATGCCTTTAAAGACCAAAAAGTGAAACACAACATTGCCAGGCACGGAATTTAGGCACTTTGTAAATTGGGAAACTGGTCTGGCTGACATAACAAAGACAAAAATAATAATAACATAAAGAAAAAAAAAAGGTTTGTTGTTTTTGTTTTTTTTTTTTCCATGAAACAGCCCAAGCACCAGCATGAGGCCGGATATGGTCGCTCCGTGGTAGGAACACAGTCTCCTGTATTTTGTCTTTCTCGACCCACAACTTCTCACCGGCTAAGATGGCTGATCCAATTCCCACCACTTCCTTCCACATCTCAACCAGCAGGAAGGGGAAGAAAACCAGAGGAAATGCCCCCACTCTTTAAAGGTTTGATTACCACTTCTGCTCACTCTTGGCCAATGCCCAGTGCAAAGGAGGCTGGGAGATGTAGTCTCTAGCTAGACTGCCATGTTCCCAGATGAAATCAAGGATCCCATTACTAGCAGGGCAAGGGAACAACTGACATTGGGGACAACTAGGTCCCTCTGGCTCAGACAGAATGACAGGCAGCAGACATCATGGTCATAAGACTAGATACTCATGGAGGGTAAGGACAAAGCTTTATTTATCCCCACAGCCTTAGGGTCTCATACTATGGGTGCCTCTCACATAATAGGTGCCCTGCATAAAGTGAGAAAACAAAGCAAATGGAGAATTTACACATTTGTTTAAAAAATAAGCCCACACAATGTCTTTCCCCTTACAAGACAGCAGAGCATTCATTACCCAATAGTCATTAGTATAATACAGTCATTCCTTGATAAAACTACTCCTTGGACCTGATTGCCTATGTCAAGGACTCCTAGGTGGGGAGATGAATACCTACAAGAGTGTTAGAAAATGTCCAGATTAGATACATGTAGACACACAATGGTAGAGAAATCCCTAAATCATCCTTAGCTGTTTATAAAGAGTATGATCTTGGAAAATAGTCTGAGTTTGTTTTTTCTGAAAACTCGTTTGGTCAATTATAGAAATGGTGAAATTCATAAATTAGCACCAACCTCACATCGTTATTAGTAAGGTTACATTAGGAGTTTTACGTAACATATTTGGCATCATCTCAGGTACATATCTCTACTTATTGAGCTCTCCATTTGTTTAATGCTTGTCATTAACAACAGCAATACGAATCAGCAGGGTGCTAAAAAGACCGATAAGAACAGAAAACCAACATTTTTCAGCACTTCCTGTGTGCCAGGCACGTGGCAAAGGACTGCACGAGAAACTGCCTCATTTAATTCGACCCTCGTGAACTAGGTCTTGTCATTTCTCTCATTTTGTGAATAAGAAAACTGAGACAGAAAGGTGTGGCAGGCCACCTCCAAGATGGCCCTACTTCCCGCTACTCATGGGCTGTGTAATTCCCTCCATGAAGTAACTTGCTTCTAGCAGGAGAATATGGAAGCACTGAAGAGAAGTGACTAACCTCTGTGATTCCATTACTTAAAGACTCCAACTTCCTTCTTGAGAGCAAACTCCCCCTGCCTTGATGAAGGCGATAAAGTAAGCGGCCATTTTGGAGAGGCCCACGTGGCAAGAAACTAAGGCAGCCTCCAGCCAACAAAGAAGAGAGACCTCAGTGTCACAACCCTAAAGGAACTGAATTCTGCCAAGGATCATACGAGCGAGTTTGGAAATGGGTCCTGCCCAACTAAGCCTTCAGGTAAGACTTCAGCCCTGACACCCGTATTACAACCTCATGACAAACCAACGAAGCTGCACCCAGGTTCCTGACTCACAGAAACTCCGAGATAACCGCGTGTTGTTTTAAGCTGTTCAATGTAGTGGTAATCTGTTGTACAGTAGTAGATAACACAAGAGGCTCTGAAGCTTGCCTAAAATAAAAGGAAAAAACACTAGCCCGCAAGGCAAGAGGCCCACTAGATAGCAAATCCTTACACGAGCAGGGGTGAACCCTCAGCATTTAGCGCAATGCAGGGAAGGATGGGGAAAACATCTGGGGGCAAAGAGACAGCATGGCGCTTAACTGCCGAGCCACCCAGGCGCCCCTCCTTGTCATTATTTTCATAAAGAAATTTAACATGAAAATCCAGGCTTCGGTGTCTCAAAACAAAACAAAACAAAAAACAAAAAAACAAAAATAAGAAAAGAAACCAGGATCTCGGGGAAGGCTGAACCCACATCCCACACGGCAGCCGCTGGCTTGAGCTGCAGGCCTGTCCCATTCAGAGGCTACGGGACACCAGCTGGCCTGCCTTGACCCCTGGAAGCTTTGGAGCCTGAAACTCCTGCTTTAAAGCTCCTGTCCGTTTGGGGCTATGGCTCTTCCACAGGCTGTGTAGGGGACAGAAAAGTTCGAGCTCCCTTAGCGGGGCTTTGAGTGGCGACTGCCCAGTGCCTCTCCCGTAAGAAGGACCAGCTTCTTTCCACCTTTCCATGCCTGTTGTGGGGGACAGCGGCAGACACCGCGCCCATACCCCAGATCCCAATACCCTGTGCTTTGTACCGGATGAGGCCCTGCCGTTCTTGGTCACCCCTGACACTGTCTGGTACTCTGCTGACCTTCCCAGCCCCCGCGCCACACAACTGTCTTTAAGAAGCCTCTGTGCGTGCGCACAGAACCATTGAATGGAGGCACTGCCCTTTCTCCTCCCTTCTCTCCTCTTAATGTTGACAGAGGTTGACCGAAGAACTAACCCCCAGGGGCCGGGCTGTCCTGCTCTGTGTCGATATCTTTACAATACCAGGCCTGGGTGTCAAAACACACACATTCGCCTTTTCATTGTAATCCACCGTAACCCACGGTGAAATGGCTCTTAACTGCTACCTGCAAACACACAGACGCTTGAGATAAAGCAGCGCTAGTTAAAATGCTTATAAATTACACGCGAGGTTAAGCCAGGGCCCACGGGTAAAGTGACAGATATAGATACAAGTTAGGCATCTGGGGGATGCTTCCAGGTCCTAGTGCATCAGTTCTAAAGAGTTTCCCAAACTTACCGGGTAGGAAGGGTCAGCCAGAGTGCTCGTTAAAAATATATATTCCCAAAGGCCCTCCTTTGGAGACTGTCATAAATAGAGAATGGAGCCTGGGCGCTTCTGCTTTTAAAAACTTGCCCCAGGTGATTCTGATCAGGTAAGGCTGGGAAATATGCACACGAGGCAATGACCCCATTGCTGGCTGAGCCTCAGAATCACCTGGGATGCTTTTTCAGACATTCAGATGATCGGCACGTTTGGAGGCCATCCAATGATGGCCGAGCCTCTCAGACTTGAATGGACAGGAGTCATCCGGGGGTCTTGTAAAAATGCAGATTCTGAGTCAGCAGGTCTGGGGTGGGGTCTGAGATTCTCCCAGGTGATGCTACTGTTGACAGCCAGGACCAGCTACACAACTGGTAAAGCCAAGTGCAAAATGAAAATGCAGGGCCCCTTGTACACAAAGGGGGGGAAAATGTTTCCTTTCTTCCTTTCTTCCCTAGTCCGTCTTTCCATTTGTCAGGGTGGTTTCTGATTTGCTTCTTGGCACTCCCTTGAGCATGGGGATCAGAGCCAAGGGCAGCAGCTGTCCCTGGGCAGCATGGGGAAGTAGGCTGGGAGAACCCAGGGAGCCAGGCAGGCAGCGGAAGGGAGGATGTAGTGTGAGCTAAGGCCCCAAGTCCCTGGCACAAATGATGTCCCATCGGACTTACAAAACAAAAATTTTAAGATAAAATTAATGAATGATTTCAAGGTGGCAACCAAGAACATTCAACCCCAAACATAGGTTCCGCACCCCCCCCCACCCCCCGCTCCTGAGTGCAGGATCCTGTGGCTCCGAGCTGGTCATGTGCCCATGACGTGACCCCCAAACTGTTAACATCCATAAAGACAGGGTGTCCCCTTCTTTGGTTACTGACCCAGCAAGGGACACTTTGAGAAGTCAAAAATACCATTTTTGGTAAAGGAGTCTTTAATAGGTGCATAAAGACATCAAAAGGCTGGACTGGTTTTCTTACCAAGAAAAGCACGAATTCCACCAAGACTAAAGGAGTCAGTAGAGATAATGGCTTAATGTACTGAACCCAGAGCCAGATGGGCTGGGTTCACACCCTCTTCCTACAGCTTATTAGCAGTGTGACCTTGGCAAAATTACTTAATTTCCCTGTCCCTCAACTTCCTCGTTAGTAAAGATGCGTGATAAAGCTATCAACATACCTACCGTGTAAGATCCTTGTTAGAATTAATAAGCTAATTCCCATAAGAAACTGAAAACAAGGACTGACTCTGAGCCTTCTTACAATAAAGAGGCAAAGCAAAGTTGGCAAACTATGGGCCCATGGCCCACCACCTATTCTGTAAGTAAAGTTGGATTGGAACATCTCTATGCCCATTTGTGTCCATTTGCATGCTACAGGGAGAGAGTCGAATAGAAGCAGGGCTGGGACATATATTCTCTGGCCCTTTACATGCAAAGTTTGCTGGCCCCAGCGGGAGAATACAGCAACACGGCTTTCAAGATCCGGTCTCCGGGAGTCAAGGTTTCACAGAGTGGATTCAGCCTTCATTGTGTTTAAGCTGCACCTAAGTCCTTTTAAAACTATGAAGAGCGAACACACACTCTCAAACGTGTTGTAGATCATCCTGTGATACCACTGAGGCCACCGTCATTCTGATTCCAACAGCCAGATCAACTCACTTTTGTGCAGATCTCAGAATAAATCTCCCGACTCTGGGAACATATTTGAAGTACTTGTAAAGCATCACTGCTTGAGAAGCCTGTAACTCTGCCCTGGTCTTTTTCCGAAGTTCTGGGCCATGCATATCTACTCCTGTAAATTCATACATGCGAACGTACGGGGACAGCACACGCAAGACATCAGCAGTGAAAGGCCAGCCTCAGCGCGGACATAAAGGGACAGACAAGAAGTCATTCCGGAGGAATATTGTTACCCAGCTGTTGTAGCTAATGTGAACATCAGACCACCATCAATTTGATAAAATAAATATTATTACAATTCTCATTTTACACGTGAGGGAGCTAAAGGTCAAAGAGGTTATGTAACTTGCCCAAGGTCACAGAACTGGTGAGTGGTGAAGCCAGGATCTGAATAGGCAGTCTGGCTCCAGGCAAAACCCTCTAACCCCAGGGCTGGCAGATGTTTCCGGTAAGGGACCATCAGATAGTTAATATTTTCCGCTTTGCAGCCCAGATGGTCTCTATCACAACTGCTCAACTCTGCTGTGGTAGCAGAAAGCAGTCATAGACAACTTGTAAATAAATAGACGTGGCTGTATTCCAATAAAACTTTATTGACAAAAACAGGTGGCAGGCTGGATTTGGCCCCTGGGTGCGGTTTGCCTACTCCTAAACATGACGTTTACTGCTTCTAATACGTGTATCTGGTGCCTATAAAATATGCCTGACCACCCAATAGAAATGGAACAAATAATCATTAATATTATTTGGACTGCCATTATGAAAATAAGCACAACTTTCTGGCTGTGCGTAACACAGCCCACTCAAGCTGTCCTTTTTTTTTTCCCTCCCAGAGCTACATTCATTTCTGAGCTGAAAGGCTTCTTTATGTAATTTCATCTTGCCGCCATCCAAGAGAGGGACGCCGCGTCAGAATCCTCTCCGGTGGGATTCAGTCAATCACATCTACAATACAGCTTGACCTCGGCTTTCAACGAGGGCAGCCCGGACACATGCTACTGCTCCTGGGTCACGGCACAGCGAGCGGCTGCTATGCCAAGGCAGTAATCAGCTCACGGGTTTCTGCCCGACTCCTGGGGGCCGGGGATGCCAAAATGTGCCCCAAACTACCTGTCAGTAATTAGGAGCCCAGGAAACAGGGATCAGGCTTGCCGGATAGGGAGACGTTTTAAGCATCAGAAAGGCGAGCAAACGTCACACGATGGTGGTCCTGGCGTGGGGGTGGCAGAGAGTGACTCCCAGCCATCAAACGGCAGAGCCCAATTCACTCCATTATGAAGATGCGACGCACCCTTTGATAAAGAGGACCGTACGTAACAGAAGCCGACAGAACTGGAGAAAAACTCATTTTTAGATTCAAAAGCAGTGATCAGTCTCGACAGGCTTCGATCTACTCGTCTCTACCCCCTGCACTCTCCGGAAGCCAACGCCAGCCAGGAGTGTGTGTTCTCCTTCCCCCAAAGTTCAAAGGGCGAGTTGTGAACACAGGCAATAAAAAGCCCTGAATGTCCGTGGCTTGTAGGGGTCGTAATTCTTCCCCACAAAGTTACCTTTCCTGTTTCTATGAATTACTCTTACATTCTTGTAAGAGATATGGTTTGAGGTATTTATGGTGCATTCAATTCTGCTATCATTGATTTATTGAACGAAACCAGCTCAGGGGTATGATGGAAAGGCCCTAATTCCAAAAACTCTTACGTCTCGGCACGAAGAGCATTTTCTGCCCTGTTGGCCTCCCGCAGATGACCAGCCGAGATAAACAGAGGGCACTCCACTCTGTTGCAACGTGCGTGGTGATGTGAAGGAATCAATCAGACAAAAGCAGATTATTACAGTGTCTGAGAGAGATCAAACAGTCCTGGCATCCGCACCCACACATGCCTGATTTACAGGCGAGCTGATAAAGTGCTACAGCTCACTGTCAGGAGAACATGACAACTCCTTGAGCTCTGTGGATAAATTATTGCTGAAGCCCATGATAACATTTCTCCACCTAGCAACCAAACATAACAGGATGTGGCTTTGAGTACTAGAAGCCAAATGATACAAAGACAAGACGCCAGGAGCTCCCTGAGCTCTGAAGGCATAGTCTAAGAGGGAATAGTGAAATAGCAGCCTCGTGAAACAGACATGAAATCTATGAGTAATTATAATGCCTGCCGAGGAGCGCCAGACCTTTCCTATCCATGAAGGTGCACAGCAGAACGTGTGCTATTTGATAGTGAGTATTACTGTAGCCAAAAGTACCTCCGATGAGCATTTTCCCTGTGCCAGGAACTGTGCTAAGCGCATTACTGGGTCAGATCTGAGTGGCATCTCCAGTGGAGGAACCTGTTGATAAATGAAGACAACAGAATTAAACGACACCGAATCGCACATGGAGAAAAGCTCTCTCTTTTCTGGGTCTTTACTGATTTTCCCAGTTATGCCAAGGAGAAGGCCTCAGTGTGCTACCAGTCAGTCCAAAGCACCCCTAACAGTTGAAAATCTCCCTTTTAAACAAAGAAAGGGCAAAGCTATCTAGCCGGACTCTGTGAGGCCAACGTTGTTTTGCTTTTACGACTTTCATTTTTTTAATGACCTTTTTTTTCAGGTTATATTGGTTTTCAATTGACAGCGAGTGTCTTTGGTATCTTTTTTTTTCATTTGAGTGCTTTTAGTCAAAATGCATAGAATAGTTTCATTATATTATTTTTTCAATATAATTTCTTGTCAAGTTGGCTAACATACAGTGTGTGAAGTGCGCTCTTGGTTTTGGGGGGGGAGATTCCCGTGGTTCATCACTTACACACAACACCCAGTGCTCATCCCAACAAGTGCCCTCCTCCATGCCCATCACCCACTCTCCCCTCTTCCCCACCCCCCCTCCATCAATCCTCAGTTTGTTTTCTGTATTTAAGAGTCCCTGATGGTTTGCCTCCTTCCCTCTCTGTAACTATTTTTTCCCCTTCCTTTCCCCAATGGCCTCTGTTAAGTTTCTCAGGATCCACATAGGAGTGAGAACATATGACATCCGTCCTCTGGAACGGGAGCGAGCTCGTCTCTTGAAGAGAAATGTGACACAGGAGCTCTGCGGAGGCACAGGGTTTTGTCCCCAAACTTCAACAGTGCCTAGACAAGTAAATGGTCGGCAAATACTTGGTTAAGGAAATTAATTAAATGAAAGTATTAAGTAGATGATATAAGCAGTATCATGTAGGTATAAGCAGTACCTAAATATGACAAAATTTGTGATAAGTGTGCACGATGAAGTGGAGATACAACAAAATATGTGAATGCTCTACCAAAGGACTAGGTTTAAGGAAGCTGGCAACTCACTGCAATTCACAAGACAGGAACTGCCTTGAATGAAGAAACGGTGTTCAAAGACATTAGGCAACTTGCAAAAACCACAGGCCTAAATGTCGGTCTCAGAGGTGAGCTCCAAGTTACCCCGTTCAACTTCCTCCCTCTTGCTTAAAAAACTACGTTCTGAAGTGGCTGCTTGTTATCTCCCTTTTCATATGAAAGAAAAAATAATTTCAATGAACCTGCCCAAGGCCATGGAATGCTCAGCACAGCAAGACTGGGATTCAAACCCCCAGGCAACCTGCCTCCAAAGACACTTGCTCCAAATGATTGTGCAAACTGGCATCATCTGATTCTGGCAATCAGATTTTAAATGGTAGCTAATTAAAACTTGGGTCGCACTTGCCCTAGATGCTCTACGTGTATTCCAGAGAATAGAGCCATCGTGTTGTCCCTAAAAACAGGAAATTAGCTCAGCACCAAAATGCATTTGAAACATCACTTAGGGTCACCAAGGACAGTGGCCAAAGGTGAGAACAATAGCCTCCGTAGCGTCTAATTTAGAAACATACAAACAGCCAGTTGCACAAATGGAAAAATTGAGTCCTTTCCTCACCTTTTTCCCACAGGTATCAAGATAAGCAACTGTTAATGGTAATAAGGAATCATGTCACACCTCCTCCAGAGGGGAAAAATGAACAAAAGGGCTAAGAATCCTATTAAATTCTAATCTTCAAAAAGTTGAAAGCATGGCTCATGCACAAACATAGAATGAATTTGTGTCAAAATGTTTATTCAACTCATTAATAAATGAGGGAACCAATATGATGGCAAGGGAGACTCAAAGCAGAAGTCAGAACGCAAATTTAGAAGTTGGACAAAAGGAAGCTGAAATGAATTTGTTAAGAGATTCAAAAGCAGGCAACGTCCTGCAGAATCACTCAATAGTAACCATTGGGGGTTATTTCTCCCCCCCCCCCCCAGAAATCTACAAGTTAACATATAACTTACATTATCTGACTTTAACCAGATAGCAAATAGCAAATTGAACACAGATGCATTCTCCTAGATATTAAATAACCCTTGCGTGAGTCTGTTCAACATTCACAGTAAAACAGAACAAAGGAAAAACACAGTCATCCTTAGCTTTATTGGCAAGTTTGGGATAATTTTTCTTTTTTTTTTTTTTAATTTTGTTTACTGTTTTTATTTATTTTTGAGACAGAGAGAGACAGAGCATGAGCAGGGGAAGGGGCAGAGAGAGAGGGAGACACAGAATCTGAAGCAGGCTCCAGGCTCGGAGCTGCCAGCACAGAGCCCGACACGGGGCTCGAACTCAGGGACTGGGGCTCGAACTTTCGGACTGTGAGCCGGACGCCACCCAGGTGCCCCTGGATAATTTTTCTTTACAAAATCTCATCAAGCTGATGGTATTATTTCCAATGCCTTTGTGTGTGCGTAAGAACGCAGATGCCCCACTCAAATTTGTTTGCAGGGGGGGGCCCAGACTGTGTGCTTTAAGAAACCGCCCCCAAAGATTCTAGTACTGATAGGCCACAACCATTTATTAAGAAGTGACCAGTGTAACTAATTCCAACCATAGCTTTGGGGAGGTGTTTCCGTTAAAGATGCTTTCACTTGCAATGCAA
Organism: Prionailurus viverrinus; assembly: GCF_022837055.1. Lineage (NCBI taxonomy): Eukaryota > Metazoa > Chordata > Mammalia > Carnivora > Felidae > Prionailurus > Prionailurus viverrinus. Next base: position 9,856,447 of record NC_062563.1, read on the forward strand.
AGTTGCGCTGAAGCGTTTCAAGAATGAAGACGTTTGATCAACAAAAAGGTAAGAGGTAATGTGGGTCCCAGGGTGGGTTGAGTCAGTAGCTCAGTGATGTCTGTATTAGAGAAGGCGGATCTGCGTCCATCTCTCGTTTCTTTGCATCCCAGTGGTGCTATGGACAAACGTGACTCAATGGCACGTGTCACCTCCTTGCCCAACGTAGAGAGAAATAGGACTTCTTTGCCTGCGAAGCATCTCTTCCCTGGGACTGAAGAACCCTTTAACAGAAACCTCCTCCCCTCCCGCCCCAGCAGGCCTCCCTTCGCAACTTATTGGCCAGAACGACATCGAGTGGTCACGCATGAGCCAATCACTGCCAAGCGGAATTTGAATGGGAATGCCTTAGACCAATCAGGTGTAAAGCTGGCCTCCCTCGCCCCGGATTGAATGGGAAGGAGGGGCTGTCTGAACACCAGGATTCTATCAGGAGGGAAGTAGGGGGAGGGGGCGCCTGGGTGGCTCCGTGGGCTCAGCCCCAGACCCTTGATTTTGGCTCCGGTCATGATCTCACGGTTGATCCAGTGCAGCCCCAGGTCAGGCTCTGTGCATTGCAGAGCTTGCTTGGGATTCTCTCTATCCCTCTCTCTCTCTCCCTCTGCCCCTCCCTCTCAAGCTCGCTCGCTCTCGCTCTCTCTCTCTCTCTCTCAATAAATAAACTTAAAAAAAAAAAAAGTATGCCGACGTGGGAGCGGGGAGGAAATTAGATCAGCAACCAGCATTAGGTGACTTAAAAATGAGTTACAAGCAGCGTCTTTAAATTAGGCTGCAGAGATGCGTGGGAAATTACTTTAATGCAATGGTTGCCCCCCAAACACATTACCAGATCCCAGAAGTCACACCACAGAAGGGTTCACAGACCAAATGAAGATGCTTGAATCAAGTCTAACAAATCAGTTTAAACACCTATCAAGAATGGGGAAGGGGAGTGGGGGCAGATGGATGAATAAGCAGAGGACTGGGGGGACAGTGAAAATACTTCGTAGGACGCTAATAATGACGGATAGGGGGTGTCATACATGCATCTAAGCCCACAGAATATACACCACCAAAAGTGAACCCTAATGTAGACTATGAATTCTGGATGAAAGTGGTGTGCCCATAACAAATACCCCAGGCTGGTGGGAGATGTTGATGGTGGGGGAGGCTATGCATGCACAGGGGCAAGGGGGGTGGGAAATCTCCATACCTTCCTTTCAATATTGCTATGAGCCTAACACTTCTCAGAAAAACTGAAGTCTTTTTTTTTTTAAGTGTATTTACTTATTTTGAGAGAGAGCAAGCATGAGTGGGGAAGGGGCAGAGAGAGAGGGAGAGAGAATCCCAAGCAGGCTCTGTGCTATCAGCACAGAGCCCAACACAGGGCTCAGTCTCACAAACCGGCCAAACTAAAGGCTTTAAAATAGTGTTTAAAATTATAAAGGAAGAAGGGCGCCTGGGTGGCTCACTTGGTTGAGCCTCAGAGTTTTAATTTCAGTTCAGGTCATGATCTCCGGATTGTGGGTTCGAGCCCCACACCGAGCTCTGTGTTGAGCATGGAGTCTGCTTGAGATTCTCATTCTCTCTCTCTCTCTCTCTCCCTCTGGTCCTCTCCCCCACTCACGTGCGCTCTCTCTCTCTAAAATAAAAAAAGTTTTAAAGATAAAGAAAAAAATTTTTGATCATAAAAGAAGAGGGACACCTGGGTGGCTCAGTCAGCTGAGCGTCCGACTTCAGCTCAGGTCGTGATCTCACAGTTCGTGAGTTCGAGCCCCGCATCAGGCTTGGTGTTGACAGCTGGGAGCCTGCTTCAAATTCTGTGTCTCCCTGGCTCTCTGCCCCTCCCCCACTCACGCTCTGTCTCTGTCTCGAAAATAAATATTTTTTTTAAAAAAAACTTTTTTAAAGAAGAAGCAAGGAGAAAGAGAAGGGCGGTTTAACACACTTTGGATACAGCACAAGCAAGTGGAAGGATCCCAGGACTTGAGTTGTGGAATTAGAAACATTCATACGTCCACTCTCGTTAGCACCTACTCCCCAACCCTAGAGAGGAGTTGCAAGGAACAGTGGTTTGAGCAAGGGGGCCACAGATGGAAGATGCTTAGGACCAGTGACACACGACTCATTCTCTCCGAGCAATGCCGCCTGTCCACAGCTGTCATTAGCCAACTACCCTGCCGAGCAGCGATGGGTTTTATCTGTGTGTCTTGAGTGGGGCACAGGCAAGGACAGAAGAGGACTACACTGGGTGTCTGCTGTGGGGGCTGATTTAGGGATGACAGAGCTGTCAGCCCAGAAGTGTCATGATCATTCATTCTGACTTGGGCTTTGCATCTCTATTTACCTGTAAGATTCTTATGGGTCCCACTGAATATCCCACTTATTCTGCCTTTATCATTCTTGTAAGTTACCAGCTTACACTGCATATTTAACATGTCTCATGAATTCCACCTACATCCCATAAGGTTGTTCCTTAGTCATTGTTTATTCTTAACATAGACTGTCACTTGTACCTCATAAGCCACTAGCTCGATGCTTAAAACTTAGGGATTTCATCCATCCCATTTGCTTTCTTGTCTTGTCTAGATTTTCATATACTCAAATAACCTAGCAAAGCCACATTATAAAAGACCTAAAACGTCATGATGAAGGGGAAAGAAAGAGGCAGGAATAACTAATAGATAAAAAGAGATTGAAAAGAAATGTTAATCCAATACAGTGTTTAAAAACTATTTGAAACAATTGAGGGACGTGAACTGCGGCTGGATAGATACCCGATGATCTCAAGACATTGTCATATATCTTAGATGCAAATGTTATATTTTTAAGTGTGAAAAAATGAAGAGTTTTTATGTTTTTGAAATTCATACCAAAGTATTTATAGACCAAATTGCATGATGTCTGAAGTTCGCTTCAAAATAACCAATGCTTTTCAACTCACATCAACAAATAGTTCTTCAGCTTACGCTAAGTAGAGCTTTATAAACCGAGAATCATGACTCATTAGGAGATAAATTGATCTGCGGACTTTGGCCAGCACACGTTTCATGACAAACAGAATAGAATGGAATAGAAAACATCAGAGTGAATGGCATTCTATCATCGTAAATTTGGTTCCATGAAACTTTCGTTTCGTGTGTGTGTGTGTGTGTGTGTGTGTGTGTGTTATGCGCATATGTAGTAAATCACGGTGTAAAATGTAATTCCTATCATGAGTAGCCATTAATGAAGTTTGAAGATCACAGTTGAAAGCAGAATCCTGATCACCGAGGAGCACAGCAGATACAAGAAGACATGTCTCCACTTTCCGGAAGAGACGGACACAAAGAGGCAGATAGTGTGGAATGCTACGAACTCTGTCAGATTCAAGGACCGTGAGAAGACAAAAGAGGTGCTGAGTAACCCTGGCATGAGCTTCACAGAGCAGGTAATACGCGAGATGTGTGTCGAAGGAGTGGACAAGGGTGAAAAGCCCATCTCTCGCGGAGGGAATAACTGGCACGAAGGTGTCAACACGGATGTGGTACATTGAGGCACGTAGTTGGACGAGGCTGTGATCCAGCTGAGAAATAATGATGGCTTGGAGCAGAGCAGTGGTGAAGGAGGGAATTTCAGGGTGTTTCATGCTTCCTAAAACTCGGGTGCTTGTGAGTCATCATCCCCCCCCCCCGCCCAGCTCCCCTCCCAAATTCCTTTCTCTCCTAATGAGACGTCCATTTGTCAGATCACAGAGGAGAGCACTCAGATCGCCTCGAGGCCTTGTTTTTCGTGGTGGACACTGTCCGCACTCCACACAGATGCCCTCGGGCCCCTTTGACCATCTCCGCGAACATGCCTTCTGGATTATGGGTGCTTTAGCTTTTAGACCGTCTCCTGCTACCCTCTTTGGAAGACTGCTCTCTGACTAAGGAAAGCAGGATGTTCTGGAAGGTACATCCCACACGACAGCCCTGAGCCAATGACTGGCTGGTTCAGGGGTCGGAAAGCCCAGCTCTCTTGGCTCAAATGGGGATCGACTTGGAGGTGTAACTTCTATCCCACGGATCCTCTGTGGGGTCAGACTTCAGCTACCCTCTGGGAACTTTGCCTGAAATCGCGCGTTTACTGGTTCCTCCTGGGAGCCCATGCCTCATAAGTCACTTTTACATGAACTCTCATCTCAGAGTTCTGCTTTGGTGGAAGTGGGACTAATACACGTATGTCCCGTGTAGAAAGAGTCACACAGTTCCTCTGACTCGCCAGTTTCTAATTACAGCAACCCATATTAGATATATATGTAAATAGTTATTACATTTTAATTTGTACTTTTAAATTAGTATTATCATCTATATTAAATTTATTGATATAAGTTATTATCATTAATAATATAAATATTATTTTATAATTATTGATAGTTATAGTTTTATATGTATCATACTACTGTGTCTCTGCTATAATCCAGGCACTGCTGTGTTCGGCTTAAAGTCGTCCTCCATTAATTTGTCTTGAAACACCATTTTTACGAGGTCACCTTGTTGATCAAAACCTTCCAGTGGCTCCCAATCACTTAAAGGAGTTTTTCCTTAGGCTTGAGTAGTTTCCTTTGTAAGGGAAATATATATACACACACATACACATACATATATATATGCATATGTAACATACATATATATGTATACACACACACACCCACACACACACACACACACACACACACATATATATATGTATTCTCATGGACTCTCATTATAATTTAATTTCATACGTATAAACATAAACCTAGTGAGAAACTCCTTAAACTGACAGCTTTGATATGACTACAAATCCAGAATAAATTTTCAAATGATATTCAAGTACAACCACAAAACCAATAAAATTTAAATTCCCAGCATTAATTTAATGTGACAGATGATGTTATTTGGCTGGAACAAAATCTCTGATATTTGGTTGAATAGAAGAGGGATGTAACCTCAGGGTTGTTTACTTAATCTGTTTCTGTATTTCAACTTCAATAATACCAACGCAAGGAAGAGCCGTGGTCAGAAGCGTGTGTCTAAAATTGTATTAATCGCGGACATTTTTTATTTCTAGTTCAGGATCACCGGAACCAAAAGTCTGCCGAAGAGTAATCCTTGTACGCCAGTTATACTGAGGCGTAGATTAATAACTCCGCAGAACTGTTTTGTTCAGTTACAGATAATGTGAGCACTGTGTTGGAATGGAAGTAGTCATGAAATGCTTTGGGATCAGGATCAGGCTAGGTTCTCTCAAAAGCAAACCTGAGACAAAGATTTGGAAGCGATCTTAGTAAGCCCTGGTAAGCAATGTAGGGAGATGGTACAGAAGGAAGGGAGGCCAATACACCATACACTGATAAGCAGGTTACTGTGATAGGCGAATAGAGCTCAGGGCCCCTGGAACCACAGAATTAACCCCCCAGGAGGTAGACGAGACGGGCTATTTATCCCCCAACGCCCTTTGTCATTGGTGGATGGCTGCTTCTCACATTAACTCCCCAACACATCCGGTCTGCCCCAAGCACACAGGTGCCAAGAGGAAGCTCCTAGGGAAAGACTCAGACGTACCTGCAGCTGAATACCTAGGCACACGCAAGAACACTAAGTGACATTCGGATGTGAATGGGACACCAACAGCATCTGCCTCCAGAGCTGATAATTTCTTCATTGGGTGTTAATAAATAGCTCTACTGTCCAATACTGAAGGGTTTCACGTTGGCAAGTTTCGTAACGGGATCGGCTCACCTGGGTAGGAGGCTCACTCTGTAAGGGAAGTCTGGTACGTCCAGCCTACTGGATGCTGTGTGCAGATTCAATTTCCAAAACCTTCCTCAATGCAACAACTGGGAGATTTTGATGCGTTTCAGCAGCTGTGCTATTATCTAGCCTCCATGTGACAAGACCATCACAAGATAGTAGGTATACACCGATTGGGCTGGTTTTCCATCATATGCTCACGATTTTTTTCTAATTATCACCAAGATTTAGAAAATAAAAAAAGGAACTATCCTGGAGAACTTCAGAACCCCTGAAAATAAGAGCAAGGAACCCCGAGCTGGTGTGGGAGGAGGGATGGACAGTCCACTGACCGTGGTAAGAGCAAAACTGACCTACTGAATGAAAGTCTAGAGAGCCTGAAATTTATGACCTGTTGAAGTCTATCTTTAAGCTTCCTTCGTAAAACCTTCCGTAGTCAAACGAGCTACTAACAACGCAACGAGCACACCTTATGCTTATCACCTGCAAGACTCATAGCTTTCAGCCTCCCTAGAATTCATCTGGACTTATGTCCCACATAAAGGCGAGGCCTTCCCAGGTCGCCCTGCCTCACAACAAACTCACGACTCCTAGCTCTCACTTGCCGGTCAACCACGGCTGCATTCTCATATTGCACACTAAAATTTGTTTTTATTTGTTAACACTTCATGTTAACATTTCCAACCGCATATCCCCAACTAGGCTCTGCTGTCTACCATGAGCCTGAGCCAACACGGCTCCATGGAAGGGCGTAGATTCCGTAATTTACTCTCCTGCTCATGGATGTGGGCTCCGCTATGTAAGTCGTGACCTTGAGCCTCTCTTTCTCCATCAGTAAAGGACAGACCCAGCACCTTCCTCACGGTGTTGTTGCGTGGTAAATATACGAAAGCACTGTGCAGAGCGCTTAAATACAGCAGGTGCCCAATAAACAGGAGTTCCCTTTCTTACTTCGCAAACTTTTATTTTCATGGCCCAGTTCTTTCCAACAGCCTTGCAAAACCCCCAGCATCGTCCTGAAGTTCTGGCCCTCGCGATGAGTTGAGAGACCGTCAGTTCCGCTGTGATTTGCTAATAATCCAAACAGCCTGAAAACACATTTTTATAAGACACTATTCTGGGGAGAGAACATCTGGATCTCTCTCATCTGTCTCTTAAAAATTATCCTGCCTGTGCCCATAGAAAGCTAAGGAATTGATAAGGAGATTCTCATGGCCATAGTTACATTTTGTTTATAAGAAACATCTTTATTTGGCTGAAACAGATGTTCCACTAAGAAATTTTTGCCAGTGCACACCCTGTCCCAGAAGCATGTTATTGATTTACATGGAGACAGTGGCCATGTAGCCAAGGACTGTGCAAACCTTGGTCTTTCCTCTTCATGGGAAAGTAGAATTAAGAAGTTTGATTTCCACGACCCTGACAACCAATGGCAAGTAAGGATTCTATGAAGCAGACACAGTAATCATTCATGCTTTCTTTGATTTGTTTTCCTTTGTTACCTAAAGTAGATTGTTGAGTTTTGCCTCATTTTAGCCTTATGTCTTTTTTTTTTTCTCCCAATGTTTACTTATTTTTGAGAGAGAGAATGAGGGATGGATAGAGACAGGGGAAGACAGAGGATCTGAAGAGGGTTCCATGCTGACAGCAGAGAACCATTGCGGGGCTCAAACTCACAAACCATGAGATCAGGACCTGAGCCAAAGTCAGACGCTCAACAGACTGAACCACCCAGCTGCCGCATAGCCTTATTTCTACAAGACCCGGCCCCAGGGTGGTATCCCAAACAACCCACTCCTCCTCACACTGAGGTACGCTGAAGGCAAACATTTAAAGCTCATTTGTGTTGGGGCACCTGGGCGGCTCAGTTGGTTGAGCATCCGACTCTTGATTTCGGCTCAAGTCATTGGCTCAAGTCCCGCATCAGTTTCTGCACTGAGCATGGAGCCTGCTTAAGATTCTCTCTCCCACTGCCCCTCTCCCCTGCTCGCGCTCTCTCATGCTCTCTCTCTAAAAAAATAAAAACTAAAATGTCATTTGTGTTCCTTGAACGATAATAAAATCACAATTAATATCAGTCAACTTTTAAGAGAAAGTTTCTCCTTGCACAAGTGAGGTTTTAAATCTGCAATACACGACGGTCTCCTATTTTTGTGTGTGTGACGAAAACCAGCAGCAGCAAGAGAAGTCTACAGGTCACCGAGCATTTATATCATTTGAGTTGCAAAAAGTAAAATAAAATAATAAAAGCAATAAAAGACTAGACTAGACTAGACTAGACTAGAATAGAATATCCTTTTCAGTGGGATAAGCCTTTGAAGCTGGGGTTATTAGGACTTGCAGGTGAACCGTCCGTGCGATCAGCAATGCAAGTCCATTCATGAAACACTAAGTATGAAGCATCATGTTAACACGGCCACTTCGTCTTGAGCCAGCAACTGAAAAGCATCTAAGCACTAAACACTAGAGGTGAATGTTTGTTTTAGAATAATGGCATGGATACCGAGGGCTCCTTCTATTCCGGACACTCCCAATATCCTGTCCCAATGTTCTCCCGAGCCCAGACAAACCATTTTCCAAGGATATGTACTTTGAAAATACGTGGGTTTACACAGTCACCTTTGTTAGTGTTTCTGACAGAGTTGGTTCCACCCTGTGGCAGCAACTGTCTCGCTTTTATTTTTAAATAATGCCTGCGCATTTCTTAGAAAAGTGACGGCAGGTAACAAAATACTCAACACGTAGGTCTATTTGTTTATAGTAACAGAAATTCAGAGGGAGCGGCTCCACCTGTATGCGTCTATCAGCCAGGATCAAGGCTTTGTCTACACCTTGCTTCTTCATTTTTGGAGTACGTGCTTTATCCTCTTGATCATAACATGGCTGCTGAAGCTGCAGGCATCACGTCTGTGTCCCAGGTAGAGAACAGAGGCAAGAGGCCATAAAGAAAGTGCCAGTCCAGTCTAAATCTTTTTGCAAAATCTCTCCCAGAAACCCTGGTATTTATATCTCATTAGATAAAACTAGGCCAGTTGCCATCCTAGCTGCAAGAGTCTTGGATATGAATGTTTTCAATGGACATATTTCCTCCCCAAAGAAAATCAGAGTTTTATTGGCACCATAAGAAGAGACCAACAAACAACTAGCAGTGTCTATTATATCAGGGTTTATGCATAAGAGCCATCTCTTAGTAGAAAATCACTTCCATTAAAAACACTAAAACTACCTTTTTTTTCTTTCTTTCTTTCTTTTTTTTTGAGACATGTCTACTCCCAACAGCATCATAAGCAGAGTTAGCCAAAACATCAAAACGGGGATACTAACTTGATTGAATCGGCAAGCCTCAAACATCAGTGAAATGAACTTTGAATTGCATTGCCTTTCCTAGAGTTATAAATATATCTCTGAAAATATTTAATTTAAATTTTAATAGGTCTTTTCCATCATAGGGCAAGTTCATTCTAGAACCACGTGCATTAAAACCAAATCCTCCATTACATCTTATGATCACACTGTCTTTCATTTTAAAATGAGAGCTCTATTCGTCTAAAATGAATGTGGGCTGCCTAAAATCACATCCAAGAAAACAGCCAACTTCAAGCCACGCCGTTTTTCCTGTTTTCCCCAACTAGATTATTCAATCCATTAGGGAAAGAACCACATCTACTTTGTTCACTGGGGTATCCCAGACACTCAACACAGGATCTGAAGTGTACAAGACAGTCAGTACGTATTTTATTTTAAAAATTGATGTATTTAAAAGAAAAGTATTGTTTTCCTAAAAGCATCATTATTAGAGCTCAAAATAAATTTAAGATACCAATATAAACAAGAAAACCACCATAATCTTAATCCTCTTAATCTGAAGACAGTAGATAAAATTCAAGGCTAATTTCTGAATGAACAATGACAAATTCTTCATAAACTTGAGGTCCAGGTAAACTTCGGAAACACAAGAAGAATCTCTATCTCAAATCAATAGATTGGATCATGCTTTAAAGACTGTAACAACAGTCCCATTAAAACCAGAAGCAGGACAGATAAATAAATGAAGCCTTTGCCTTTGCCAATATTATTAGACTTTTTTTTCAACCTGGCTAATAAAATCAGACTTGAAAATAATCATAAGTACAATTATTGGAAATGATAAGGTGAAAGTATTGGACAATTATATGAGAGACTCTTCTAGAAAACTCAAGAGAATCCATTGAAAAGCCATTAGAAATAAAGTTTAATTAAGTAGGTCAGTTATAGAATTAATGTTGAGAATATGCCAGCACTAATCAGAAGATATTGGTGATATAATGTTGATGAATAATGCAGACTTTAACACATATGTACACACACAGATGTCTATCTCAACCTGGAAGTAAGAGTGGAAATAGGTTTATAGAGGTAGATGTTAAGGAAGTTATTTCATCTCACTAATGTTAGCCAAACAGCATTAAATTAAGAAATCCCTGCTGCTTTTCACCGGGAGCAGTCCGTAGAGTAGCCCATGTGAGAAAACGTCATCAGAATAATCAAGATGGCGTGTGCACGATTGGCATCGGCAGCCCAGGGGCCCCTGTTTGAAGCCACCAGTTTCCTTTGCCCACGGTACATTAATACATATGCATTTCAGTCTGCGCTCACGCCCATCACACACTCTACCTTAGTTTCACTTCTCCTAAACAATGACCATAGGCTTTGTCAAGTTGTCCTTCCAAAGTGGATTTTGTAAATGGCACGTACCCTTATTCTACGGGAGGTCATCCTAAATCCACCCTCTAAATCAGGTTTAAATCAATCCAGACCAAGAGTCAAAAAGTTAATTTTATTTTCATCGATATATCAAAGCTTGAGAGGAAATACACTAAAACATTTATAATGGGATTAGAGCTTTTTGTTTGTTTTTATGCTTTTATATTATCAAATTTTTTACAACGAACAGGCATGACTTCTAGAATTTTTCTTTTTAATCTTGATCCATCCTCTTCCCTTGTCCTTCATTTCTTATCTCTCAGTCGATCTTGCCAGGGTGCGTGTCAAATCCCAAATCTTCCAAATTACGTCTCACGTCTGTCTGGCACTTTGCGGCTACCAACCTGGTCCAAGGCCCTGTCGTTTCCTTCCAGGGTAACGGTAATAAATTCTTGATTCACCTCCCAAGCAATCTAGTCCTTCAGCCAATATAGGTCAAAGGAGACCTTACAAGGGATCTCGGTGCGAACGACAGGAAGTAGGCACAGAGTAAGTGGACAGAGCGATGAGCAGAGGAAGGGCCGTCAGCTCTGCCATGAGACGGACTGTGAGACCAGGAGAGCGGCCAAGACCTATTCAGTCCCAAGGCCGAGCCACATTCATTGTCCTAATTAATTCCCTCTTTCCTAGCTTAATTTCAATACATCTCTGAGCCCAGTGAAAAGAATCTGGAAGAATTAGGCAATGAGCAAGGACCAGACATCCTTGAAATAAAACAGTAATAAGTGAGCACCAAGACTAAAATGTGGTGACAGTTTACTACTGGATCTGAACAGACATGCCATCAACAACTGTAACATATATAAGAATTTAGTGTACAATTAGGCAAGGTCCAAGGCCCTTGGACCAAGGCGTCAATCAGTGTGACGTTATAAACTATGCAATAAATGTGGCTAAGTAAATTGGAGAGAGGAAGAAATTTCAAGTTAAGTCCACTCAATAAAACCAGGCTGAGATTTTTTTTTAACTTCCCATTTAATTGATTGCACTTATTATTAAATGCATAATTGTCTGACTTAATTAAAATGATACATGTTAAAAACTGCCATAATTAAAATTAAAGGCAAAGTGCCAGGTATTAAGTGGCGTTGCAAGAGATATCATAATGGTTCTGATCTTAACAGAAAGCATACTCTCATCATCAGCAAGAAAAAGAATGCATCCCTTTGGAAAAGGAGCAAAGAACATGAACAGGCAACTCACAAAAGAAAAAAAACGTATGGGGCAAATAAACATGAGAAAAGCTCAACTTTAACTGTAGTCGGTAATTGCTAAGATCAAAGAAGGTGAATAAAATTGGCAAATATGAACAAAAAAGCTGATATTTATTGCTATGGAGCATGCCACCCTGAGACAAATATTCACGCTCTGTTAACAGAAGCATGAACTGAAACTATAATTCAGTATCCCTGTTCTTAAAACATACTAAAATATTTACATCCTAGAAACTTATGTGTGTGCAACACACAGAAGGACTTATTTACAAGGACATGTATTACTTATAATAGTAAGAACCTGGCCACAATCAACAAATTAGTTAATGACAACATTTGAAATACCCTGTCTAGATACCATATGGTTGCACTCTTATGTGGATCCTGAGAAACTTAACAGAAACCCATGGGGGAGGGGAAGGGAAAAAAAAAGAGGTTAGAGTGGGAGACAGCCAAAGCATAAGAGACTCTTAAAAACTGAGAACAGGGGCGCCTGGGTGGCGCAGTCGGTTGAGCGTCCGACTTCAGCCAGGTCACGATCTCGCGCTCTGTGAGTTCGAGCCCCGCATCGGGCTCTGGGCTGATGGCTCAGAGCCTGGAGCCTGTTTCCGATTCTGTGTCTCCCTCTCTCTCTGCCCCTCCCCCGTTCATGCTCTGTCTCTCTCTATCCCAAAAATAAATAAACGTTGAAAAAAAAAAAACTGAGAACAAACTGAGGGTTGATGGGGGGTGGGAGGGAGGGGAGGGTGATGGGTATTGAGGAGGGCACCTTTTGGGATGAGCACTGGGTGTTATATGGAAACCAATTTGACAATAAACTTTATATGTTGAAAAAAAAAAATGAAATATCCCGTCTATTTAATGACACTGGAAAATTATTATGAATAAGTTGCTAAATTTTAAAAACAGTTCATAAAATAACAAAGTTAACATGATGCCAATCCCATTAAATTTTATGCATTTCCATGAAGACAGACAAGCACCTGGCTAGACATACAATATTAATAATGGCTATTTGGTGGTATTATGAGTGAAAATCATTGCATTCTTCCTGTTTTTTTTGTTTTCCTAATTTTTCATAAAACCACTGCATGCTCATAGTAAGCTAGAAAAAAGCACTATAACTACACACATGTATGTATATATGTATGTACGTGGGTGGGTGGTGTCCTAAAAACTAATAAAAAGGATTGTCAATAATGGTTTCATAGAGAATAATAATGGTATTTTTTTTTAATCAGGTTTGTTAAAACTCCCTCCCACACTCTGCCTTCTCTTATTTTAAAATAAATTCTGGGGGAGGGGGAGCACCTGGGTGGCTCAGTCAGTTGAGTGTCTGACTTCAGCTCAGGTCATGATCTCACGGTTTGTGAGTTCAAGCCCCATGTCGGGCTCTGTGCTGACAGCTCAGAGCCTGGAACCTGCTTCGGATTCTGTGTCTCCTTCTATATACATTCCTCCCCCGCTCCTGCTCTGTCTTTCAAAAATAAATAAAAACTTTTAAAAATACAAAAACAAAACAAAACAAAACAAACAAACCAGGGCACCTGGGTGGCTCAGTCTGTTAAGCATCCAACCTCATCTCAGGTCATGATCTCATGGTTCATGGGTTTGAGCCCACACTGGGCTCCATGCTGACAGTGCAAAGCCTGCTTGGGATTCTCTCTCCCTCCCTCTCCCTCTCTCTCTCTCTCTCTCTCTCTCTCTCTGGAGTACACACACACTCTCTCTCTTTCAAAATAAATAAACTTTTTTAAAAAGTTCTGCTCTAAGTATTTCAATTGTGGAAAGTCACACTCCTGCGTGCACTGCCTGGCACATAGTGGGTCCTCATAAGTACTCACAGTAGGAATGAATGGCTGCCACAGTACAAATGAGGACAGGGTCTTCCAACCTTTTAATGATCTTTTCCTTGACACAATTTAGAATCCATCTAAATAAACTATCGGTCTTGCTGTTTAACTACTTTCAGAAATGTCTTAATATTAACTACTCAAAAAACAAAAATCATTATTTTTGACAGATGCTCTCTAAAATTTAATTGGTTTAACACCTATAATCCCATATAGCAAGTTAATTTACTTGGCTACTTGGGGGCACATTTTGCAATTAATTCTTTCCAGTGAGTTCACCATGATGCTCATTGCTTGAATCTAGATGATTCATAAGAGCATCATTGAGATTTTCTACAGCTGCACTGGGTGAAAGTAACACCTATGGTGAAATTTTTCCAAAATTACCTTGGCCCTGCTCTATAAAGTGGGAATTTCAGGAATTAATTGATCAATCATTTGTTTGTAGAGATGGTACCAGAAATTATTTTTCTCTTATGGTTTCTGGATTAAAAACCTCTGCTCCCAAGCCAAGATTACAAACCAATTTTTCTTTCTTTTTCTATTTCTTTCTTTCTTTCCTTCCTTCCTTCTCTTTCTTGCTTGTTTTATTTCAAATTTAAATGTTTACATTATTTGTAATCTCCAATGGTGTACAAATTTGAGGTATAAATCCAATTAAATGTTTTCTTCAAAGCCCCCAGACCACTGTTGAATAGTTGCAACTTCCCACCCCACTCTCATCTGAGATCACCTTCTACTAACCTAGAATACAATTTCCCCCATCCCCCTGTAACAGCCTGTGAGGCTAAATGAATGAATGGTAATCAACCGCTTTTAAAGCATGCTCAGAATGTAACAAAGCTGCAACGTGTGCTTTGGAATAGGAGCTGGCAAAGCAGATCTGGCCCACCACCCGTTTTTGCAAATAAAGTTTTACTGGAACATAGCCACACCCACTCATTTCTGTCTTCTGCACACTGAAGGCAGCGGTGAGTAGTTTCAACAGAGACCACACAACCTGCAAAGCCTCAAACGTTTACCACCTGACCCTCTTCAGAAAAAGTTTTCCAGCTCCTGCTTTGAAATTTGCAGAGCACTCGAACGTGCGTTAACTCCACAAAAGCCACAATCATCTCATGAGTGTATTATCTATCCCCCATTTCAGCCGTAAAGAACACAAGACTCGGGAGGCTGAGCAGCTAGTGAGGGGCAGACCCAGGGTCCAACCCAAGTCCGGTGAGCAACTGTCTACAGATGTCTCTTCCACCATTTACACTACGTTTTGTAGTTTCCAAAGCCTTTTCACATACCTTCGTTCTCTGGATATTTCCAATAATTCTGTGAAGAAAAGCTGCGTCCCCTTTTATAGATGTCAAAACTGAATTCCAGAGAGGGCAAATAAAATCCTGAAGTGCTCGTCGCTCTTAGGTATCTGAACCGCAGTCTCGACAAAAAAGATCGACTGTCTCTACAATAGCTCGTGGCTGCTAATCTCAAGGCAAATCCTGGCTGCACCACCCAGAACACCCCAAGCATCCAGCTACTCTTTAGCTAGGGCTCATATCGCTATCTTTTTTTTAATGTTGATGATGTATCAAAAGAAAACAAAATTAAGCCTAAGAAAGGGAGAAAGAAAACAGGAGGAGGGACGGGAGATCCTCAAAGTCAGATTTTTAAATACGATTAAATTAAATACATACGTACTCTTCAAAGCAAAGAGGAATCTTTTGAAAGGAAGAATTGGAAGAGTGGCACTGAATTTCTCCCAGCTTGGGATGCCCACTAGCGCTGATGTAAATCCCTCCCTAGTAAATTCCAGCTAAATTACACAACGTGTTGCACCCCTTTGCCGAATTCACTTTCCCAAGGCAATGCCTGTCTTTTGCAGGAACCAGGAGGGCTGACACAGAGAGCAGAAAGAGGGATATTAAGTGTATTTTTTAAAGCCAACTTTTTAATAAATTACATCCATAATCTCTAAGCAACTCACACTATTCTCCCACAGACTTCATCTCCACTCCACCGGCCCCACTGGCTCAATAAAGTCCCCTCTTTCTGTTATTAATAAGGAAGTTCACCTCAGGTACTTCTTTAATTTCCTGTATTTTTTCCAACACAAAGTTCATTTACTTTATCCCTTATCCCAAAAATGATAACAGGGTTTCTATAAAAGTGAACATCCATGATCAAAGAGAATCTTGTATTATAAACAAATGAGTACAACTGGGCTCCCTTTGAAATATTTTAACTTAATTAAGCTCACACACTTTTGGCAAAGGCTTAAAAACTTGAGAGTAATTGAAGAGCCATTCCAGTTTGGCTGGATTTTCCTTTGAATGTTGGAACAGGGGGAGGATGGCTCACAGGCTTTGCGCCTAAAATGTTGCCCTGGTATTATTTTTTTAGCTGCTACTTTGTTAAACAAAAGATATTAGGCAAAAGTGACTCTGTTTGGGCAAAGAGGGAATTGTTACATAGCTCGGATACAGTGGTAATGACGGGACCCTATACGTTGGTGAAAACACACAGAGAACTGTGTACCCCCAGGAGCTGAATTTTACTATTTGTACCTCGCATCTCTGTGAACGTGACTTTCAAAATGTTGGATTCTGACTACGCAGGCGAGTTGAAAATATTCTCAAATGTTTTTTGAAGCGTTGTCTGTAATGACCAAAACGGAAAAAAAAGAAAAAAGTAACTAGAGGCTACATAAATGTTGATAAGTAGAGAATTTGGTTGATAAAAAAAAAAAATGACTTCCTATCTGAATATATTCACCTGGAACACTCCGTAAAATAGTGTTAAATTGGGGGAGGGGAGCAAACTGCAGAATAATGTCCCAGTAAGAGCAGTACCAGCAGCCCCTGAAGGAGTGGCTCTCATTTAATAAATAATTGTAGAGACGCCTGACTGGCTCAGTCAGGAGAGCATGTGACTCTTGGATCTCGGGGTTGTGAGTTCGAACCTCACGGTGAGTGTAGAGATTACTTCAAAATAAAAATACCTTTAAAAATAATGAAGAAAGAAAGAAAAAGAAGGGAAGGAACTAAGGGAGGGAGGGAGAAGCCGGGGCACAGGGATGCAAGACGAGGGTCCAGCCCCTCTCTGCTGATGAAATCCAAAGGCAGAGAGACAAGTGGTAATGAAGTGAGAAAGGAACTCATTTCATGAGGCCAGCTCCAGGAAAACCGCAAAGCAGTGGCTCAAAGACTGCCTCCAAAGGGCGGAAAATACGTCCAGGTTTGTATAAGGAAAACGGGGGGCAAAGGTGGGTGGGTATGTGCAGGGAAGCAGTGCAAGTCACACCAAACATTGTCTTCGAGTCAATCACTGTCAGGGTCTTGCTGGCTCAGGGCAGACCCTTTTGCTTGAGGGGGTAGTTTCGGTTCCCATCAGGGGAAGCTTTGCCCTCAGGATCTCCCTGCGGGGCCAAGAGACGACCTGGAAAGAAGAACCCAACCAGAAAGTTGGAGATCAAAATGGAGGCAAAGTCCTCTTTCATAAATGGGGGGGTGGGGGAGGGGAATCTTGGTAAGATTGACAGTAACTGACATTTACTGACCACTTCAATGTGCCAGGCCTGATTCTAAGCATTTTACAAGTATTATCTCATTTAGTTATCATAAAAACTCTATGAAGTAGGTAGGACAGGTCCACTGTCTCTCATTCAGGTTTTGTTTTTACCTGAATCTTTCAGGGCCAGAAATGTTTTGAAAATCAGATTACTTTAAATCTTAGAAAAAAAGAAAATGTGGTTCTGTATTGGCTATTTATGGCTGTGTAACAAAATACCCAAAACTTAGTGGCTTTAAAACAGAAAACATTTGGGGCGCCCGGGTTGCTCAGTTGGTTAAGCATCCAACTCTTAATTTCAGCTCAGGTCATGATCTCTCGGTCATGGGATTGACCCCTGCATCAGGCTCCACATTGAGCATGGAGCTTGCTTAAGGTTCTCTCTCTCCTTTTCCCTCTGCCCCTCCCCTGCTTGTGCTCTCTAAAAGAAAAAAGAAAACATTTATTCTCTCACAGATCTTAAGGTCCACGAATCAGAGTGTGGCTTAGCTGGTGTCTGTGCCTCTTGGTTACGCTCAGGATGTCGGCCAAGGCTGTGGTCTCATCCGAAGGCTTGACCAGAGGTAATAGGGAATCTGCTTCAGCCCCACCCACACAGTCGTGGCTTGCCTCAGTTCCTCACCACTTGAATTTTTCTACCAAGATACCTCACAACACGGCAGCCAACTACCCCCCCCCCCAGGGCAGGTGATCCTAGAAAGAACACCCAAGACGGAAGTGACATCCCATCTAATCTAATCTCAAAAGTGGCATTCCACTACCTCTGCCATTTTCTATGTGTTGGAAGCAAATCAAGAAGTTCAGCCCACATTCAGAGGGAGAGTTTACAAACGGGCATGAATGTCAGGCGATAGGGGATCTGGGAAGCCACCTTGGAGCCTGCCTTCTCCAGAAGCACATAGCATGGGTTGCCGGATGCCCACAGCGGAGTCTGGGACAGCACCTTAAAAGAAAGAAATTGATATTTCTGCATCAAAACATTTGAATGTCAGTTTAGGTCAGATTTGCTTCCAAATGAGTTATGAAATCTTTAGGTTTTCAGAGCCTTTTGGGTTCAGAATTATGGGAGAGAGCCTGGATATCAGCGCTATGGCACTTCTACTTTACAGATGATGGCACCAAGACCCAGGGAGGCTAAGCAGGTGTATATACGTTTGCGTAGCTTTGTATGAGCCCAGACAATAGACTCATGTACATCAATCACTTAGTGTTCTCCGAACAATGAGAATAATGAGGACAGGGGCTTTTATACATGTCCCCGTGACTTTCTTTTTTACAAAATCATTCAGTTAGTATCTTAATTTTTAAATGAATAGAATAGATTAATTTTAGAAGAATAAAATATGGTAAGGAATTTACGTGTTACAAGAGTCAAAGATTTTATGCCGTGTTCGGCTGGATTCTAATGCGCCGGGCTGTTTGCGCCCTGTGATGTCGCAAAAAGGAAAGAATTAAAGAAGAAAGTGAGAATAACAGAACATGACGAACAAAAAGGGTAATAATTAGATGAATTTCTTCAGCTTACCTATAGATGGCAGTAGTCCGGGGACACACGTGAGCCTGCAGTTTTAGAAAAATGCCCTGATACATCTGTGAGTGTATGAGGCAGAATTCCAGTTTGATACGGTTTCGGTGGTAAGTTAATGAAAACACTGCATCATTTAAAGGTTGGCCAACCTTGACTAGAACACAAATGCCAGTCAGGCTGAAACTTTATTTCTGCCTCTTAACTCATTCTCTCTCCTGGTTTGCACTGATTCCTAATCAGAATTTTGAGCATGCATTAAATATTGGGGGGGGGGGGGGAGCGGGTAGCCCTTTACTTTAGACTCCGCGTTTTTTTGCGACCTGTTTACACAGATAAAAACTGACTTTAATAACTGCAAGCAATATCAGATATACTAAACGGCCCTGCTTCTGATTCTGTATATGTTTAACAAATTAAACATTTTGTCTTTATGACCAAAAGTAAAGTGCTTAGCAAGGCAAGCTGAGAAATTCATACGCTCTCCTTTAAGGAGTATGAATAAGCCAAAACGTCACTGGCTTCTGCTGTAATATTGTAGCTTTCATTGTAAAACCTCAATTCCAAATGCATTCGTGTCAGAATCCGAAATGGCTTTGAGACGATGACACGGGGGAAAAAAAATGTTTTAAGCACATTAAGGAGCCGAGACAGAAAAGGGAACCCATAGCAATTCCAAAAGGGCAGCCAACACTGTCTTGTCATGACTCAGCCTCCCACTAGGTGGCGATGCTTTTCAACTGCTATCCGAGATATAGATAGATGAATAGATAGATAGATAGATAGATAGACAGACAGACTTCATATATATATATATGAAGTAAAATAGGCTTTTCCTGACATTGACGATATGGCTGTTGTTGACCTCAAAGAGCTCATTAGTCCTAACCATCAGGAACCACCTATTTTCCCAAGGGGGAAGGATTCCTGGCTTGGTTCACTTTTAGCAGTCCATTCTTAAGTGTTACATGGGAGGAGATGAACAGTAAGAGCCAACAATTTACTGAGATGGTGTGGGGATGGTGTGGTAGCAAAGAATGTAGATTCTAGACCCAGACCACCTGGGTTCAAATTCCAACTCTGCTACTTATGGCTGTGTTACCTGGGGGCAAATTACTTGACCTCTCTGTGTCTCCATTCCCTCATCGATCAAACAGAGGCAGTCACAGTACCTAACTCCGAGATCTGATGGGAAGCTTAAATGGATTGGTCTAAGTAAGGTCCTCAGAAGGGTGCCTAGCACAAAGCAAGCAGTACTTAAGAGGCGGCTACCAACCCTATGAACACCCCGAGAATGCATGCCTGCCGTATTTGACTGAATCTGAGCAACAATACTGAGAGTAGTTTGATCTATCAGACCCATTTTACAGACAAGGAAACCAATGCCAAGTAAGTGACATGAATTTCCCAAGGTCTAAATTAATGGCAGGGCTAGAACATGAATCCACATCTACCTACTTCTAAATCCATGCTCCTAACTGCTAGAATATATCATACCGGCCAAATATTGTAAGCAATAAAAAGCAAAAAAAAAAAAAAAACTGTATACAGTTCAAACTAAGAGATAATAGCAACTGTTCTCCCAAAAAACATGTTTTTCTCTTTGTCTTCCCCTCTCCAACATAATCCTATTTCCTTTCCTTTACATGATTAACCCCCCCCAAAGTAAACTTTTGCCTTTACATTTATTTCTAAACCAGCAGGCAGTATCTATAACCTAAATCTTTAAAAATTCTTGAGATACGGTTTTGAGATGAACTTAAAAGATCCCACTAAAAAAGGTTAGATTATTTAAAAGTGGAGAAAAGATGATTCCGCAATTCTGCACCAGGATAAAAATAGAATTCGAAGTTCTCTACCCAAAAAACTCTACCAACCTTCCAACTGCTGGTTTTTTCCCTGTCTGTCCTTGAAATGACCTTGGTTTAATTACCTGCATCTCAATGAATGAATCTACATAGGAAGTGAAGGTTAATTAATGAAGGATCGTTTCTTTTGCTAAGCCCACCAGGCAGTGGCTGACAGCAAGAGCCGACCACGCGGTATTATCCTATATCTCATTAGAAATGGTCAGATTGATGTGCTCACTCTGCACCAGGAAAACAAATGACAGTAGTTGACCAACAATGGCCAGTTGCGCTGAGCAATCACAGAGCTTCCTGCCTGTACCTCTAACCTTAAGTAACACCGCTCTTGAACTCACAGAATCCAAAATACCAGAAATGCAGAGATCACATTCTAATGAGGCTTAGAGATTTGCATGCCAGTTGCACAGTAATATTCACATAACTTCTATACCATAATATTTCATACATTCCTTGTTTTCATGTATTTTTTTTAAAAACTGGGTCGTTCTTGGGGCGCCTGGGTGGCTCAGTCGGTTAAGCGTCCAACTTCAGCTCAGGTCATGATCTCACGGTTGGTGAGTTCCAGCCCCGCGTCGGGCTCTGTGCTGACAGCTCGGAGCCTGGAGCCTGCTTCAGATTCTGTGTCTCCCTCTCTGCCCTGCTCATGCTCTGTCTCACTCTGTCTCTGTCTCTCAATAATAAATAAAAACTTAAAAAAATAAAAAATTAAAAAGACTGGATCGTTCTAGAACAGCGTTTATGAAGCTCAGCACTAATCACTTTTTGAATTAGATAAATTTTTGGTATAGGCAGCTGTCCTGTGCAAGGTGGGATATTTAGCAATGTCCCTGACTTCTATCCACTGGATTCAGTAGCACCCCTCCCCCAGTTGTGACAACCAAAGTTGTCTCCAGACATCGCCAAATGTCCCTACAAAACTTCCCAGGTGCAAAACTGTCCCTACTGAGAACCACTGATCAAGAAAAGATATAGTTTTAGGGGCACCTGGGTGGCTCAGTTGGTTGAGCATCCAACTCTTGATTTTAGCTCAGGTCATGATCCCAGGGTCATGGGATTGAGCCCTGAGTCAGGGATTCTAACTGTTTGAGATTCTCTCTCCCTCCCTCCCTCCCTCCCTCTCTCCCTCCCTCCCTCTCTCCCTCCCTCCCTTTCTTTCTCTCTCTCTCTCTCTCCAAAAAAAAAAAAGGAAAGAAAAGAAAAAACATAGTTTTAGACTTTGAGGTTTCTCATGTTGAAATAAGTTCAGACTTATGGGGGGGGGGGGGAGTTGCAAAAATAGTATACCTGTATCCTCTTTACCCAGACTCTTCAAATGTTTCCATTTTACACAAGCATAGTCCAATTACGAAAAGCAGGAAATCAATGTTGATATAATAGTATTAAGTAGTTTATAGGTCTTACTCAGATATCACCCGCGTCTCACGAATGTCCAAATTGCATGTAATCGTCATGGTACCTACAGTTTCCTCAAATCTGTGACGGCTCCTAGGTCTTTCTTTCATGACCTTGATACGTTTGATGAGCACTGATGAGTTATTTTTGTAAAACCTTCCTCAGTGTAGCTTTGTCTCATGTGCTTTCAGGACTAGATCGGAGTTATGCCTTTTTGCCACGAGTGCCACGTTAGTGTTGTGGCCTTCCCAGTGCGTCATGTCATGAGGTACCTGATGTGCTATTAATTTGGATCGCTTGGTGAGGCAGAGCCTGCAATTTCTCCACTGTCAAGTTACTCTCTCCTCCTTTGTATGTCGTAAGGGTCTTGTGGGGAAATTCCCTGAAACTGTGTAAATATCCTCCTCCTCCCCTTAATTTCATCCACAAATGTTAGCATCCGTTGACGCTTCTTGCCTGCGATAATTATTACGGTGGTGTTTGCCAAATGGTGATTTGCTATTTTTGTCATTCGACATTCATCATCGGAGTTCCATTGTATGCAGTAGCTGTTTCTTTTCCTCCACTTTTTAGTTATTTTTAAAGGAAGTTTTGTCTTACTGCCATAACTGAAAAATCAGAATTAAAACAAGTGTTGTGAGGCTAAAAAATAACAGTACAAAATAAATTCAGTGACAACCATTTATATCAGCTTCTAGCTGGGTGTTGCAGCTTTTCAAGGCTGCTGTCTTGTGTCTTTCTGTTAAAGAGCTTAATAGGCGTTAGAAAGGTATTACAAACATACTGGAGTCAAACTGACTTTCTCCTTCATGTATAAGCTGAAGGATTGGAAGACAATTAGAAAAGGAATCGCTACATGGTTCAATATTACACGAGGTCAGATCTAAATAATATCTAAGATTTCATCTTTCTCCAGTGGTCTGTGTCCTGCATTTCGAAAAACACTAGCCAGCTTCTCCCATTTTCTAAAGTGACCGAGGCCCAGAGAAAGTAAGTAACCTCTTCCATATTCACTGTTAGAGGATCTTTGCAATAAGGAACAGTAATAACTCAGACAAGCCTAAGAGTACGATGCTGGCAAACCATGCTCGGAACCCCTCTGGGTCTCCCTGGCTCCCAATTCTCAACTCCCAAAAGAAGAATCTGATTGGCCCAGCTTAAGGGAGGGGCACATTCTCAATCCAATCAGTTCGATGAGGGGCAACATCTCGTAATTCAAAAGGAGGGGTAGCCATCATCGGTTATCCTAAGCAAGTATCACAGGGCAAGCACCTGGATCCAAAGGTCTAGAAAACTGGCTTCTCAATGGCCAATCCAGGTCCTCAAAATAGTGGTTCCCAACATCAGCCATTAATATACTAGGCATCCAAATACCACGTGTCGTATTTTTTTCTTCACTCCATTTCTTGAATCGATGCAATGTTTTGTCTTTAAAAAAATAGCATTGAGTCAGGAAACTTATGATAGTATGAGCCTAATTAGGAAAATCAGATATTTTTCTAATACTGACTTAAATCAACGCATGTTACTTACACCAAGAGTGCACATCCTGTGCCATAGAAAAGCCTCAGTCTTATACGCACCCCTTACTTGGGTAAGAACCGGGTCCTCTGTACTTTGGAGTCTCTTCCCTGTTTTCTCTGTCCCCTGCAGCGAGATATTCTATGTTCAAATTGTTCAGACAGTTTTCAATCCATTCCTGCTTTATTCTTCCTAAAATTAAATTATTCTGACTTGAAGAGTTGCACATCATTGAGAAATTGGCTTTTGATGTTTCCCTGAGCCCTTCACGCCAACTTTTAAAAAAATAAAGCCTTCTCAGTTTTTTACTCATTTATACCAGTATTGACTTAGTGGGAGATAATCTCAAGGGTAGATTTGGTTCATGTTTCAACCTTGCTTTTAAAGGTCAATGCAGATAAATGCCTAATACAAACTTTAGAAGATCTTACGTTCTGGGGACACAAAGATGAGAAGCCCCTGAATCTCGAGGGGGGCTCTCGTATCTCGAGGGGGAACAGAAACCTAAATAAACAATCACAGTGAACAGGATAAGTGTCCCGCATGGGCCCACCAGGCACCCTGCACCCCTCCCCCCCCCCCGCCCCCCGCCCCAGAAGATGCAGAGTGAAAGGTATGGAAGGGGTGCTGAGTCCATGAAGGGACTGGAAAAACGAGGCACGTTGGGGAAACCATTTGAATCAGAGGAAAGAGGAAGCACAAAAGTCTTGAGGCAGGAGCTTGCTTGGAATACCCCCAAGAAAGCTAGGAACTGTCTGTAGCTGGAATAGAGTGAGCGAGGGAGAGAGTGATAAGAGGATGGAATCAGGGAAGCAGTTGGGGGATGGGATGCAGGTTAGGTGGGACCTTACGGACGACTTTGGCTTTTCCTTGGCCTGAGATGGGAGCTGCTGGGGTTTCTAGACAGAGGAGTGATCTACATTTTAAAAGGCTTTCTTGGGATGCTGTGCAAAGAATAGAGCATAGGAACCAGCAGTGAAGACAGGAAGCCATTAGATCCTAAAGAATAGACTAGCTGAGTAGTAATGGCGGCTTGGCCTCTGGCTCTATTTTGCAGGTAGCACCAAGAGAATTTCAGAAGACTAGACCTGGGGTGTGAGAGAAGGCATGAAGTCAGGCTGCATGTAAAGTTATGACTTGAGATACTGAATGGGTAGAGTTTGTAGCCACTGGAGCTGGCTGGTGGGAGGCTGGCAACCAAGGGTTTCATTCTGGACATGTCACGTTCGAGGGGCCAATGAAATGCATCTACGTGGGGATATCAAGAAGCCAGTTGGAAACACAATGCTGGCGTTCAGGAGAAAGCTCCACACCAGATCTATTGGGCAGGGTAGACACAATTAGTTCAATACCTGGCATATAGTAGGAATTCAATAAATGGCAAATGCATGAACCCCATGGCTTACATCAGCCCAAACATCTGTGTACCACTGGGAAAGAGCTAGGCCTTCACACCCTCCTAATGATGGGTCACTAAGAGTTTCACATGAGAAGAAAAGCATTTTTTTTTTCTTACCCCAAACGATCTGCAAAATTACGCAGTGTGGTTTCACTTAGGTTGTTTTCTATCTCCAACATAACATTAATAAACAAATTCGAAATCATACAAGTATGAACGTAAATTATTTACGGTGTGCTTGAAGAGCTCAGAAGGGCTTTGTAAGCTAAATAATTTATAAACTCACAGAAGGAGTTTCTTTTTTCACTAATTAAGGGTGAAAATTCTCCCAATAAATCACGAGAGGTTTCAGGAAGTACGCAGAGTGGAGATCAATCCAGGACAACAAACATTTACTGAAAAACTCCTATGTCCCAGGCACTTAGCTAGAGACGAGTTGTTCAAAGATCTGCATGATGGTGTTTGCACTTTGAAGGAGATGCCTGTGCCCTGGGGGAAATGGCATCCTTAGGGCCAAACGTCGGGACTACAGCAGACAATGGTGCTGCCCACCGCGGAGTTCAGATGCTCACTTCGCAGGCGCACAGTAAGATGGCATTCCCCACCCCCTCGAGGAAAGGCGTGACCCTGTGGCTTGCTTTAGCCAATGAAATGTCAACAAAAGCTACCTGTGTTACTCCCAGGTGGAAGCCTTAAGAGGCGGTAAGTGATTTGCCATTGCTATGGGCTAAATGTTTGGGCTCCCCAAAATTCATATATTGAAATTCACATATTGAAACGTATTCTCCAACATTATCGCATATGAAGAGGTGTAGCCATTGGGAGGTGAGTAGGTCATGGGGGTGGTGGCCTCCCAAATACAATTAGTGCCTTTATAAGAAGAGGCCAGAGCTATAGCTCACTCTCTTTCCACCACATGCGACCATGAGAAGTCTGCAGCCTGCAACCCAGAAGACTCTGGCTCTCACCAGAACTCGACCATCCTGGCACCCTGATCTCAGACATCCAGCCTCCAGAACCATGAGACATAAGCGTCCTGACTCTGCCTGAACTAACAAAGACAGCAATGTTCTGGTCCACTGTTGCAGTGACACGGGTCAGTGTGGAAGGATCGCTTCCTTCAACCCCGGGCCCCATTGGTGACTGCTGTGAGCAGATCGTCCCCACCCCATGGAGATGCCCTGCTGGAGGTCTAGCATGAATAGGAAATAAACTTGTGTGTGCTGAGCCACTGATATTGAGGGATTGCTAGCTACTACACTGACTATCCCATCCTAAACGATACCAGCCCTATTTTGACAAAGGATACCTCCTTTGTGAATTTCCAAGTTCCAGATACTCCCTTAACCCCCATGCTTCGGGTTATCCACCTGCATTTTAAAATATAATGTCTGCCCTGTGTTTCCCAAATCACTTTTCTATGTTCCTTTATAGAAACAAAGCCATAGACCCAAGACCATCAAATACTTTTCTCGATTCCTCAATTTATTTAAAAATTCCACTTTCTAGTTAGAATCGTATCTTTCTATCCCCAATTGCCCTCCTCCTTCCTTCACCTCTACGCTTTTCTGTGCAAGCCATGGTCATCACCAGAAGCAAATCTGTACTTGTTGTTAACTTCACAAGCGTTTCCAGGTAGGTGAGAAGAGGGGAGGCCAAGAGAGTCACGTAAACCCCTCACTGCAGTTGACGGGCACGCCGAGACCGGACCTCGGCAAAGGTTAAGAACGCCTATGCGCTAAGGGCCTTCCAAGGACAAGCAAGTTAGCAAAAACCATGAAAAACATACGGTCTCTGTGTGTTTTGTTGCCCGCGATCTTTCCAGTGCCTAGAAAATGAGTAGCACAGAGCATCTGTGATGGAAGAGAAGGAAGGACGCATGGAAGACAGGGACGGAGGAAAAGAGGGAGAAATAAAGAAGTGCAAGGGCAAAGGCGAGCACGAGGCGAGGGTGCCCTGTGGGAACCGGGAGGAAAGGCAGGAAGCGCAGAGGGGAAGAGATACAAGATGTGACGTCTTCCCGGAGAACAGAATAAAACAAAAGCCGCCAGGTACTTTTCGTAAACAGTTCCGGGAAAGTTCCACCATCGTTAATTTCAGACCATAAGGAGAATTTCTGTGCAGGTCAGCAGTTGTTCTAATGGTTTGGAAAATCTACACTGGATCAAGGGCAAATGCTACCTACAGCAAAGGTTCTGGATGTTTCCTTAAGAGCAACCAAGTGCCATTTCAACTGTTATGGTAGACTGAGTTGGGAAAGGTCAAGGGGAAGAGAAAATGTGCTTGCAGCCGTGGAGGGGCCAAGATGGGATGGGGGAGGGGGGCTGTGGAGGGCTTGAGCCTGCCTCCAACCAGATGAAATCCATTATCCTCAAAAGTCAGCCCAAAGAAGCAGTAGCATAATATCTTTGTCTTTATTAATGGACATCTTCTTGATCTTAAGAAAATATGACTAGCGGCTATTTACTTTTCAAAACAGCTATTTATACCGATCTGTAATGCAACCTGAACAACGGTGTTCTTTCTACAAGAGTCCAGCTTCGGGACAAATTCCATCACCACTTAACCAGGTCGCTCTGGCACTGAATTTTGGAACAGACCTCGGCGAGGAGTGAATTATTTATTTTCAGCATCACCACCAACAAAAGACAGGGGTCCCGGCCTCAGCTGCCCACTCCCCCAGCTCCAACATGGGAGCTGTTCTTATTTGCTGAGTTTGACCACTGGCTTGGGCATTTGCTGATTACAACACACATTACCAGTTTTCACATACCCACCTGGAGACAGGAGAAACCCAGTCTTCGTTAAGATGAATTTTGACTGTAAGGATAGGAAATCCAAAATAGCACTGAGGGAAAGTTCTTAAGTCTGGTGCTCAGAAGCAGAGGGTTGACACGGAAACTACAGAGTGGCAAGATTCCAGGCTCCCTCTGTCTTCTTTCTCCCCCATGCACAGTTCCTATTCCCACGACCACTTCTTGCTCCAAAATGGTTGCTAGAGCTCCAGCTGTTACATCCACCTTCCAGCCATCGGGAAGGAATACGGCGGCGAAGGCGAAGAAGTACCCACCACCTCCTTTTACATACATTTCTCAGAAGTTGCCACTGACTCTTACAACTACTTGGACAAGAAGTCGGGTTCACGGTCCCACTTAGGAGCAAGGGAATCTGGAAAATCTTGCTTTATTTGGGGCTTCCACGAGCCCCTCAACAATTAAAGGTCAATTACTAGGGAGTACGGGGCGATGAGCACTGAGGGGTAATCGGCACTTGCACCTATTCCAATATGGTTTACGCCAGATTTTAATTTGTCTTACTCTGCGTCTTCTCAAGTGCTAAGAAAAATAATGAGATATATAAAGTTTTCCGAAACCATGAAACCGAACTCATTTACCTTTATAATTTTCTATTAATCTGCTACCAGAATTCATTTTACATTTAATTCCAGCCTCTAACACTTTAATGTCATCTCTTTAGTCTTCACACATTAGTGGTCTCAGCCTTGTCAGACTTTTTCATCTCCTTTATGTTCATTTATTTTAACTTTTAGTGGTCTTCTAGCCAATCCTTTATCCTTTTTATTACAAGAGCATGAAATTTTATAATCCCCTAGAGCTTTGTTAGTCAGCTGCTACAAGGTTCTAAACCTCCACTAATTTATTCCCTCATTTTTGACTTTCAGATCTGAAGCATGCCTTAATATTTTGTTTTTGAATACGAAAGTAACTTTTATTAAGTGGGTTTATTGCATTAATAGATTTTTATTTCAGTTTTTACAGTGATATTTAAGTTCTCTGCTAGTTATGCCGCAGATCGCTTTAATAACAATTTATAATGCTATGTAATATAATTTATACTTTAATATCGTAAAAATGTACGTAATATAATAAAGCAAAGAGCAATTTTATAAAACTTTACCTGGAAATCGTTTCAAATAAGCATGTATTTTTTAACTCCCAAATAAACAACTTTATTGATATTTATTATAATAGAAAACTCCCTAAAACAAAAATAGCTTCTCTTGTTAAGAAAAAATAATAAAGACAGTGCCCCTTAAAACACCACATATGTTTTGATTTTTTATTTGCCTCATCCTTCCTTCTGTTTTGGTTTCTCAAAGGCAGAGAGGGGATTGTTTTTCTTTCTTCATACAATTACATGAATGATCAATACCCAGCTGTGAACGTTTCTAATTCACGTTACAACAGCAAGAACAATCATGTCGGCATTAACTGAGATATATATGTGACAATAAAATAATACTAATAATTATAAAACACTCTCTCCTCCTCCATTGCAAATCTGGCAGGGATTATAGAAAGACTGATCAAAATGCAAATGTTGGGCATATATTTGCACAGCAGGGGAAGGAAAACCCAGAGCATGAACTTGAGGACCTTAAACCTTCCAGGCTTTACAGTGAGACCAATACAAGGGGGAAAAAATTGGTCACCAGAGTGATGGACTCTGATAGTATTGCCCTGCAGGCAAGAACCTATAACTATACCAGTGAATGTACATCACAACACCCTCCTCCCCCACCGAAAAACAAACAAACAAACAACGCAGTGACTTAAAACAAGAACTTTATTTTGCTCTTGAGTCTGCAAATTAGCAGCTGGGGGTGGGAGGGTCTGCGGATCCGGGCCAAGACTGTTTGACCTTGACCCGGATTCACTGGCGACATTTGATTGGTTTCTGAGTGGGCTGGGGGTCCGGCTGGCTGCTGGAAAGCACCCCTCAGCACTCGTCCACGTGGTCTCTCCCCACCACCCCTCTCCGCCCCACCCCCCTCCGCAGTCTAGCTCAGCCTGGCTCAAAGGGCAACAGAGTTCAAGAGCAGCAAGAAAACAAGCCCGATACGTGGATGCTTTCCAAGCTCCTACTTGGGTACTGCTTGCTGATGTCCCACTGTCTAAATGAGGTCAAGTTCCCAACCCAGATGCGAGTGCGGAGTGGGGAAAGAGACTGCACCTCTTTACGGGAGGAGTGGACAATTGTGAACATTCCATAATCATTTTATAAACACATCACACACAGGATTATCCACGACGTTTGCCCTCAGTTCTTAAATTCCTACAGCCGATTAAACATGCAATTCACTCAGTGGATGCCTGTTCCTTTGTGCCAAGCCCTGTTGTAGAAGTAGTGACCAAAATAAAAACTCTGGCCTCCTGAAGCTTACATTCTGGTGGGGCCTCGTGTTTTTTAACCAATATTTTTGACCACAGCCAGTGTCTCTTCCTCCTATAGCCAAAAATAGACCTCTGTGGGTTTTCCCCATTTAATGTGACTTCCGTTCTCTTCAGGCAGTAGCCTCCTCCCTTTCCCTTTGGGAATGTCCCCTTCTGCCTCCCAGGGGACTGTCAAACGTGGAGCCCCCCCCTGCCACACACATGGCCATGAGATCCAGTCTGGCCAATCAGAATACCTCCTTCCAGACACAATTGGTCCAGGATTGGGCAAATGAGCCAGGCAGGACCGAGCAGAGACATTCTCAGGCATTGCTAGGAAGCTGCTTAAGAAAATATAGGATCTTGGGGTGAGCACTGAGTGTTGTACCTAAGGGATGAATCACGGGAATCTACCCCCCAAACCAAGAGCACACTGTATACACTGTATGTTAGCCAACTTGACAATAAATTATATTTTTAAAAAAATGAACTGTCAGAAATATTTTTTTTAACTGAGGTTAAAAAAAAGAAAATCTAGAATCTTTATCGATACAGTGTGAGCTAGCAATGCCAATAATCTTAGACACCCCACGAGAATAAATCAACTAGAGGAAATAAAGAGAGAAATAAATCAACGAGAGAAAGTAAAGAGAGAAAGAATCCCAGGGACGTCATTGGAGCTCCTGGAAACAGCCATGCCTAAAGCCATTTCTACGTCACCTCCTGGTTATATAAATCAATGGCTTATCAAGTAGGAGTTGGGTTTTTGTCATCCACAACCAAATGAGTTGTAAGTAATTTGACCTTGCAGAATTTAACACAGCTGTCCCAACCTCCCAAAGCCAGCTAGAGCCCCTGAAAGCCACGTGTACTGTTTACAGAACACCATGAAATACAGGAATCCACCAGAGAGCAATCAATTAGGCAGAAAATAACTACATGCTACAACTACATTATAACACCATAAATGGAATATTCTTTTATTTAAAAAAATGTAATATTCTTTTATTTAAAAAAATGTAATATTCTTTATTTTAAAAAATGTAATATTCTTTTATTCAAAAAATGTAATATTCTTTTATTTAAAAAATGTAATATTCTTTATTTTAAAAAATGTAATATTCTTTTATTTAGAAAAATGTAATATTTTTTATTTTAAAAAATGTAATATTTTTATTTTAAAAATGTAATTTTTTTATTTAAAAAGTGTAATATTTTTTATTTAAAAAATTGTAATATTTTTATTTAAAAAATATTAAATTAAATAAGGTCTGCCATTTACAATTTTTTTTTTTAACAATCATTTGATTCTCGCTCATCCATTGGGTCACTTAAAGCTGGTACTCACAGACAGACTCAAGAAAGAGTAACAGGAAGGAAAATAAAATGGAACAAAACTGTATCTGGTGGGTCATTTTTTTCCTACAAAGTCAAAAAAGATTAGCTTCTGCCCAGGTCATGGAAAACTCCAATGATCTTTTGGACCACTGACTAAAATCTTTTTCTAAAGTAATATTGGAGATTCTATTAAAATAACCATCCTTGGGGCGCCTGGGTGGCGCAGTCGGTTAAGCATCCGACTTCAGCCAGGTCACGATCTCGCGCTCCGTGAGTTCGAGCCCCGCGTCGGGCTCTGGGCTGATGGCTCAGAGCCTGGAGCCTGTTTCCGATTCTGTGTCTCCCTCTCTCTCTGCCCCTCCCCCGTTCATGCTCTGTCTCTCTCTGTCCCCAAAAAATAAATAAACGTTGAAAAAATAAAATAAAATAAAATAACCATCCTAAGTTCTACTCTTCTCTAGCCGCCTTGCCAAGGAACACCCAGACATTCGAATGGCAGCCCTCTGGAGTATATTCCCCAAATTATTACGCAACCCAGCCTTTCTCAGATGTGACCTATGAAATGTAACACACACACACACACACACACACACACACACACACACACACGTTAAAGGCTCTGGAAAGGAGGCTGTTTAACTTTGTCCGACCTAGCATTTCCCAAACTTATTTGACCCCAGAACATTTTTTTTTTACCATGTCATACTTAATGTTCATGAAAACAGTTATCCATGGAGTAGATACTAGTCTGCCACCTAAACTAGGGGTCGACAAACTTTTTCTGTGCGGGACTGAAGAATAAATAGTGTAGGCTTTGCAGGCCATGCTGTGTCTGTCTCAACTATTCAGCTTGGTCATTGCAGTGGTAAAGCAGCCATAGACAATACGTAAACAATGGGTATGGCTATGTTTCAATCAAACTTTATTTATAAAAACAGATGGAAGACCAGATTTGGCCTGTGGGACATCGTTTGTTGGCCTATGTCTAACCCAAGGGGAGATATCAAGCCTAGAAGAGAGTGAATAAGACCATGGACTCAGAACCAATGTTGGGGGGCGCCTGGGTGGCTCAACTGGTTAAATGGCCGGCTTCGGTTCAGGTCATGATCTCGCAGTTTGTGAGCTCGAGCCCTGCGTGGGGCTCTGTGGCGGACAGCTCAGAACCTGGAGCCTGCTCAGATTCTGTGTGTGTGTGTGTGTGTGTGTGTGTGTGTGTGTGTGTGTCTCTCTCTCTGCTCCTCCCCTGCTCACATTCTGTCTCTCTCTCCCTCTCTCAAAATAATAAATAAACATTAAAAAATTAAACAAAAAAAGGAACCAATGTTGGGGGTCCCAGCTCCAAGCACAAGCTGCATAGCCTTGAGCCACTCAACTTTCTCAAAAACCTGTTTCAAAGTATAAAATGAAGAGTAGGTGTACTTCATACACCTATTGAATTTGTATTTCTACGCAATTTCTCCGAGTGGATGATGTGCAAATTACATGTATGTGTAATTTTAACACCTGGGCCACCAGCAAGGTGGGAGAGTGGAAAGACTCGTAAGCCCAAGTCGTGCAGCAAACACAGCCCTCAGATCCAAAAGTGGTAGAGTTTAAAAAAATAAGCCTCCTAGGAATTTCGTGAAGTTTGGGGAGACTGTTCTGAACCTCCATTGTATGCAGTGAGGCTCCAGCCTATCTTATCTAACATCCAAGGGCCAGAGAGACCCCGTTAATGTCTTGTTTCCATGCACCTACCAGAAGCCACATTTGGGTTCATATCGCGTCTAAAGAGCCAAGAGAAAGCTGCCATCCAGCTCACTCGCAAACACGTATTTTTGCGTTTTAATTTTCTTTTTTTTTTTTTAATTTTTTTCAACGTTTTTTATTTATTTTTGGGACAGAGAGAGACAGAGCATGAACGGGGGAGGGGCAGAGAGAGAGGGAGACGCAGAATCGGAAACAGGCTCCAGGCTCCGAGCCATCAGCCCAGAGCCCCACGCGGGGCTCGAACTCACGGAGTGTGAGATCG
Source organism: Prionailurus viverrinus (assembly GCF_022837055.1). Classification (NCBI taxonomy): domain Eukaryota; kingdom Metazoa; phylum Chordata; class Mammalia; order Carnivora; family Felidae; genus Prionailurus; species Prionailurus viverrinus. Next base: position 9,889,814 of record NC_062563.1, read on the forward strand.
TGACCTGGCTGAAGTCGGACGCTTAACCGACTGCGCCACCCAGGCGCCCCGCGTTTTAATTTTCAACTGGAGCCTCTGCTGAGCAGGTAACCAGCAGAAAGTTCTGTTTTCCTGGTCTTGGTAGGACAGAATGAAGACTTGTGCTTTGTTTCTAAATGATTGGAATTTGTAACCCAAATGTTTGCCTTCACAAAGTTTTCTTCGCACTCATCCTGGCAGAATTATATTTTTATTTTGCCACATGAACTGTGTTCATAATTTCGATTTTTACTGCATAATGTAGAGAGATCTTCTCCATTCATTCATTTTTTTTTTTAAATGCAGAGATGACAGAAGAAGAGAGAGAAAATGCTCAAATCCCTCCAGAATTCCCCTTTGGTTCCATGGGGACCTAACATTTATCATGATTAATTTTTTTCCTTAAAAAAAAAAAAAGAGAGAGAGAGAGAGAGAGAGAAATGAACATTTCTTTGTCAGGTAGAGGCTTTTAGTCATCCTGACACCAGGCTTTCACGCAGCAAAAATATTACTAATACTATTTTCCCTCTGAAGTGCATTTGTTATCAATATGCACTTAAACTGGTGATCAAGTCTGCTAGGAGAGACACCTGCTCTGCATTTTCTATCTGTTTAATACCTTAGGGATACATCACTTAATAATTTAGTGCTAAACCATTTAGCATTTTAGCCCATCATTGCTTATATTACACACAGGATTTCAGTAATGTCTGATAAAATTATGTGTTAGCTGCCTTATGTGTGTGTAAAACTTAATAAGTCTTCTTTACCCCCTCAAGTTTAATAACTGATTTTCTTACATTTATGGATGTGAAATTTTATTGCTCATGGATATAGTTTGAACCTAAATCTTCATATCTTATAAATTGATTTTTAGTTTCCTTTTTGACCTTATGAATTTCAATCAGACATTGACCTCTTGTTGCTCATGAATCTGACTGATTTAATGCCTTATAACAATAATAGTGGAGAAAAGCATTATCATAAGAGCCCACAGGGTTTGCAGAAACCCATAACTGGATCTTGGAGGCCTCAAGCAATAATAATTCTTGACCTAAGACCATTCTCTAAAGCCGGCATTCTTTACCACACTGGCCCATCCTTGTTGCCGCTTAACTAGGGAGAGCAGTGAACAAGTCTCAAAAGGAGACTGGCTAGAATTGTTTCAAAGACACAGCCTTGAATATAAACCAGTAATAGGAAAGGTGCAAAAAGCTAATTTTATCTCAATTTTATCATGAACGGAAAGAAAAGAGAAACAACATTACTGGAACTGTCTATTGGGGCAGAGGGAGGCATTTTAAATATCTTAACTTGATAAAAACATGAAAAATCACCATGAATGGTCTTAACAGACCGTATTGTTACTACTCTGCCTCGTATTGTGACTGCTGAGTGTATAGTATAAATGCAGCAGTTGAAGGATTGTTCCTTCGTTTCCCTGGCTGTGCTAATTTAATTTAATTGGTCTACTGAATAACTGGGTGTTGATGTTCATCGTTCCTTATTAAGAAAGACTCTTAAACCCAAAACAAAGCAGCTTTCCTTTTCTTGTTCTTTCCTTTCATTAGGAGCACAAGGGTCCAACTTCTTCCTGCGTGGGGGATCAACACTTCCCAAAGGATGCAGGCTTACCCGAGAGCTTCCCCTCCATGATTCATTCTCTCAAAAACCTAAAAATCCTCCAAATTGCTACAACAGAATGCTGGCAGTGGAATGCTGACTAAAACGGAAAATTACTTGGGGAGAATAAATCTTTTCTGCCGAGACAACTGAGGTAGGTGCCCTATTTAGTGCACTTGCTCTGGAGGTAACTGTTAAAAAAGAAAAAGAAAAGCAGGCCTTTGAATATCTTCCTCTGAATGAGCCCCACCTCAAATCCTAGAGGGAGTCCAGCTATTGAGATTTCAAAGTACCTAAGGCACTAATACTCACATCCCTGTTCGCCCACCGTCATACTAGAGGCTCAGAATGACAGTCCTTGATTCTGCTCACCAAGATTTCCAATTCGGCCAAGCACTGGACAGGATTATACTTTCCCACCGGTGTGGCTGCTCTGACCAATGAGATTTGAGCAAATGCATTTACAAGTCAATGGTCAGTTAATTCCGCAGTGTTCTCTCCTGCTACCTGGACACGTCTGCAGGAACCTCTTTTCCCCAGATACAGAGCAGGGTCATTGAATGCTACCTCGAAAAGTTGTGCAAACCATCGCAGATTTTACAGGAACAAGAAATTAATATCTAATCCAAGGAGATCTTGGCATGGAAGCCTGTTGTGACCACCCCATCTACCCTTTCTTCATCTTCATTCTGGGGAGAAGATATCCTCGGGATAAGGGAAACAGGGCGTGGGACGCATGGAATGACTACCCAATCCCAAATAGCAACCCGATGGGTGACCCATCTTTCAGCTACAACGTCCCTGCAAAAAGATCCTACGGGAGCAAAATGCAAAGATAAATAAATATTTACAATCAGTCATCATTAACACATCAGAGTGCATTAGCAAATCTTTTCTACCAAAAGGGTTGGGGCCCTAAGGTGAAAAAGAGCGAAGGAAGGTCATCAGGTCAGAAGCTGAGGAACCGTATTTCCAAGAAAACCAGGGGAAGCCGTAAGGAAAACGAGAAGGAAGGGAAACAAAACGAAAGCTGATGTAATTTATTTCACCATTTCATCCACCCAACTCTTGAACTGGTTTTCCAGCATCTTCGGCGGTGAATGCAGAGTTAAGGGTTACCACAGGCTCCCTGAACGAACCCGAGCAGTCGGTGGCTCACTTAGCCCCTCGAACCCATGTTTTTGTACCATGACTGAGGGCCACACATCTTCACACGGCGCCATCAGGGGCTGCCATCAGGCCACTGCCACTGGCCTCCAGCCTCCCATCACGGAAACACATCAGGCGGAGGAGTCCGCTCCCAAGTGTTAAAAGCAACACGTAACCTCATCCCAGGGTGTCTGGTACAACCTGAGAGCGTGTCCCGCCCCTGTTCTATCTTCACTGTGATATGACAGACCGGGAGGCTCTAGACTGACCCCTGCTCCTTCAGAGGGGGTTAGGTTAGTGGGGGAAACAGCTCCACAAGAAGAAACCGTTGTTCTCAGAAAGGGAGATGGCCCAGAGCCACCAGAAACTATGAATGCCACTCCAGCCTCAAAACTCTTCACATCAGTAGGGATAAAGGACGATTTCTTCTACGTTTTACCTTTGCTTTTTAATTGCTTAAATGTTTCAAAAACACACGCAGCCTTCGACAGGACATAAAAAGACAAAAATCACATTACTTTCGTTCCGTGCCAATTGTTTTCATCCCCAAGGTTATATTCTAAGCTAAAAAAAAAAAAAATCTCAAAATCAGATATTGTCAAATCGGTGGCTTGCCATCTTGAAATGTGACCGTCTATTCCAAAGTTATGTGAATGCTTCTGCAGTAATATCCTGAGGGGGCGGGGGGAGAGTCAATGACTTTTCAAAACTACAACAATTTATTTTCAGAAGAGGAGACACAAATTATGAATCAATCAATCGATATTAGTTTCTCCTGATCATCTAAGGGCCTCTCCTGGTTCTATTTTCTAGGATTCATTGGAAATAAGTTCTTTGGGGGAAAACTCATGGTTTCCTGGGATCTTGTCTGTTTCATTTCCTTTCCTGTTAAGCCGTATTACTCATAATAGCAGAGCGCTACCTGACGACACAAATGTGCCCCTCTCCGTGTATCCTGTAGTTTCCTGTCAAAGCGAATCAGCCTGCTTTGCATTAGGGCTTGGAGATTAAATGGCAGGAGAGGAAGTCCCTCCAGGGACAGTAAACCAGAGTGGTGGCTTCATACCCAAAGGAGCGCGCAGCCAGGACACCTGCATCCGTGACAATGAGGCAACCACAGAGTGGGAAGGAAGACCTTTTCGAAAGTGCATTTCTGTAGCCAGCCCGTTTTCGCCAACATAAAAACATCCGCTTTTTAACGCTCTTACCTTATGAAGGTCGAGACGGTAACAGTTAGTTCTCACCGATGCCGTTAACATAACTAAGGAGGAAAACTCATTTCCTTCGTCGCTTCCTCTACCGCAGGGTCATAATCTTAAATGGAACTCAAATCGCTAAGAGATTCTCTCTTAAAACAGAGAAGGTACAGAAACCCACTTCCCACATTTCCCGGAATACTTTACATTCATCTCGGGTTAATAGTGATAAATGTTATTGAGCGCCTGTTACGAACCATAAATTGCTGGGCCCTGGATATGCGTTCTCTTTCTTCAATCCAGACAACTCCGAGAGCTACGCATTTTTATGCTCATTTTACAGATGTCACAACTGAGGTTCAGTTAAGTAATTTGCCAATTACAATTCATTATTCTTTCCGAGTTCACGCTAAAACACGCGCATAACTCTTAAACCTAAAAAATAGACACATTTCATACGTGCACTACATAAAAACTTCTCTCGCGTGCTACCTGTTACCTCTGCACCCCGGTACGGAAAACTCAAGGGGAAGAAAACAGAAAACATCTGCCGAACACCTCAACATGCCAAGCCCGGTGCCTGTGCTTTCCAGATTGTCTGTTGGGACTGTGCAAACACAGGCTGCATTATCACAATCGAGGCAGAGCTAGGACTAGAGCTCAGGTCTCTCTGAGAAGGGTCTGTGGGGGGACCAAGGTCACCTCCACGCTCTGAACTCTGAACTCGGCCGTGTAAACTACAATCCCAGCCCTTCCGCTCTCTAGCTGTGTGGCCTTAGACAAATTAGTGAAACGGATTCGTTTGCATTTCTCATAATAATAGACCCCACCTTGCCCTGTTGCTGTTACCCTGAGAATCAAATGAGAAAGCACACGTGTCTGACGTAGAGCAAGCCCTTATGGTGGGTAGCCTCCAGGACAACCCCAGGGATGCCAGCCTCCTGATGTCACCAGCAGAGGGGGATATATGCCACTGTCACGTGAAATGGGAAAGAGCTGTATAGTTTTGTGGAAGTAACTGTGTGTAGTTTCGGAGACCGGGTCACACAAGACGTCGTACCTCCTGCCTTACTCTCAGCTCACTCTGGGAGAAGCTATCCATTCTGCTGTGAAGACACTCAGGCAGACTTCTGGAAGGGCCAGAGGGACAGGAGCTGAGGCCTCCTGCCAAGAGCCAGCACCAGCTTGCTGGCCCCCTGCGTGGACCCTCTTGGAAGCGGATGCTCTTGTCCACTAGACTCAAGCCTTCCGACTGCGGTCTTGGGAGAGACGTCAAGCCAGACTGACCATTTAATCCGCTTCTGAATTCCTAACCCAAAGAAACCATGAGGTCATAAGTGTTTATTGTTGTTTTAAGCTACTGAGGTCTGGAGTAATTCGTTCTGCAGCAACAGATAACTGTTACAGCGCTCCAGAAACCTCAAGCCCTTCGCGGAAACCAAAGCTCATGTTCATTCTGCTTCACCAAGAAACCTCCTCCCCTGAAGGAAAGACTGACTACTTTAGCGAGGCATTTTAAGCCCTCCAGCACAGGGTTGGAGATGTAAGTAAGGGGCTGGGGATTGTAGGGATGGGGCTCTGCGTGGCGCTATTCAGGTGACCACATGCCTATTCACATGCACACAGGATCATAGTTACTGGGAAGTTCAGAATCCCCGGGGACACCTGCCCCAACACTGCCACAAATCAGTAGGCTACTTTGCATTCTCTAGACCTATTTGCTCAGACCCCAGATATGCCATCTGTCCCCACAGTTCTGGCTGCTCACTGCCTTGTTTCTTTTCCTCTGATTTCTCCCGGCCACACAAAACAATGAAAGAGAAGCACGCAAAGCAATATTTCTAGTAAAGAATCCTGTTTTCCTGTATGGTGGATCTCTCCCATCGGAGGCACGCGGGGAGCAGGAACCGGCTTACTATTTTTGCGCTAACAAGACTCGTGGTGGTAACATCCCTGTGCAGCCCTCACAGCCACATCAAAATGAATCACCACCTCATCAACCCACCCAAGCACTCCAGGTTCTGTTGCCCTGTACAAAACTCCCCGTCTATTGTTCCAGAAAATTTCAGAACTGTAAAAAAAAAAAAAAAAAAAAAAAAAAGAGTCCCTAGTCTTTTTCCCCAGGTCCTAGTGATAAATGGATTGACTTCTCTCCTGTCCTGCTCTAAATGTAAGGACACGTAGGTGACTAGGTGGTCAAAAATCTGGCATCCACTCTCTATGGCATCCACTGGTGATGAGACCATAAGTGACCAAGTTAGAGCTGGTTTCGTGACACAATGATTTTTCATCAAGAGCTAATGTCACAGCAACTTTAGACCCTGGCGCACACATCAGATGCAATGTCACTGGAAGGCAGAAGGTCGGGAAAGCAATACCAGGGGCAAGAGAGTAGAGGCAATGGGAGCGCCAACGTGGTGCCAATTTAGGGACCAGGGAGCCCCCCTCTTGTCAACGAAGCAAATATGTGTTGAGCACCTACTGTGTGCCAGGCTCTGGGCTGGGTTCCTCTTGCCTATGCTACTCTCCCCTCCGTCCCCAGAGCAAACCAATCCATTAGCAGCTGTCGTGTTCACAGGACGGCAGAAAACCAGGGGTGGGCAAAGAGCTTCCTGTTTTGTAAACAGGTGGTAATGGAACAGGGCCGTGCCCACTTGTGTCCGCGCTGTGTGTGGCTGTCCTCCCACTACAACCGCCCCGTTGAGGAGCGGCAACAGAGACTGGATGGTCCATGCCACTGCCTGAAGTGTGTCCCCTCAAAATTCTTCTGTTAAAAGTGCTAGCCCTCCAGCGCGATTGTAGCTGGGGAAAATATACTGAGGACATCAGTAAGGTTAAATGAAGTCCTCGGAGTGGAGCCCTGGAAGAAAAGGAAGCGGTCTTTCCCTGTCGGTCCTTCTCAGTCCCCAACCCCCACCCCCAGGTGAGGACCCAGTGAGAAGGCAGTCATCCCCAAGCCAGGAAGAGGGCTCTCGCCAGAACCCGAGCAAGCTGGCACCTTGACCTCACTTCCAGCCTCCACGGCTGAGAGAAAATTAATTTCTGTGGTTGAAGCCCTGCTCTGGTCTACGGTGCTTCGTTATGGCGGCCTGAGGTGACTAATACGGCCCACCGAACCTAAAATATTTGCTACCTAGACCTTTACCGAAAAGGTTCGCAGGCCTAGGGAAACCTTCGAGGCAAGACAGAAAACCCCGAGAATCTTCTCCACACTCTCCGTTTATGGCAGGGAAATCTGTCGTTCTCTCCCAGGAGGATGGTCTGGTCTGAGGAACCAGATCCTTGCTTATGCAACTTCCCTCTGCTACTGTCCTGAGTCCCCAGCAGTTCCCAAAATGTGGTGAGGAATCTGCAACATAACACATCCAGAACTGAGCTCCAGGTTCACGGCCCCTTCCCAAACCTGCTCCCCCACCTCAGCCACCCCATCCATCTCTCCAGTTCTCGCGCTGAAACCCCTGGCGTCTTCCAGACTCGTCTTTCTCTGTCAACCTCCCACCATCCAACCCACCAGCAGCCAAGCCTCCCTCTGAAGTCAGTCCAGAATCCAACCCCCGCACATGGCCATGGCCCCGCCACCAGTCTGTCTCCACCCGGGCTCTGCGTCCACCCTTGACCCTCTCAGCCCGGGCTTCACAGGCAGCTGTTAAACCGGAAGCCAGATGGCGCCCCCGTTCTCCTCAAACCTTCCACAAGACTCGGGACATTCTCCAAGCGACAAGCCAGAGCTGGGCGCCACCCGCCCCCTCCGCTCCCCTCTCCCACCGCAGCTCCCGCTAGTCTCCCTCACGCTCGCTCTGCTGACCTCTCACTGTTCCTCAGACGTGTGGCGCACCACCTTCCTTCTGCGACAATGCTTGCCCCTCCCTGCCTCGAGTCTCCATCACCTTCTCCGTGACTTCTCCCACCAGGATCCTATGTACAGCCACAGACTCCCCCACAAGCCCATCACCCTGAACTGCGGAGGGGATGTAAGAAACTCGTCCAAGCTCTCAAACTCCCACCTACGAAGCGAAAGAGCGAACAACAAGAACACAGCATTACTCTGGGGAATAAATAAGATAACGTGTGCACAGGTTTTCTGTCAACTATAAATCTCTAAACCAGGAACTGGCAAGTGTTCTTCCCAAAGGGCCAGCTAGTAAGTATTTCTAGGTTTCTTGGGTCATATAGTTTGTCCCAACTATGAATTCTGATAACGTGGTACAAAAACAGCCAGAGACAATACCTACAAAATGGGCGTGGCTATTTACCAATAAACCTTTATTTACAAAGACAAGTGATGGGCCAGATTTGTCCCATGGGCTATAGTATACACATCCTATTCCAAACCATTGCTTACTGTTATTATTGGTCACGATAAAGAACACCCATCAACATGAGAACCAAAGAGGTGAACAACCTATACACTGAAAACTACAGAAAGCTTATGAATAAACTGAAGAAGACACAAAAATGGAAAAACATTCCATGCTCGTGGGTTGGAAGAATACTGTTAAAATGTCGATACTACCCAAAGCAATCTACATATGCAATGCAATTCCGATGAAAATACCACGAGCATTCTTTACAGAGCTAAACGAAACAATTCTAAAACTCATATGGAATCAGAAAAGACCTCGAATGGCCAAAGTAATGTCGAAAGCGAAAACCAAGGCATCACAGTTCCACACTTCAAGCTGTATTACAAAGCTGTAATCATCAAGACAGTATGGTACTGACACAAAACAGACACAGAGATCAATGGAACAGAATAGAGAACCCAGAAATGGACCCACAAACGTATGGCCAACTCATCTTTGACAAAGCAGGAAAGAACATCCAATGGAATAAAGACAGTCTCTTCAGCAAGTGGTGCTGGGAAAACTGGACAGCGACATGCAGAAGAATGAACCTGGACCACTTTCTTACACCAGACACAAAAATAAACTCACAATGGATGAAAGACCTCAATGTAAGACAGAAGGCCATCAAAATCCTCGCGGAGAAAGCAGGCAAAAACTTCTTTGATCTTGGCCACAGCAACTTCTTACTCAACACATCTCCAGAGGCAAGGGAAACAAAAGCAAAAATGAACTATGGGGACCTCATCAAGATAAAAAGCTTCTGCAGTGAAGGAAACAATCAGAAAAACTAAGAGGCAACCGATGGAATGGGAGAAGATATTTGCAAATGACATATACAAAATCAATAAAGAACTTAGCAAACTCGACACCCAAAAAACAAATAATTCAGTGAAGAAATGGGCAGAAGACATGAACAGACACTCTTCCAAAGACGACAACCAGATGGCCAACAGACCCATGAAAAAATGCTCGACATCACTCATCATCAGGGAAAGACAAAGCAAAACCACAATGAGATACCACCCAACCCGTGTCAGAACGTCTGAAATTAACAACTCAGGCAACAACAAATGTTGGCAAGGATGCCGAGAAAGAGGATCTCTTTTGCACTACTGGTGGGAATGCAAACTTATGCAGCCACTCTGGAAAACAGTGTGGGTGTTCCTCAGAAAATTAGAAATAGAACTACCCTACAACCCAGCAATTGCCCTACTAGGTATCTCTCCAAAGGATACAAAAATGCTGATTCAAAGGGGTACATGCACCCCAATGTTTAATAGCAGCACTATCAACAATAGCCAAAGTATGGAAAGAGCCTAAATGTCCATCCATAGATGAATGGATAAAGAAGATATGGTGTGTGTCTAGATGTATATATATATATATATATATATATATATATATATATACATATAATGTGTATACATATATATATATATATATATATATATATATATGTGTGTGTGTGTATTCCATTCCACACAATGGAATATTACTCAGCGATCAAAAAGAATGAAATCTTGCCATTTGCAACAACATGGATGGAATAGAGGATGTTACGCTAAGCAAAATTAGAGAAAGACAAATATCATATGATTTCACTCATATGTGGAATTTAAAAAACAAAGCAGATGTACATAAGGGAAGGGAAACAAAAATAATATAAAAACAGAGAGGGAGATGACCACAAGAGACTCTTAAATACAGAGGACAAACTAAGGGTTGCTGGCTGGGTGTTGGGTGGGGAGGAAGGGCTAAATGGGTGATGGAAATCAAGGAGGACACTTGTTGGGATGAGCACTGGGTGTTATATGTAAGCGATGAGTCACTAAATTCTATTCCTGAAATGATTATTACACTATATGTCAACCAACTTGGATTTAAATCTTTAAAAATATTTGAAAAAAAAAGGATGGTAAAAGCCGCAAGATTCAAGACATACTGTATATGTTTGTACTTCATTTCTTATTTGTTTTCTCCTGGTAGATATAAGCTCCAGGAGGGCAGCGATCTTTATCTGTTTTTATGTGCCCTGTATCCACACCATTTCTAGCATCAAGAATGGCACATGGCACATAGTAGCCTTTCAATAAATACTTCTGCAGGAATGAATGAACTTTATATTTTGTCAGTGATTAAATAGATCCTTCAAGTGTATTTTTTTTTTACTATATGTAATTTTTGCCTTAAAATCTGATTTTAAAGCAGTGCTTCTCAACCAAGGGACATTTAGCAACGTCTGGAGATAATTTTTCTTGTTGTAATTGGGAAGGGATGCTGCTACACATCCTACAATGCACAAGATAGACTCCCATGACATAAAATTATCCTGCCCCAAATAGCAAGAGTATTGAGGTTGAGAGACCCTGCTTTAGTGTCTAATGTTCCGTGAAATCCAACTTCACGGTACGTACCAACATTTAAATATACATACTCTAAATCTGCTAGAAGCTTAAACAAATAAGGCATTTTTTTACCTTTCCATAAATAGAAGCCAGTGTTAGAGAATCCAAGGCTGCTAAACGTTCTGTGTAATATTCCACAATGTCTCCTGCTCAGACAACTGAGGACCTGTTGCCTCACGTTCACAAGACGGCTGCACCACCTCCAGCATCACATCTCTGTTCTGGGCAGAAAAAGGAGAAGGTCAGGAGGCAAAGGACATGTTCCAGGTGAATGTGGCTGCCATTGCCTTCCACTCCTGTGGAGCTCCATCCGATGACTTCCGCTTACATTTCGTTGATCAAAACGGTCTCTGTCTCCAAGGAAGGCTGAGAAGTATGGCATGTTTTTAACTAGGAATGTCAGTGCAGCCAACAAGTTGTTGTTCTGTCGGTAAGGAGAATGGAAAATGGGCATTGTACAGGCTTCTAGCATTCTCTGCCACATCCTTTGGTTTAGAATTTTCACATCTTATAAGAATTTCTCATAGCACACAAAGATAGGAGAATGTTCATCACAGTAGGTCAATAGGAAAAAAAAATGAAAACTGGCGACCAAAAAAATATATGAAGCTAATGCTGTTGGTGTCCCTCCCTCCAAGCAAAAGTGAAGGTTGGCCACTAAGGGCTCAAACCTGAGCCTTCTCCGGAGGATTGGCTGGGCTCCTCTCCACTAGTCTATCATGTGTATACAAATGCTTCTCTTAAGCGCTGCCTCTAGGAAACCCAGACTAAGACAACATTCATCAATAGAAGACCGATCATTTAGATTAAAACCTAAGCATATAATCATGAATGCCAATCAGAATTAAGCAAAGCTATTTACAGTGATGTTGACAAGAAGTCTAAGATTTTTTCCTCAAAAAAGCAAACAACATTATGTATAATGGGCACTGACTTTTATAAAATAAAAAAAGAATGTGCCTCAATATGCTTGCCTATATTTAAATTTTTTCTATTAGAACGCAAAAGAAACTGTTAGCATCTCTTTTCTCCAGTAACCTTTTCATCTTTTATCCTTCTGTAGCGTTTAAATCAAGAAAAATATGGTTTTCTATTAAGACTTGAAATTTTTCACTTAAAACATCCTCATTATCAGGGCCCCTGGGTGGCTCAGTCAGTTAAGCATCCGACTCTTAACTCAATGAGTCAGGTCATGATCTCATGGTCATGAGATTGAGCCCCCACATCATCAGACCCTGCGCTGACAGCACGGAGTCTGCTTGGGATTTTCTCTCTCTCCCTCTCTCTCTCTGATCCTCCCCCACTTGTTCTCTCTCTCCCTCTCTCTCTCTGATCCTACATTTGTTCTCTCTCTCTCTCTCTCTCTCAAAATAAATAAATAAACATTTTTAGAAAGTTTCCATTATCCAATGTGATCAGAGGTTGGAATTTTTGGTTAGCATAGTATTTGCCACCAAAAGATTTGAAACTTTAAGAGAATTAAATAAAGGGCTTGGGTTTCGGTCCTGCTCTGCTATTTACTAGTTAACTCCGATAAGCCATCCCACCTCTCAGAGGCTACCTTGTAAAATGTCAGTTAAAAACAATATATGAACCCCCAGTGGTCTTTGAGGAAGGATGAAACCAGCACTTGTAGGCTCTCTGTGAACTAGGAGTCTTTAAAAGTTACTGTTGTTATCAGTAACCAAATATACATCAAGACTTTGATGTCCATGGATACAAATTAAATATTACTACCTGGTATGCCTCAGCCATGGTTCTGTGATGCAAATAAGAAAGACTGACTACGGTCGATTCACACAGGAGAGCTTACTGAGAAGCTCACAGAAACACGGAGAACGGCTAGAGAAAACGGCTTCTAAAGACAGTAGCACAAAAGGTGGTTTTTCATCCAGAATTACAGACGAAGCACATTACAGCTTTCGTAATAGTCTGACAAGGATGTGCTGTGGCCACACGTGGGGGGACTGCAGCCCGCCTGGCCAGGACCACCAGCCCGGCAGCCCCCAAGCCCTGGAGAGAGGCTGTTCCCATGAACTTGGTGCTGCTGGGGCGGGCACTGCTGTTCCAGAAACATGAATGTGGCTGCAGCATCACTAAAAGAGAGTCCTCCGCCATGGTTTCTTGATCATCACTGGCTACTGGGGTTAAAAAAAAAAAGGGGGGGGGGAGTTTTGCCACAGAGAAGTCCAGGACATCCTAGCTGCAAGGGAGTCTGGTAAAGTGGGCCTTTGATATGTTCAGTTTTGAATGAAAAGATCTGATTATAGCCAAGATTTATATGGTGGGAAAATCCTTTTAGAAGGGGTTTCAGATACCACAAACAAACAAGCAAAATGCTCAATGTTACCTATTTTGCAGAGGCATAGAAGTCCTTATGAGTAGCCAAAATCTAAATCATTTTTATTTATATATTTACCAATATATTTTTATAGATTGGGCTCCCAGGGAACCTGACTCTGAGACGGAAATCGGCATCTGGTTTTTTATCGGGAAGTGCTCTTGGGATCAATGTCTGGGAGGGGAGGGAAAGAGGATTATATAGAGGGAGAAATTTTTATTTATATATTTACAAATATATTTTTATAGATTGGGTTCTCGGGGAAGCTGACTCTGAGACAGAAATCAGCATCTGGGCTTTTATTAGGAAATGCTCCTAGGATCCACATCTCAGAAGGGAAGGGAGGGAAGGAGGATTGGACAGAGGGGGAAGTCGAGCCATGATGCAGCTTCAAGACAGGATTTGTGGCACTTTGGCAACACGAGTTGTCACAATCTTAACCATCACAACCACATGCCAAGGCAGGAAGTTGGAGGTATAAAACGCAAGGTACAGGGGCTCTTTCCTTTCCCAGATCCCAAATTTTTCCCAGAGGTCCTGAGACGACTCTGCCTTACATCTCATTGGCCAGAACTAAGTCACATGACGGCCCTCAGCTGGAAGGGAGGCTGGAGGAGTGACTCACCGGCCAAGAAGAGAGTCAGCCACATTTGAGTCAGACTCACTAGCAAAACGACAAAGCACACAGAGCGCCCACCCTCACCTTGCTGACAACCTTCTGGAACTTTCACTGAGCACCTGCTTGGCGCTAACCGTTGAGCTAAGACTTTTTACATCAACAATCTCTTCTGAGTCTCACAATAAACCTATTAGGTGAGTTCTCTCGTCATGCCCGTTCTACAGATGAGGGAACTCAAGTTCAGAGAAGTTATGGGTCCAAGGTCACACAGCTTAGTCGGTAGCAGAGCTTCACCTCGAACCCGAGCTTGCGTGACCCCAGAGTCTGTGTTCACAGCTGCTTCCCCGTGTTGGTTCTCAGCATGTTAGAACACATATGGCTACCTAGCAGAGTGAGAAAGGGACAAATCCAAGGGATCTGAGAGCCTAGAAAGACTTCGTAGCAGTCTGGGACCTGGGTTGGACCATATATGGCAAAGAAGAAGGACAGAAGGCAACACTTCTTTGACCCTGCTTCTAGATGCAAGGAGAAAACTACACTGAAATGAAAACGTTTGAGCCAAACCATCTAGTGCCTTGCTGCCCGATGTGTGGTCCACAGGTCGGCAGCACAAACATCACTCGGGAGCTTATTCGAAGTGCAAAATCTCAGGCCCTGTCCTAGACCTACTACATCAAAATCTGCACTTCAGCCAAGTCCCCAGGTGATTCTCATGCACTGAAAACCTGAGTAGCACTGTTCTGGAGGGTTCAGTGACAGCTCGGGCTAGGGAGTAGGCAGAGCAACCCCTTGAATTCTGACTTTGAAACTAACTCTCTGTATAATTGACTGGACATCATAATAATAAGCCACTCACCACGCTTTACACAGATGATCTCATTCAGTCCTCATGGGCCATAAACAGAGCTATGGGTTACCCACTACAATTACTGGCAGAAGAGGAAACTTCTCCGATTCAGCAACTTGAACTAATGTCACATCACTAACAACTTGGCAAAAAGTAAGACGTGAAATCCCTACAGTTTGGCTCCTAAAGTTCCATTCTTCCGAACCACACGACCTCCCCTAATTATACAGCGTTGGAGGAAGGATGAGATCATCTTTGTAAAGGGCTGGATACAGTGCCTGGTGCTTAACATACACGAACGATGAAGAGAAATAACCAGGCTCGCTTTAATGAGATTTGGGCCAGCGAACTCTCAATCACCTCGATGTGGCTATCCGCCGAAAACTTCTCCTGCCAGCTTCTGCAACCACCCAGAATACATTTCAACAACTTTCCTCCCCCATCAATCCGCGCTTTATCAAATGAAAACACATTTTCCCACTCGTCTACAGCAAAATGTAATTAGAAAGGTGAATCTGCAGCCCTGAGTCAAAGATGGACCTCCAAAGTCTCACATAAATGATTTTGGGTTTTCCACTGTTTTGAATTAACCATGCTCCTGCCCTTATTGGCGCTGATAACTGAGCGTTAACTACATTACATGCAATTAAATTCAAAATATTTGTGCAGCAATTATACGGATTCATCAAACCTAATGGCGCAGTCACAATTTCATGGGTACTCATCAGTACTGCTCAGAAAAAAAAAAATTGGCATATAGAAATATATTCCCACAAGCTGATAATTATAAAATAAACATTGTGTCTAATGTCCTCACATGTGCGGGTATCTATCAATAGTAAACAAATTAGAAGATCCTAACAATACGGACCCTTCTGCTTCGAGTATTTTTATGCATTCCTCATTAGCCACCAGATCCATCAAAAGAGCGTTTGTTCAGCAATCAGTGAAGAAACCACACTTGGGTTTACCCTTTCGTTTATAAGGTTATTGCTTTTCTTTCCCCTTTGGGGTTCTTCCCAGACTCCCCTTTTTGGTTACCAGTCTAGGGACCCACTGTAACAGACTTTGTGGATTCCCACCCTTAGACTCACGGCCACTTCCAAGCCGCCAGAAACCAAGGGGGACATCTTCTGTGCACGCTGACAGCTTCCTACCTCAAGCGTCTAGGACGCTTTCTCTCCCTGGGACGAAATGGATCTGCTTTGGGGAGAAACCCAACCAATGCACCCTCTTCTGTTGAGGGACTAGACTCTCTTATGAAACTTTGTTGGAGGCGTACGCTCCCCCCCACCCGCCTCCGTAGGAGATTTATTCTCACTTCCGCTGTAGTTAAGATGCACAGAATAGGCTCCGACAATCAAGTGAGTCTTTAGGACAAAGAAGCGGGGCTTGTGTATCAGCTACTCTGCCAGAGGCACCAGCAGCTGTGACAGAGCTATACCCAGTTTCTAGAAATGTAGGTGGCGGTGGTTCCCACGGAAGCCGCAGCCCCGGTGAGCGCCCCGGGGAAGGCAGCAGCACCTGGGCCCCGCAGTGTGGACAGCTACCCCGGTGCGATAAAACCTGGTTTCTCTGGCCCTCTGGCCCTGTACAGACCCTCTCATCAATTCGTGTTCTATCTCAAAAAGCCAGAGTTCATTTTCTGTGACTTGAAACCGAAAAGACCAACTGATGTGGACTATGTTCTTCTGTATAAAACTAACAAGGATATTCATTATGACATCGTCTGTCAGAGGAAGATGCTGGAGACCCGCTAAATGCTCAGAGTAGGAGACGGATCAATCACAAAGTATCAAATCAATGGCTAAAAGCTCACAAGGTAGCCCATATTGAGCATTCTGAACGCCCATACGTGGAATTATTCAGGATTGAGTTTTTAAAAATTAGAACCATGTATACGGTTTGCTACCCTGTTATAAATGCATGTACATATAGACAGATATGTATATATACATGTATATGTGGGTATGGGTAAGTCATATATTATCAAGAGAGAGAATCATCTATACGCTTACACAAGCATTACATGTCCGGTAACAGGGTTTGTACCTTAGGGGAACGAGGATCCTGAAAATCAGATATGGGACCAAGTCTTAAATTCTCCTGTATATCCTTTTAAATCTTTTTTTTTTTAATTTTTTTTTCAACGTTTATTTATTTTTTGGGGGACAGAGAGAGACAGAGCATGAATGGGGGAGGGGCAGAGAGAGAGGGAGACACAGAATCGGAAACAGGCTCCAGGCTCCGAGCCATCAGCCCAGAGCCTGACACGGGGCTCGAACTCACCTACCGCGAGATCGTGGCCTGGCTGAAGTCGGACGCTTAACCGACTGTGCCACCCAGGCGCCCCTCCTTTTAAATCTTTTGAGTTTACGCTTATAAACACACATCCTCTAGGCAACAGTCAACAAAATCTCCATTTAAAGGTGTAAATAAACTCAACAATCTGAACAAGAAGGAAAAG
The DNA here is from genome assembly GCF_022837055.1 of Prionailurus viverrinus. Classification (NCBI taxonomy): domain Eukaryota; kingdom Metazoa; phylum Chordata; class Mammalia; order Carnivora; family Felidae; genus Prionailurus; species Prionailurus viverrinus. The sequence goes on from NC_062563.1 coordinate 9,906,825, forward strand.
ACAGATTCCCAAACCCTGACCAAATATTGTGCATTCTTAGCAAATACCTCCAGTGGCTTTAACACCAAGACCTGCTTCTAAAGCCCTGCTCTACATTCTCAGAGAGCAGGAGTGGTCAGTGCAAGGGGCTGGTTTCTACTGCCCAGATCTCTGCACTGAGCCCACATTAATATTGCATTTTCAAGTCAATTTTTTACAAAAGAGTTCATGCTGGAAAGAGCCACATTCGTTGGCATCCAGAGACTTCACCAGGTGTGTGAAAGGAAGCATCAATATATTGACAACCGGCAGAGTTTCTAGACCAGCACCAACTGCCCAAGGGCTAACGTTCTGATTTTTACCACTTTTCCCACCTTTCCTGGAATATTAAGTGGAGAAGAAGATCGTGGGCTCACAATGTGCGTTTTATCTCTACCTCGGGGTGCACACAAACACACACTCACTCACACAGGCACATCTGCGCCCTAGTTTTTCCTCTCAGAAACCTTTCAGTTATGGGAGTGTTTTCCACCAAAACGTATTTTCAGCATGAGGACAAGGGTCACTCTTGGAAAGTTGACAGGTCACTACTGTCCTTGAATATTGGTGTGGTTGCGTTTCTCCGGTAACACTCTTCCCGCTCTCTCCCAATTTGGGTCTCTTTCCTACTTTTTCACGTTCTTTCTCTGGGCATCATGCCAGACATGTAAGGCGGTGACCCACTTTATCAATCTATTACGATCTTTTAAAGCCTCTGCCATTTCGAACCAATTTATTTTTATGTGGCATCTTCCATAAAAATTATCTCAAAATACTTTGTTGAGACAAAGCAAAATTATGATAAAGCAGTTTAAGCATTTCAAGACTTCTTGGTTGTGACGATCAAGAGTTAAGCACATTTCAATAATTTCCTGTAAGTTCACAGCTCTTAATGTAAGAGTCTTATTATTCTTAGCGATTCCTGTTTTAGAGAACGGTGGCTGGCAAAAACTTACACTGAAGTCTAGATTATTCAGTGTGAGAAACGTGTAAGAGCCAAAGTGGAAAAGCATGACTGCATTCGGTTCAGACCAGTGTCCCACCCTGCTCCCCACTCCTCGCGACGTTCCCCGTTGGTCCCCTCCAGTTATCGCCATGGCGTTTGACTTTGATCCCTCTTGCAACCCTTCCCTCTGGGACCCCAGATCCTCCAAGTTCTCCTAACTTCCTGGCCTCTCCTAACATCCTCATTTCTGTCTGGAACCTTCCACCTGTCCCTCAGATGGCCCCCCAAACCTTGTTTTAAGGCATTTGTGGGAGATCTAAATGTACACCCAAGCCGTTCCTGATTCCCTGTTCTCTTCCTCTTTCATGTATACCTTCAAGTTTGGAGGGTTTTATTCCCCCAGTGGAATCATTCCTAACCACCCCAGTGGAATCAGTGCTAACCAACATGTGGTTAGTGTATTATTCTTCTTTTGTTCTGCTCAGAGTTTATTCTCTCTTATTTTGGTAATTGCCCTCAAGATCCCTTTTGGAAAACAAGGCCTCTGTCATCTGTGGCCCATGTGGCTTAAGTGAGGTTTTCCCCAAGTCCAGGATGCAGAGGTGGGCACAAGATCCCAGCTAACCCAAACAGAGTTCTCCATTGAGCACCACACCCCCCGCCCCCGCCCCACCCCACCCCCACAACTGGTGCAAGGATCCGTATATGGCAATAGTCTATTTTGTATGTGATCCCAGGAAGCACCAGTAGGGGGAGTAGGAGTGTGAGACAGGAGAGAGGAGCAGCCCATACAAAGTTTGTTGTCAGTGCATTTACCATGTTGGGTACCTCTCGGCAACTCTGGCATCCAGTATAAAACAGGCTCTCGTAGCCCGAGAAAGACCTCTGGGAAAGAGAGGGCAAAGGGACAGAATCATGAGCATACCTGCTGTCACTCAGAAGATGCAGTGACCATTTGCCATGCTTCTTTGCCTGTTCCCAAATATGAACCCTCTCTGATCCACTTGGGTGGACTCCTAGTACTGAGTCTTGATGAGAAGTAGCAACCACCTACAACTGTAAAGGCTGAAATCCTTTAACTCACATGCCAAGCCTCCCTAGTAGTTAGAATGCGGATATGGGACACCTCTCCAACCAATGGAACGCACCCAAGCCGGATTTAACAAGTGAGCTCTTGGCACTCAAGCAGCAGATATGTTTTGGCAAAGTTGTCTAGGTCATAGTAAATGCTCAACATTTAACTGTTATCATGATTAAAGGGGATTGCAAGTATTTTCTTATATTTAACATATAGGACCCTAGGGCACCTGCATGGCTCAGTTGGTTAAGCATCTGGCTCTTGACTTTGACTGAGGTCATGATCTCACAGTTCATGAGTTTGAGCCCCACATCAGGCTCTGCACTGTCAGTGCTTGGGATTCCCTCTCTCTCTCTCTCTCTCTCTCTCTCTCTCTCTGCCCCTTCCCCACTCGTGTGCTCTATTTCTCTCTCTCTCTCCAAAAAAATGAAGAAACTTAAAAAAAAAAATAAAAATAAGGGGGGAGGGGCCAAGATGGCAGAACAGCATAGAAATTTGTTTTGCATCTCATGTCCATGAAATACAGCCGGACCAACACTAAACTATCCTGCACACCTAGAAAACTGATTTGAGGATTAACACAGCAATCTGCACCACCTGAACCACAGAACTCAGCAGGTACGCAGTGTGGACAGGTGAACTGGGGGAGAGAGAAGCCATGGAGGGCAGGGAGCTGTTTTTGCATGCAGAGAGAGGATGGAGATGGGGCGGGGGAGAGTATGGGCAAAGCACCCCCCCAAAAGCAGCTGGAGAGAAAATGGAAAAGTGGTAACAGCCACAGGGGTTGAACAAAAAAGGGAGAAAGGAGAAAGGAGAGGGTTTAAATTCCTTTAAGACTCTATAAACAGGGGGAGCGCAGAGTCTGAAACTCCACAGCTGGATACCTGGTGGTGCTCTGGTGAGAAGGGTGAATCCCCAGGAGCGGAGAGTGAAGTACGGGGGTCCACAGGCCCATTCATTCTTTAGCAGGATGTTCTTTATCTTTCCTCACCACAACAAAGTGAAAAAGCAGGAGGTTACATTAATTAGGTGCCGGGCACTATACTAAGTTTTTTAAAAACATTAACTTGGGGCACCTGGGTGGCTCAGTCGGTTAAGTGTCCGACTTCGGCTCAGGTGGTGATCTCACAGTTCATGGGTTCGAGCCCCGTGTCGGGCTCTGTGCTAACAGCTTGGAGCCTGCTTCAGATTCTGTGTCTCCCTCTCTCTCTGCCCCCTCCTCCCCTCACACTCTGTCTCTCTCTCTCTCTGTCTCTCTCTCAAAAAAAAAACAAAAATAAAACCATTAACTCTGGGAACGCAAGCTGGTACAGCCACCCTGGAAAACAATATGGAGGTTCCTCAAAAAATTAAAAATTGAACTACCCTACGACCCAGCAATTGCACTACTAGGTATTTATCCAAAGGATACAGGGGTGCTGTTTCGAAGGGGCACGTGCACCCCCATGTTTACAGCAGCACGATCGACAGTAGCCAAAGTATGGAAAGAGCCCAAATGTCCATCGATGGATGAATGGACAAAGAAGATGTGGGATATATATACAATGGAGTATTACTCGGCAAACAGAAAGAATGAAATCTTGCCATTTGCAACTACGTGTATGGAACTGGAGGGTAGTATGCTAAGTGAAATTAGAGAAAGACAAAAGTCATATGACTTCACTCATATGAGGACTTTAAGAGACAAAACAGATGAACATAAGGGAAGGGAAGCGAAAACAATATAAAAACAGGGAGGGGGGTGAAACCTAAGAGACTCTTAAATATGGAGAACAAACAGAGGGTTACGGGAAGGGTGTGGGAGGGGGGATGGGCTACATAGGTTAAGGGCATTAAGGAATCTACTCCTGAAATCATTGTTGCACTATACGCTAACTAACTTGGATGTAAATTTTAAAAAATAAATAGAGCAAAAATAATAAAACAAAATATAGGGCCCTTCCCTTTAACAACAAAGTAATATGCCCCCTAAAAATGTTATTTAATATTCAAAAGAAATTAAATATCATCATGAAAACTAAACCAAAACAATGAAATAAAGCACTCTGCTCTTGGCAAGAAACACACACAGCCCGATCCTTACCAATGTGCCCAACCTCTGGATAGTCTCCCCCACTAAAACATAGAAGCATTTTGGAAGAAAACTGATTATACTGACTAGCGTATCTAATTGGACCTCACCATGTTCTAGACTCTGCTGGATGCTGGAGATAAAGAGGCGAAAGACAAAGTCTCTGCCCTTCAAAAGAAAGCCGAGCAGGTGGGGAGGTACACAGGTGGAACAGTAATTACCAACGTGTCACCACACAAAGATTTCTGGAAGGCAATGAGAGTGCCAAGGGTATACCTAAATCCGCGCTGGGATGCCCAATCGCCAATTTCTTCAGCGGTATCCTCTTTTTTTGTTGTCGTTACGAATTTATTTATTAAGAGAAAGAGGGAGAACATGTGTGTGTGAGTAGGAGAGGAGCAGAGAGAGAGGAGAGACAGGATCCCAAGCAGGCTCCGCACGCTCAGCGTGGAGCCCAATATGGGGCTCGAACTCACAAACGCTGAGATCATGACCTGAGCTGAAATCAAGAGTCGGACACTCAGGGGCGCCTGGGTGGCTCAGTCGGTGAAGCGTCCCACTTTGGCTCAGGTCACGATCTCGCGGTTTGTGAGTTCGAGCCCCGCGTCGGGCTCTGGGCTGACGGCTCGGAGCCTGGAGCCTGCTTCCGATTCTGGGTCTCCCTCTCTGCTCCTCCCCCACTCACACTCCATCTCTGTCTCTCAATAATAAATAAACATTAAAAAAAAAAAAAGAGTTAGACACTTAACTGACTGAGCCACCCAGGCACCCCTGTCTCAGCTGTCTTAAAGTTCAAGTGGGATTTAGCTGGGATGGGGGAAGGGTGCAGAAATGTATTCCAGGAGGAGGAAATGGCACCCGCAGAGTTAAGGAGATGTGAGAATCTGGGTATAACCAGAAGGGGAAGTGAGTGTGGAAATGTGCAGACACGTCCAGGAGGCCCCTGCATCCAGTCCATGGTGGACAAATGCCACCATGGCTTTCTTCTTCCAGAAACTGAAGGGAGGAAAGGAGGGAGGGAGGGGTGTCAGAGATCAAAGCTGTCGCTCGCTGTCCTCTTGAGAACAAACAGTATTCAATACTAAACACTGCCTCTGAAACAAGTACAGCCCACTTCTCTGATTTACCATGTGAGCGAAAGGTGACTGAACTCATGGATCCTATTCATCAGGATAGGATATAAGAAATGTATAGGATATAAGAAATGTATGGGATATAAGAAATGTATAGAAATGTATAGGATAAGATATAACCAATATAAGAAACGCCAAGAGGTGTGCCTGTGTGTGTGCACATTTCTAAGGAAGGGTTCTTAATTATAATTAATTTTTAAGGAAAACCAATGTATAAATGTATGGATTTCAAAGTCATTCTTCGAGCTAGTCAATTACTTCACAAATGGAAACCATCACCATTAGAAACACAGTATTAGTCGAGATGACTGCAACTTCCTAAGATACGTAAGCTCCACCTGGAATCATACTTTGTTCTAGGACATGTGTAAGTATTTGTTGTTATTAAAGAGATGAGGTGACAATTTCCACGTACTCTCTGTATCATATTTGGAAGACTGCTGGTCTCGGGACTTCAAACTTTTCAAGTGTTGACCTTTATTTGCCTGCATTAGGAATTTAATTTCGTCTTCACAGTGGTCACCAATATAAGAAATGCCAATTATTCATTTCTCTTTTCAACTTAAATCAAATCAACAAGCCTTATTGAATCCTGGTGCCCAGTAGCACTTAGGACTAAGAAACTAAATTTCCAGGGCACCTGGGTGGCTCAGTTGGTTAAGCGTCCGACTTCGGCTCAGGTCATGATCTTGCAATTTGTGAGTTCAAGCCCCACGTCGGGCTCTGCGCTGACGGCTCAGAGCCTGGAGCCTGTTTCAGATTCTGTGTCTCCCTCTCTCTCTGCCCCTCCCCTATTCATGCTCTGTCTCTTAATAATAAATGTTAAAAAAAATTTTTTTTTTAAAAAAACTAAATTTCCTTCCTGTCTTTTTGTATTTACCACTACTTTTTTTAGCTATGAAATCCACTTGGGAGTAAAAAGGATTCTATCCAATTTCTTACGATTTGTGGTAGGTAAATAAAAAATGGATGTTTTAATTCTGAAAGGCCCAGTATGATTCAGCAAACAGATCATACACAGGATTTTGTTACTGAACACATTCTGTTTGGAACCTACTTAGGATCAAAACCTACATGGGGTCTCAAGTTCGAAATCAAATTTGCCCAAAATATTCAAGCCAAAACATAAATAAATTAAAATGTAGTAGATGCCTATGTAATAACCCTTATTCTACGACTCATTTAAAGTCAGTCTCCTTCCAGATTTGTGTGGCAATTTATCTGGATGAAAGTCTGATTTAAACTCCTAGGTAATTTTAGGTTTGTTTGCAAGTGGGAAACCCAGATGTTAAGGGACTGAGAGATTCATTTGGGAGATGTAAAATGGATGATCCAGATGTCAAACACACAACCCATATTATTTCTACTCTATGGACACAATACCAGAAACCGTCAGAAACTTGGGATTTGCTTGGATTATCACAGCAGGAGGAGGTACAACGATGAAATGAGAGGATTATTTGGTCTGGAAACCCCCACGAAAGATACGGGACCTTCAGAAGAGAATCCGGGGCGCCTGGGTGGCGCAGTCGGTGAAGCGTCCGACTTCAGCCAGGTCACGATCTCGCGGTCCGGGAGTTCGAGCCCCGCGTCGGGCTCTGGGCTGATGGCTCAGAGCCTGGAGCCTGTTTCCGATGCTGTGTCTCCCTCTCTCTCTGACCCTCCCCCGTTCATGCTCTGTCTCTCTCTGTCCCAAAAATAAATAAACGTTGAAAAAAAAAAAAAGAAGAGAATCCTTTTGTGTGGTCTTAGGTCGACCCTCATTTTCCTAGAAGGCAGCTTTACAATATTCTTCAAAGTTAAGATGTGCTCGTTAGCCAGGTAATAAGACGCAAACGCAACGACGTGGCAATTTGCGCAGAAGCTGGCTTCTGAAGGCAGCGTGAAAAGCGTAAATTTCAAATGGCCAAATTATCCTTAAAAGGGTATGGTGTCTACACCTTGGCCACCTAGCAAGCCGGACACAGACCATCTTTCCCAAGGAATTAGAACAGATGGTTGCTTTTCTGGTTCACCCTATAGCTCACCTACATTTAAAGGCCATGTCATGTGACCAATACACCTCTTTAAATGCTAGAACCACGACCAATGGGGTGAGCTGCCCGCTCTTTGAGCAAAATGTCGAACCACAGATTCCCGTTTCCCATCTCCTGCTCCGCCTGGCGCATAAAATGGTAAGCAGCCTGGTGACTGTATTCCCCAGCTTTCTCTAGATTTTCTCTTGTTCTCCTTTGTGTTGTACAGCTTTCATTGGTATACGATGGAGGTATACATGAAGACCTCACTCATCCCCCTCTGAGACCACTACGTGATTAAATGGCACACGGCATGGAGTTCATCTAAGGCCGCGTTCAGCTGGGAGGCCCTGGCAAGGCAGGGCCAATGAATTCATTTCTAGCATCTGTTCTGATTGGCTAGGCCCCTCTTCTGACCGATTGGTGCCTTCGGTTTAGTAGTTTTATTATCCCCATCGGATACAGCTCCCTAAAGCCAAGGGCACGAAAATTTAGACCCTTGACAGAATTTTCAGAAAAAGTCTAAGTATGTTCCAGCCTAACCAGTGTAGAAACTCTTGAAATCTAAAGAAGTCAGGACTTTGAAAACAAAAGGGATTTTCTGCCTTCTCTGACTATAAGGCATGGTCAAGTGGGGCCCTTTTTCCCCAGTTCTCCCCACCCCCCAAAAAAGCCAACCTTGGGGGACACCTGCTGCTCATCAAGTACGGCTTCTGCAGGCCATGTGACATGGCCTGATTAACAGCTGTGTGACGGGGACCTTCAACAGCAGGGAGAGGGCCCTCACACGCCGCTACCAGCCTCCTTGGTCAGGGAATGCATGAAGCAAACGTCACATGGGAGGTGGCAGACCCCTCTCCTCCAGACGGAAGCTCAAGCCTTCCTTTGGCAGCCACACGAAGGCAGCTCAGGAAGAGAAAGATAGAAAAGAAGTCAAAAACTGAAAGAAAAATCTGGAGTGAAACGAGAGAACAGAGAAAGGGAGAAGGGGGGTGGGGGAATGCCAAATACCTTCCAACTGGTCCCGTCCAATCTGGCAGGAAAACAATGGGGCCATTATCTCGAGGGCATGAGTTGTGAAAACGCACTTCGCCCCCGCAGTTCCACTGAGGCTGGGAGGAACAGACAGGTTCCTCCTTTCTGGGCTGGGGCAGGAAGGCGCAGGCTTGATCTCCAGCCTCAATCTGAGCATGGACGGGGGTGGGGGGAGAGGAGAGGTGGAGCTTCATTATCATATTCAATAGGCTTCTGGTGGAACAGCAATCTTTTTCACTTGTTCTTGCTAATGAGAAATTATTAGCTGGCTTCCAGAGGGAGGCATGCCCACGTGATTGCCTCTGCATCTGCCGTGCTGCCTGCGTCCCAGGGCTGCATTTATTTAGAATCTAGGAACAGCACCAGAAGTAAAGAATACGCTTAAACTTGAGTTAACTTTTCTTCCCAGCCACCAAAATCACCCTGCGTGATCTTCTCAGGGCTAGATGGCCTAAGGGGAGCCTGCAGTGGGAACTTCCTGGCCGTTGACATTCCTGGCCATTGACTGGCCAGTGACAGTCCTATAAGGCCATCCTGGGGGGGTCCTGATAATGCTATGCCATGAAGTCACATCCTTAGGTGCCTTACACTCATGTCAGATAAATGATACGTGCTAGGCCAAGAGAGAGAGACAGAGAGAGGCAAAAGGGAAGAAACCCATGCACGCTGGTGAGTCTGGTCCGTTTCCTGCACGAATATGTGCCCCGAACAGGTTTAGAAATGAGGTATAAATCTGAGCCTCCCTCTGTCATTCACCCCCACGTCCTTCCCACAGGTGAGCATCTCACCTTGCTGAGCATAGATCTGGGGCAAATTTTTCATACAGTATGGCCCCCAAATGCAAGCCAGCTCTTCAGCTGGAGTTTCCACCAGAGAAGCTGTGATCCCTACTAACCTAGAAGAAAGCCCGGCTCCCTGGGACTTCACGCAAGACGCTATGTTTTTACGTTATAGCTCGGAGATTTTTCAGGGGTAGTTTTGAGTCTATGAGAAGGTTCCCTTTAGTGAGGACTTTAGAACCCAACTCCCAGATGAGATGAGATGAGATGAGCATCTTCTAGGAGCTGCTGAGAATAAAGTGTGGCGCAAGCGGCCCCCATCGGTAATGCTTCCGAAGCAGGACCCAGGACCCATGCTGTGCAGCCCCTGATCTGTGTCACAGTTAAAGAAACATTGCACGTGAGCAAAAGCAATTTCAGAATCATGACAGTCCTTTATTTGTATTTCTTTTTTTTTAACTTTATTTGAGAGAGAGAGAGAGAGGGAGAGAAAGAGCACAAGCAGGGGAGGGGCAGAGGGAGAGGGAGAGGGAGAGGAAGAACCCCAAGCAGGCTCTGCACTCATAGCATGGGGTTCGAACCCACGAACCATGAGATCACGACCTGAGCTGAAATCAAGAGTCAGAGGCTTAACCAACTGAGCCCCCCGAGTGCCTTTTTTATTTGTATTTCTTAAATAACCACTTAAGTATTTGTCCTATCTCTTTCTTATTTGTATTTCTTAAATGACCATTTAAATATTTGTCCTGTCTCCCCTACTGCTTCGCACAACCCAGCTTCTCACCCCAAACCGCTCTGTGATGCTCCCCCAGCCCAAACACTCAAACACCTGTCCCTTCCTCCCTCTCTTTTCCCTCTTTATTCTCCACCTCAAAGACCCAAGGGACACAAGACCCTCTTTGAAGGGCAGAAAAGGGCATAAGATGGAAGCAAACTAAGCCAGAGTCGTCTTTAGGAACGTGGAAAGGATGAGGAACATTCCAAAATTAATGTCACATTTTCCTGTCACCCATTTGTGGGCTCTTGGAAATCACAATTTTTTAGGCTCTGAAAGCTAAACTACAATGGGGGAACGGCAGGTTGCAGAAGCTTCTTACCTGGTGCCTCTTCGAGCTTCCCTGCAGAAGCTACTGAACATTCCACACCATCCAAGCAGTTGGTTTGTGAAGCCCCAGTTCCTTTAGTTCAGCACTTGAGGCTCACCGGAATCTACCCATTTGACCTCATCAGCCTTCTCTCTCACTGTCCTTTCTATGCACATTCACCCCTGCAAGCCCCCCCCCCCCAACTTGCTATTTCCCATATCACTCACGGATTCCTCCCGCCACCTCCCATTCAAATGCCCTTTCGCTCATTCCCACACGCTGAAGATCTGCCCCGTCTTCAATACTCCCTCCAAACACCATCCCCTTTCATGAAGCCCTTCTTAGACTCCCATGGCCCTTTTCCTCCACCTATTTGATGGCATTTACCACCGCCTATATTGTGTATTTGGAGATTTGTTTTGTTACTACTGAATGAATGTGGCTTAACCCCAGCACAGAACTAGACAACTAATGGGCATCTGTTAAGTGGGCAAAGAATACAGATGTAAATGTAAAGAGAGAAAACAAAACACGCACCCATCAAAGACAACCAGAGAATGTATTTATGCCATCACTATGCCATGCTTCTAAATTAGAGTTTGCTAACATGTAACATGCATGCTGTCTTGTATAACTCCTACACCCATAACAGAGATTGACAAGTCATGACTCAGGGATGGTAAATATGCAGCATATGTGCTGGTCTGCATACCGTCTACACTCATGGCAGATATTACCAATCAGTCGTGACTCTTTCTCCCTAAACCCTCACACAACCTCAGCATCGCTCCAGCACAGAGCTCCAGGCTCTACAAAGTGGTTGGGATTACCGTGAGATAAAGTCCATTGCCCTACTGGGTCTCCTTCTCCACCCAGAATCACTTACTCCAATTATTGTCTATAATGTGCCATTCTCCCCTCAATCCTTCTGGCTTCAGACTTGAGCTCATCCCACCCCAACTACCACACTTAACCACTGGATATTGTTTCCAACACAACAAACTCAGCAAGGCACTGAGCACGGTTCAAGCCTTCCAGCGAAGTGAGCTACCTCTGAGTTCAACCCACTTGTAGGATCTCCACCTCCAATCTGGAACTGTCCCTACCGTAGGAAAAGGAACTCCTCTATTTTGTGCCCATCCCAGAAGCAGGAAACAGACACATTTATTCAGGGAGGTCACATACCCAGCTCATAAACTGCAACTACTCTTTCCCATGCACATTGCAAAGATGCCGATTGAATAAGGTACTCCCTCACGTGACTTTAAGGCATCCTCGAAGCTTTCTTAACACAGGACTCTAAACAACCATTAAAAACCAATCTCAGTTTGCATATGAGGTGAAATTTCATGCCACACGAACCAGTGAGGACTCCAGTTTCCAAATGATACAACCCCATAGAGCGGATTAGTCTACAAAGGCCTCTCTTTATTTCCCTCTTAAACCTGGGAACATTTTTAGAATGAACCTAGAATCCAAAGGGACCATCCAAGGGTCCTGCCAAACAGGACTAAGGCCTCAGCTGGAATCTACTGCCCCATCCTATGGGCAGTGGCACACCACTGTGGCCAACAGAAACATGGCGGAGATTCTGAGGTCCTGGGCAGTGAAAACCTTCTCAAATTCACTTCCTGCTTTTCCATCAGGGAAATCTTACAAAAATAAAAATTACAACCCATCACATTACATTACATCAAAGCATGATGTAACATCATAATTTTTTAAAAGCATTTGTTTTAATTTATGGCGTTGCATTATGCCCCAGGAAGCTTGATTTTCCCCTGAGTACCAATAAATTTTGACAGTGATGGTTTGTCCCAAAACTTTGGCAGACTGAAACGCAGGGAAGGTTGGCCAAAATCAGGTGTTTAGCTGCCACTGAAGAACTGTTTATGAGTCACCAGGGCACCGTTCTGTCTCATGTCCTAAACTCAAACTGTATAGTCCTGTGCTGGCCGATAACCAAGATGGCGAGTGAAGATTTCTCATGTGACTAATCCAACTTGAAACGTACCGCAAGTATAGAATACAATAAAATTGGATTTTAGTACCAAAAGGCTCAGTACCCCAGAAAGTGAATACTATCTCACTAATAACTTTTTTATACTGATTACATTTTGATATTATATTTTGGGTATATTCAGCTAAATAAAATATATTATTAAAATTAATTTCACTTTTTTCTTTTAACTCTTTCAACTGAGCCCCCCAAGAGAAATCTTAAATTACATTTGTGGCTTGTGTTATTTCACTACTGTTAGTGTTACTACAGAACATCCCACTGCCTCCGTGAGCAGGGAGACCAAACAGTTGAAAATTTTAAATAAAAGAAACCTTAAACCTCTTGTGTGGGTTAAGACAAGAGATCGAAGGCTGATTCCAAAGAGTAAAACTAAATATTTTGGGGCGCCTGGGTGGCTCAGTCGGTTAAGAGGCCGACTTCGGCTCAGGTCATGATCTCATGGTCCGTGAGTTCGAGCCCCGCGTCGGGCTCTGGGCTGACCGCTCAGAGCCTGGAGCCTGTTTCCGATTCTGTGTCTCCCTCTCTCTCTGCCCCTCCCCTGTTCATGCTGTGTCTCTCTGTGTCTCAAAAATAAATAAATGTTAAAAAAAATTTTTTTTAATGTAAATATTTTTATTTATGTATTCAAAAAACACTTATTGAGCACCTACTATATACTAGGCACTTTTTTTAAGTAAGCTCCATGCCCAGCCCAACACAGGGTTTGAACTCACGACCCTGAGACAAAGACCCGAGCTGAGATCAAGAGTCAGACACCTAACCAACTGAGCCACCCGGGCACCCCTATACCAGTACTTTACTAAGCACTGGGATAGGATAGCAGTGGGAAAAAATTAAGTCCCTTTGCTCATGGAATTCACATCGTAGGGGAGAGACAGAAAATAAATACAGAGGACAAGAAGTGCCATGAAGAATAATAAAACAGATTATGGGAATGGTGTATACCAAGACAAAGGCTCTTGCTATCACATAGAATAGTCAGAGAAGCCATCTCTGAGGAGCACAGTTGAACCTGAACACGGGGAGAGGTGAGCCACAGGGGTGCCTGGGGAAGAGGTTTCCAAAGCAATGCAATAACAAGTCCCAAGTACCGAGGTCGGTGCATGTTCGGCATGCCTGGGCAGTAGCAGAAATCCTAGAGGGACAGAACAATTAAGAGAAGGAGAGGAAGAAGGTGCAGCAGAATGAGGGAGATGGCACGTTTACATTGTCCAGGGCAGGGGCCAGCAAACTAGGCCCAGTGGGCCGCATCTGCCTCTTTTATCAATAAAGTTTTATTGGAACACAGCGACGCCTGTTCGTTTATGTACTGTCCACAGGTGCTTTCATCAGGCAGGGCCGAGGAGTAGCAACGGAGATGGTGTAGCCAAGAAGTCAGATATTGGAAGATTAATTCCTGTAGTGTTAATCAAGTTTTCAAATCTCCAGGGTGATATCTTTTGTCTTAAAGACAGGAAAATGGGAATTTGGGGGACTGCTTTTGGAGAGGGTAGGGTTTCCCTCTTTTGTAATGTTCTGTGCAAGGGGTAGACAGGTCAAGTCTAGCCCACTGCCTGTTCTCGTATGGTTCCCGAGCAAACAAAGCTTTGTATTTTTTGGGGGGGGGGGGGGGGGAGGGGAGACAGAGAGAGACAGAGCATGAACGGGGGAGGGGCAGAGAGAGAGGGAGACACAGAATCGGAAACAGGCTCCAGGCTCCGAGCCATCAGCCCAGAGCCTGACGCGGGGCTCGAACTCACGGACCGCGAGATCGTGACCTGGCTGAAGTCGGACGCTTAACCGACTGCGCCACCCAGGCGCCCCTGTATATTTTTCAAAGACTGAAAAAAATTAGGAAAAGAATAAGAATTTAGGATATGAAAATGACATGAAATCCACCATCCGTTGGTGATGTTTCATTGGAACACAGTCATGCCCATTTGTTTCCATATTGTTTCAGACTATAACAGCAGAGTCGGGTGGGAGCCACAGAGACATATGTCCCATAAGGTAGAAAACACTTACTCCCCGGCCCCTCACAGACAAACGCTGCCAGTCTCTAGGTCAGGCATTGTCCAGACGATGGTGCTTCCTGAGTGAGATAAGAAACCAATGAGACCCATGACACGACCAGACATGTGGTTTCAAGGGCGCTACTCATAAAAGCAGGGAGTCGCGCTTGTCACATGACCTTTCTGGGCCCGCCCACTCCTCTGCAGTCATCCTGAGGGCAATTTCCTGTCTGATTAACCTCCAAGCCTCAGCAGCACCTTGCCTTATGCGTGAGATGTCCTCAGTGTTTGTCGAACCGCTGAATGACTGAATGAAAGGCTGGCCCTCCTGTCATCCATCGGACACTATGGGCTGGGGTCACCTAGTGGGTCTTTTCTAAGGACAGAAACACTCTGCAAGTGTGTGCCTATGGGAAAGTTCCCTCTGCCTTGTCACACAGCCACTGACAACATGTACACTTCCTGTCCTACACACCAGCCACGTCAACTGGCCTAGGAATTTAGTCTCACTTCCATGAGATTCCGCTGTCTAGTGTCCGGTGTGAAAGAGGGTGGCCTCCTTCGCCACATCAGGCCTGGCCCGTGACAAAAAAATAGAAAGCAGAATAAAGCAAACGCCCTTCAGGCTAACTCCTGACTACAAGCTTTTTACCCGGGCCTCAGGTTGTCTTTACTCTGCCTGCCTGTCTCTTGACAGATTATCACATTCACTCTTTCTGGGACAGTTCTGTCGAGACGTGTCGCCTTCCGGGTCTTGCAAAGACTGGGTCTTGTAGAAATGGAGTTTCCAGGACCACCAAATGTCCGCAGCCTGCTTCCTCCATCTAACTGTCCACCCCTGGGTACACGGTTGTCCCTTTAAATGCCTAGCAATACGTGACTCAGCCCTGGGAACATATGGTTGCAACTCCCACTTTTCGCCCCTAAATGCAAATCACCTGTGAAATGCTTGCGGCTAGGACATTTTCATAACAGTGAGACTTTTGAGTCTAGGGTCGGAAAGAGAGGGGAATGTATGATGATGTGTTGCACGGGGCCAGAAACCATAAAGCAAGCCTTCTCCGTGGGCCCAAAACTTCCGAACTAGGGGAGGGGGAGGGGGCTGTCCTGTGCCTTACAGCCTCTCCAGCAGCATCCTTGGCCTCTATCCAATAGGGGTCAGTAGCGCCGTCCCTGTTTGTGACAACCAAAAATGTCTCCAGACGTTGTCAGATGTCCCCTTGGGGACAAAACCACCCCTATGGCCACGGAAACACCCAACCAAAGTCTGCCATTTGCAAAAGATCCGTGTGGAGGACCTCCTTCCCGAGAGAATGTTTCCGCACCGGCTTATCAGCGTTTCTATACTGAACCTACAGTTTAAAAAACATGAGTGTCAGGAGGCCCTGCATCTAGGGAACCGCAGCGAAGACTGGCCTCATATTCACAGCAGCACAGAAAAGGGCATTCTCCCACCGCTCGGCAAATCCCCCTAAGTGGCCCCTCTTGCCAACTGCTCAAATTTGCTTGCGTCTCCGAACTTAATGCTTTTATTAGGAAGCACAAGAGAAACAATCCTGAATATCACAGACTTCCTGGCTTTTCATCTCCAGAGCCTCACACACTGAAAACAAAACCTAGATTTTCTTTACCTTCTATAAACTACTTTCACATTCTCTTCCTGGCTACCCGATTGTTTATATCAGGACTTTCAGCCTCCGCACTATTGACATTCGGGGCCAAAGAATTCTTTGTTGCGAGCGCTGTCCCCGGGCACTGCAGGGGCTTGAGCAGAATCCCTGGCCTCTACCCACTGGGTGCCAGGAGCATCCCCCAGTTGTGACAATCAAAAACGTCTCCAAATGTCCCCCGTGAGCAAAACTGCCCCTGGTTGGGGACCACTGGTTCATATGGATTTCTCTTTCCCAGGTATGCCGGCCAGATTAACTGTTCCTGGCCTTACCCAGCCGGTGAGTCACCAACCCAGGAGCCATTTAGTTTTTAAAACCATGAATACATGTCTGTTGTCTATACAGCTATACTCTATTAACAAATCCAGACATTTCTTTTTGAAACAGGGAAGATGATCACAAAAAATTGTTTTGGAGGACATCACAGGATGCAACGGTGGCTCCCTTCTGGAGGGCTCGACCGCTCTCTCCAACCAGGAGCATGGGCCGCCCTCCCTAACCGCTGCAGCTGCACGCTGATGATGGGTCACTGCAGAAAAATACGGAAAGAACCTCGAATCCTTACTGCCCTCTAGAGAAATTCCGGCAGAAGAGCTCAATCTGCCGCAGTCAGCAGAAAAACAACACTGCCAGACACAACCGTGCCTGACAGTTGGAAAGCAATTTGCTGAATTTTTTGAAAGACGAGCCTACCAACCCCTTCCTTCACGATCTCTCTCGCCAGCACCAGGGGCCCACGTTGGCTTCAACGTTGACGCAATCGTAATTTGGCCAATTCCAGGTCCGCTCTCCGGCAGGATGATTTTAGGCCCACAGATGAATCCAATTCTGATACTACTCTCCAAAGTAACCGTGGGCCGTATTTAAATGCAAACACTCAGGGGGCGCCTGAGTGGCGCAGTCGGTTGAGCACCCGCCTTCGGCTCAGGTCACGATCTCGCGGTCCGGGAGTTCGAGCCTCGCGTCGGGCTCTGGGCTGATGGCTCGGAGCCTGGAGCCCGTTTCTGATTCTGTGTCTCCCTCTCTCTCTGCCGCCCCGCCCCCCACCCCCCCCCCCCGTTCATGCTCTGTCCCTCTCTGTCCCAAAAATAAATAAAAAACATTGAAAAAAAAAATTTTTTTTAAATAAATGCACTCAGATTTTATTTTAAATGCGCATACTCAGGTTTGCACAAATGCATTCTCCGGCCTTTGGGTACTCGCCTAGCAACAGTCATAGAGAGAGAGATTTCTTGTTCATGCACCTCAGAAACACCAGGCCTGAGAAGGTAATTCACTAATTCTTCTTCTTTGCATGAGCTTTTTTGGCAGGTGAGAACTTTCCAGCATGTTGTGGAGCTAATCACTTTTTATGTCTTTAAAAAAAATTTTTTTTTCACCTTCAGACATTATTTTGATAAAGACTTACTTATTAATGATCATCTATATTCCAATGAGAGCATCAACAGAGACATTCAAGTGAGCTTTCCCTATCAAAGCCCTGAAAGAGTGATCCTAGATCTAACTCATGTCTGTTTAGCACGGTTGGAAATAAAAATTTTTTTTTAATTAAAAAAAAAACTTTTAAAAATATATGCTTGGGGCGCCTGGGTGGCTCGGTCGGTTAAGCGTCTGACTTCGGCTCAGGTCATGATCTCACGGTCCGTGGGTTCGAGCCCCGCGTCGGGCTCTGTGCTGACAGCTCGGAGCCTGGAGCCTGTTTCAGATTCTGTGTCTCCCTCTCTCTCTGACCCTCCCCCGTTCATGCTCTGTCTCTCCTTGTCTCAAAAATAAATAAACGTTAAAAAAAAAAATTTTTTTTAAATATATATATATGCTTGAAGACATACACTAGATTCGAAATCTTGCATTTCCAAATCATTGTTTCCATTATGACAGGCAACAGCAAAAAAAATGCTGAATGTTTATGCCTAATGGGTTTGCCCTTTGCCGGATAAATCCTTTTACCTATGGCAGGGAAACATATAATTTTATGGGCTCTTGGAGAGAGCGCACACTGCCCTCTTATGGTTACACGTGCTCATGATTTTATGGGGTCCCCCTAATCAGGTTCCAGAAGGCTGCCGAATGTTACTACCAAAGGTATATCAATAATCCTATAGATTCATGGGTACCCATGGTTATCCTTACTTTTCCGTGTTTCCACCCTCCTGACAGGGAAGTAAGATACTTAACCCTTTCCTTTGTTACCAAGAGCTGTGAGAGCTCCTTTGCCAAAACGGAAACACGTCAAAAAATAATACTTAGAATATGTGAATGCCATCACACACAAAATAATACGCACGTGCATATACCACAGATATAAAGCCTCAACAAAATAATGGCTTACTGCTAAGCAAAACAAATTTTCCTCTGAATCTCAACTATCAATAGGTCAGTCCCCTGTGATATCAGAAACTCAGATTCAAAATTAACACCCCCCCCCAAAAAAAATTAGAAAGATTCAGGGGGTTGTAGCCAAAGCAGGAGTCTATAAAGGTTTTTTTTTTTTTAATGAATGAGACAGAAAATACGGTGTAGCATAAAATTTCACCCAAGCCCTTTTTCAAGTCAAGATACAGCGCTGTGACCTCTTGAAAAGTGTACGAGCTAATCACATTCAGCTACTTTCACCTACCAAATTATAGGTGCCTCCTCATTTCGCTAACCCCCAACAGCGAAGAAAGGGGAACAGGATACAATAAAAGCCAGCATTTTCACTGTCACCACAAAGCACTTGGAACTGTAACCAAACGGAGCTGTTGATCTGTGGAAATGTAAATGTCACTTCTAAATATAGCATTAGGGAGCCAGAGAATCAGCATTTCTGTTGATGAAACACCTTTTGGGGAAGTAGCTTGTGCAAGGCAACGCTTCTCTCCAGCACGGGCAGCATCACGAATCTTCCGCCCCGCCCCCCATCCCGGAGGGGCCCTGGTTCGGGCGCAGAGCTGAGCACGTTCTCACCCATTTCCTTAACCTGCTACCGCACCAGATTGTGAATCAAAGCAAATAATTTCCTGTTCCTCTCTCCTCTTGTCTTAAAAATAAAAAGTAGAATTTCATTCTGCCTCGTAAGGATTCCTTATGGTTAGGGAGGCTTGCAAATTCAAAAGAAACCCAAAAATGGGTCCGTGGGCTGAACCATGAAAGTGAGCTTCTCCTGCGATTTGGGGGTTGACCGCAGGGCACCAGCTGAAGGGACACTGCCCTGACCAGCCATTTACCCTTGACTCGCGCTGTGCTGTTCGTCCCTCCCTCAATCATTCTGGAATGCTTTCGGCTTCTAGAATAAGCCATCCTCTTTCCCACCTTGGTCCTTTGTGCACTCAACATCTTCTTCCGCACGCTTTGCATTTCCAGCTCTTACCTTTTTCCACCTCAGATTGTCACTTTCTGGTGACATCCTTAACCCCGTGGCTTTAGCCTATGATAATCAGGCTGGGCCTGTACCTTCTCCTCAGAAGAGCCCATCTTTAGTTTAATGCTTTGCTGTAGCCATTTGAAATCCTTAATTTTGTTAACAAGTGAGGGCCCTGCGTTTTCAGTTCCCACTGGGCCCCACAAATCATGTAACCAGTCCTGATCACAGCCCTTGGTTTCCATCATAAAATGGAATGTGTAATTGTTTATTTATCAGTTTATGGAGGGGGGGGGGGGGGCTCCAGGGAGCTGATCTGTTTTGTCCATGCGGGTAGACATGGTGTCTATTTTGTGATTGTCTAATCCGGGGCTGTCCAATAGAATTTTCTGCAATGATGAAAATGCTATTTCAGCAGTCCAGTATGATAGCTGCTGGCCACCTGTGGCAATCGAACACTTGAAATGTGGGGCGCCTGGGTGGCTCAGTCGGTTGAGCATCCAACTTCGGCTCAGGTCACGATCTCAAGGTTCGATGAGTTCGAGCCCTGCATCGGGCTCACTGCTACCAGCGCACAGCCCGTTCAGATCCTCTTTCCCTCTCTCCTGGCACCTCCCTGCTTGCACTCTCTCAAGGATAGATAGATAGATAGATAGATGATCGATAGATATTTTTAAACGTTAAAAAAAATGAACACTTAAAATGTGGCTAACGCAACCGAGGAACTAATTTGTTTTATTTAACTTTAATTAACATAAATTAAAAATTGACATAATCTCACGTGCCTGGTGGCTGTTATGCCGGGTACTTCTAACCCCTAAATCCTAGCACAGCTGGGAAATCCATCCAGGATATTATTAGGGCTTTCTCAGAGAAGCTCTATGGCAGTGATATGGCATATTGGTATAACCCATCAGAATCCCTGAAAGAGCTTGTTGAAAATACAGGTATGGCTGCCCCACCCTCTAAGACTCTGATGATCAAGCAAACGTATAGAAGGTCCAGGCATCTGGAATATGCCCAAATTTGAGAAACACTATGTTATAGTTTATGAAGGAAGCTTGTCTTGACATCAATTATTTAAATCTCTTTAGTTCCTCCCAATAATGTTAATACAAATACCATCTCCAGATCACTTCTGTGGCCCCCAACGTGTCCCAGCTGCAGCCAATGGTGTTTTAAGCAGTATCTAACCCAGTCAAATTTGGGTGGAGAAAAATCCATCCATCATCCCTTCACTTTTGTTGCAACGAACTTTGACCTATTATTTTGACTCTCAGGAGCCAGGAATGATGGAAAGTTTTTTGTTTTGTTTTTTTTCCCAAAGCTCAAAAATTATTGGTTAAATGGTACACAACACCAGGTGAGTGGTAGGACTTTTTTAAGGAGATATGTAGATCTCAGTTAGGAATTGTCCAAGGTGTGAAGGTGGAAGGGGAAATAGCAGGTCTTTTTTCATAAATGGGGAGTATCTCCTTTTTTAATGACTTGA